>NW_005841832.1:5699784-5716313 GCF_000455745.1 Alligator sinensis | reverse complement strand
CCCTCCTGCCAACAACATCTTATTAACAGTAAGATAGCAAAGATCAGCTCAAACCTTCTTTTCCAAGCACTGGTATTACACACTGCTTGTCCTTGAAGACCACTAAGACCACATCCCAGAGATCCATTCTTGTCTCCAATGTATACATGTGTGATGAAACACCTGCCTAAGGAAACCAACAGAACTCATTTTACCCTTTTCCAAAAGGTTCAGTATTGCTATCGGGGCTGGGGCATGGGGGGTGGGGAACTATCAACCTATCAAAAATCTATCAACTACCTCTTAGTTTTCACTGTTTTTTACTATGGAAAAATACTGAATCATTTTGTCTACTGCAAAGAACTCAGAAAGACCTCAACAGGTCAGAATGCTTTTAACACTATGGATTCCTCTTTGAAATCTCTGGGTTTATTTTGTAAATCATATTGCACACCTAACAGTGCTAATATTGTGTGGTACCATGAAGCAGCCTTGAAAGGATTTTAAGGTTGAGAATCACTACTCAAACTAATAGCATACTGCCAGTATTTCTCCCTAGAAAAAAGGAAGAACAAGAGATGAACTTTGACTGCCTCTCCCAGAATGCTGCAGCCACCCTTACACAAAACTGAGTTTTCAGGCAGCTGTAGACATTTTACATGCATTATAAAATAATATCATATGCCAAAGTATATGCATTATATATCTTCCACTGTCCATAAGTAAAATCCTCATTGGCATCAATGGGAGTTTTCCAGAGAAAAGACTGTAGGATTTGATCCATAAATAGCATCTCAAAACAACACGTTTCACTATGGGAACAATTGCTCATGGTAACTCAGCTCCTTTCAAGATATTGGCAGAAATTGCACAGCATCCTTTAGTGAGTGTGAAACTCATGTACATCATTCTTGCATATGGCAAATAAGAGCTCAATACTGTGTTCAGTTACAGTGGTGCAACTCCCACCAGCTGTAGCGGAGAGCAGTATGGAGTCTTCACTAGCAAGTCAATCTGAGAAAGAATAGGTTCTTTGGACAACATGCTAAATTTGAGAATACCACACTCAGTGCCAGGATACTATTATATATTATACAAACAATTCCTCAAACCTGGGGAGAAAAAAACTTAGACAATGGAGAGAATTGGTATTTCTCACCACATCTGCAGGCATATCCTTCAGATTTTTTTGATCATGTATCTGCATATTTGATAGAGACTAGCTGGAGCCCAATGTTTTGTAGTAAATAATTGAGACAATTGATTAAATGAAAAGACAGGAATCATGAATTCTCGATCCTTATGGTAAAAATAGCTACTGTCAGCTGTTGGTGTGATCCCTTGTGCAGCAACCCTATCATTTTTTTCAACATGTTCCCACTTTAGAAAGTGGGAACTATTTTTGATGTATGATCCTCCCTCATTGGTAAACATAACTAGACTGATTGTGTATCCTGTTGGATCCTTGCCATGGCCATGCCATCTTTTTCCCTTCTAGATGGCACAACTTGTTTCACTAGGAACCCTTTGGGAATGGGAGCTAGTTTGTTTTGATAGTTAAAATTAATCCCCCCATCCCATGAATATAGTCACCGCTGCCTGCAAAAAAAATTCCTAGGCACTTCCACCACTTCCCAACTTCTACTGAGATTACTCACGTATTTACGTGACCAGAGTACTTATTCTCTTCTCTAGAAGACTAAAGCATCTATGGGATGACCTAAGAGATATTTCTAACCACCACCACCATTTCTACCTCCTAATACAGTCATAAATTCTAGGTCTTTTGTCCCAGGGTACTACATCACCTTGAGACACTGTTCCCATTTGCAAGGTGAGATCCAAATACAAGTGTGGGGTGTTCTTTCTTCTATCAGTTGGGGAAGCTCAGCATGACTCATGTCCCATTTTAAAACGGTTAATGCCTGAGTGATCCTCCCAGTATTATCTAATATAAGTGTTTCTTTCTCGGTCCTTATAGGCCACTATCATCAGACAATCTAAAAGTCTGTTCTGCATAAAACCTCAGTAAATACATATATCTGGTACAGAGTAAGGTTTATTAAATAAATCAGTTATGATTTATTTGGACAATCCAGCCATGACCTGGCTAACTGGCCATTTTATAGGGAATACATATTCCAATAAGCATTAGCTTAGGGAACACATGCATTTATCACTCAAAAACCAACATATGTCCCCTTGGCAACAACTGATTCAACTGTCTGCTCTATCCACTTTTAATGATACTTTGTGTTCCTATTAGAAGTAACCATGAATTATAGTTCTGTTCTAGAAAGGAAGCCTTAGAAATAACCACCAGAAAGGTAACAGGCATGCAAATGACTGACTCCCTGTACTAAGAACAAGTTAATATTTAATCCCTTGAAAAAAGATTTATTGAAGGTCAATGTGGTGCCAAGAGCCACAGAGATTCACACAATCCAGTAATATACGTCAAAACCACTGCAGCTAAAGATCCCATAGTTGGCTTTGTTGAGTAAACTGGAAAACTACTGCAAATCGTGAAACTGGGGCTATGGAATTAATTAGGGCCGGCCCTAGTCTCGGCCTCTTGGAACTTCTTAATACTCTTGTGAAGCCCCTTGTAGGCAAAAACTGATTTGTGCTGTTCCATCTAACACAAAGTAAATTCAAACCCATCAGGGCCAGACACCCGAAGATGAGTAGTGCTTCTAGAGGACTGCTACCCCTTTTTCTAACAGCTTGTTGCCACAAGGGATGCTTTGTTAAAATAAGGTAGGGTGTGAATGTAAAGCACAATCGCCATTCTTTGCAAGGTCTCTGTGGAATGTGCACTTGCTATTCACTATTTTACGTTAGTGCTTAATTAACTTCCAAAGCAAACTAAGAGACTAACTAACACAATAATTTTGGGCAGCTCCTGGGGCTCTTAACACCTGGACTGTCAGCACGTTAACACCTAAAACTAGTTTTAAGCACTCTTTAGGCGGCTCAAAGTTATGCCACTCCAGGACAGGATTATCTTTGATCCGTGTTACCCAGCTCACATAACACTAAATTGTAGTCATGTAAATACCCGATCCCTCCACCCCCTGTCTTGCACTTGCCCAGATTGGGTCCATTGTCTCCCCTGCCCTCCCCAGCACCCCAGATCCCAGCTCACTGCCCCTCTGACCTCACCCCCACTTCCCGACTTGTGGCTGCCTGCACTGTCTGTCCCAGAGGAGCAGGCAGGGAAAGGTTACCTTGCTTGCCCAGCTACTGCTACTGCTGTCTGGACAGGCTTACCATGGAGAAGAGCAGTAGTTTGGCAGCCTTAACCCTTCCCTGCCTCCTACCATGGAACAGACAGCATGGGCTGTCACAAGTAATAGGAGGGGAGAGCCTTGGGGACAGGGTGGGCAGGCAGAAACCCCAAGGGATAGAGGGGGGGAATCCCAGGGGCAGGAAGGAACTGGAGGACCCTAGGGGGCAGGAGGGAAGCTCAGAATGGGAGGGGGGGATTCTTACCTTTCAGTCCTCCAGGCCCCCGGCGGCCTGTAGTGGGACTGCTTCAAACTCGAGTTAGCACTAACACCAATCAACATTCATGCAGCTCACACTATAAGGTATAACAAGGCCCTTAGCTAACCTGCCACAATGCCCTCTGTGGAATAGAAGTGTCCACCTGGGAGTACGAGAATACTTATTTCATGCTATTACTTTGTGTATACAAGCTTCCTCTTGGAAAAATAACTATTTCTGCAGCTCCATCCCATTCATTATCTGCACTGCACACTCAACTCCTCCCAGGCAATGATGTTCAGATCTGTCATCAGCTGAGTTATCAGTGTGGGGGGCTCTCAAAAGCCAGCTGGACCTGACTGTTGTGCTGTGCAATGGCTCAAGTTACACACTGCTGGTCATGTAGCACTCCTGCCCTGAATGAAATGCACTGCTCTCAGACTCCTTGGCTTTGAGTGAGTTTTTGACACATGGACCCTTTCAGGCTCCTGCTTCCAGGAGGAAGGGAGGAATAATGCAGCCTCATGGTTCACCCATACATGAAGTGCCTTTGTCCCCATGGGCCACAGGAGAGGAGGGAACTGCTGTATCTACTTTCAGCTCTACAGCAGGGAGGGCTGGAGAACCATTGCTGTGCCTACCTGAGAGAGGGGAAAAGCCACTATCTCCATCACACCTGTCTATTCCCTTTCAGTACCTCCTACAGACCTTCCACTACTGGCTTCCCAGGAATCTCATTGGCCCTTAGGCTCTTCCTGCTTCACACCCCCCTTCTGCCCCTCTCCACTAAACTCTGCCAACACCAACATATAGTCCTTTGTCCTGTTACCCAGCTGACCTCCCCTTCCTTCCTGAAAGCTCCAAAATAATGAATTCAGGAATGAAGGGGTTAAGGTGGCAGGAACACTCTCCCCTCCTCCTGTGGGAAAACAGGGCCCCTTCCCTCTTTCCATGGAGTAGGTTTCTTGACGTCAAGCCTATGAATATTGTAAGAAGCTTCAGGATTGTAAGTGCAGTGGGTCTGCTAATGCATAGAAAGCAGGACTGTGTGCTAAGCAGGGAAGCCATTGTAGCAGCGTTGGGAGAGGAAAGAAAATCTCTCGCAGAGAAGAGGCTTTGGGCTGCCTGCGCCTGGCACAAGGGGAATTGCTGCAAAGGGGGAAGCTTCCTGCTGCACACGCCAGAGGTGCCTCTGGGGAATGTGACATCAGCACCAGGAGCCAGGGCTGGGGGAGAGGAAAAAACACTCACGTATCCTGAAAGAAGAGCCCAGCTCACCTCCTGAGCAAGCATGTCTGCAAAAGAGAGGCAAAAAAGCAAAGTAACCAAGGACAGCGTCACCCTATTGCCTTGCTTCTATTTTGTGGAGGTGAGTGAAGAGCCTGAGCTTGTCTCCCTTCCGTTTTAGCATAATGCAGATGCATTTTAGAACAACTCATGTTCTTAGCCAGCCTGTTTGTTTGCTTCCCTATTCCTGTATTAATCACTGCCCAGGTTAATAGGCAGAGAATGAATAGTACATTGTCATTGTATACTGAGCCTAACTGAGGAAATATTGAATCTGTGTGTATTATGTATGTGTTTATGTTACTATGTTTCACACCTCTGTGAAGATCAGTGTATGTCTCTGATATCTAGGAGCCTGTAGATTCCAAAGGGTTAAAATTAAGCTTTGCTTGTAATAAATATATGTGCAGTTTATGGCTGCTCTTGAAACCAGCTCTGCATCATCTGAGAATTCATGGGAAAATATGTTCTTTTCATCTCTAAAGCTAGAGTTCATTCTATGTGGAAGCCTTTCAAAATTGTTTAATATAAAATGTGTAGGTGATGCTTTGCCTAAATAAAATTCATATTAGGACAGGATAATAACTGATGTGAAATTAACCTCTTCCTTCCAGAATAATGTTTTTTTGCAAATAGAGCAGCAACTAATAGAAATCATATCATATCCACAGCATGATCTCAACAGGAAGACGTTTCAGAAAGAAGTGTATGTGTAAGCACATTGCGAGTATTATCTTGATGACACAGAAATTATGTTGCTAAAGAATTACTCTGAAAAATTTAAATGATTTTAAATTTAAAAAACAGTCCTTTGCCTTCATCAGTTTCCAGGAACCTGCCTGGATAATCATTTTGCATTAACAGATGTTTACCTAGAAATGCATGCTTATATTTTGAAAAAGCAAACGGTTCCCATTAGGTTTTATATTTAAAGACTGAAACATGTTATGGCTGCTCTGTTGATGTCAGGTGAAGTTACAATTTCACAGGCACTGACTGCTTCAGAACTGGCATATTGCTTTTGACAGTGGTGACATTCACTTGTAAGTGTCTGTATCTGAGCAAGAGCAAACAGGGTTTCAGCTTCAAGAAATTAGTATGTTTTTTATGTGTTTGATAAAAGAGCAGTGACATCTCTCACTCATGCGTGTTGCACACAGATGCTAACACAACATGCTTTTGATGATGCCATTCACAGCAGGGCAGTAATTGAGTCACTCAGCCTCTGTGCCTTAGTTTCCCTATCTGTAAAAGGAGGAGGGCACTTGTCCAACAGAGGTGTTGTGAAGATACTGTATGTATAGAAGCTAAAATATGACAGGGGGGTGTAAGAGTTAATTATAACTGTTAGCCTGAATAGCACTATTAAAAATCTTGCCAAAATATATTAAAGCAAATATCTTATTTTGTTCAGAAGGATTTAGAGAGCTGCTAAGGTTTTTTGGGAAGACAGGAAAGCATAGGAAGAGAGACACTTGTACATTGTGGTAAAGTCACTTTCCATAAAAACTCCCAGTAGTTGCCTGGGTCAGGGAAACAAAACAATACCATGCTAGTTGAATAGAAAAAAAAATATTAGATGGGAACATTATATAAAAATAAGTTAGACATGTCTTCTTGTGAGTTAGGCCTACTTTGTGAAATTCACCCACTGAGAAAAGGCTTCTGCTGGGCCCACTCTCCACATAATTACTTCAATGCTTCACAAGGATTGCTTGTGATTAAGGCATTAGCCTAAGACAGAGGACATCATACAGTTCCCACAGGAAAAAGTACATTTCTAACACTAGTGCAGACTCTGTATGAAACCCTAAGCAAGTCAGTCAGAGTTCGTTCTATAAAGGGGGCTTAAGTTCAGCTAATGGATACAGGATGGTACCTCCTTCTGTGTTTTGGATAGCCCCAATCCATCAGGTATGTTCTACAGGTGAGAGAGGTGGAGGAAAACCTAGATTGTGCTATAGTGCATCATGCATTCAGCACCTCTAATCTGATCACCGAGAAAGGTTCTTATCAGAGAAACTAGGAAAAAGGAGGGGGGAGGGGGTCCAGAAAAGTGTCTAGGAAAAGGAAGGAAATAGAAATCCAAAAACCTAAAGAGTAATCCATAGAGACAAAGAAGAACAAGATAACTTATGTTCATTGATAGGCCACAGAACAACTAAAAATAGAGTCTTTACCTCTAGTATTTTACCCAGCAGAATTTACACAAGAATTTGGGAAGCTAGGGTGCATGTTTATTTATGGTTCATTTGAAGGAAATAATTATGGGCCTGATTTTGATCTCAGATAATCAGTGTTAATCAAGGCAATGTGTGATGTTACACACCACATAAACCCATTATGGCCAAATACAGACAGCCAAAAAGCCTGAGGCTGAATTGATCCAGTCTTTGCAGGTTTGTTTAAAATACAGAGAATAAATTGAAACAGAAGTGAACCGACATTTACCTTTGATTCAGGAAATGAAGTCACATTGCCTATAGTAGCTCAGGCCAGAAGCCAAGGGTGCTAGAGAACAACTCTCTGGCACGTAGCCAGCATGGGCTGTGTGTTTGCTTCCTTTTCCTGCTATCCCCAAGGTCTCTGGGATTTGCAGCCCAGAATTACAACAGCAGGATTCTGCAGGGTTGCTCAGAGTGCCTCTGGGATTTGTAGCCTACAGTCACAGCTGGCAGTAAGCATGAGCGGAGGAAGGGGTGTTTAACCCCCCCGGCCCCAGACCCCAGCCAGGATTTGCCTGCAGTCTCCACCCTCCCTCTGCCCCTGCAGACTGGGCTGCATCCCCAGCTGGGCTTGCCCTCCCCCACCCTCTTTTCAGCCAATGCTCACTGCTCCAGCTAGGGAAAAGAGGGGCAGGGCCAGCCCTGCTCTCTGGAGCAGACAGCTCAGCCCAGCCCTGGGCTGTAAAGAATGCTGGGATATTGGAGAACTCTGATTTAACTTGAACCAGGAAGGGGTCTGGGACAGAACTTTCACAAACCAGTTTGATCCAACTCAGGTAAGTCTGATACTACATTCAGTCAGGTTTATCTTAAACCAGTTTCAGCCATTTTGAAACTGGTTTATGTGCACTGAACTTCCGGTCTGTTACAGGTTTAAACCAATTTGGCTAGGGACAGACATTACATCTAAACCAATTTAAGTGATCAAAAACTCATTTAAACCGGTAACAGAACAGATGCTCAGTGAACATAAACCGGTTTAAAAATGGCTGAAACCAGTTTGAGATAAAGGTGGTTGAATGTAGTATCAGAATTAACTGATTTGGCCCAAACTGGTTTAGAAGGCTGTGCAAAACAACACTGTTTCATTTCAATGTCCATTTCACCATTTTGAAGGGATAGTGTTGTTTTGTTGTTTCATTTTGTTTTGAAGCACTGTTCCATTTCATTTAACCAAACCTGTTTCACTGTTTTGACATTTCACCCATGGGCCATAATGGGGAATCATGAGAATACCTAAAACTTTGTCACTGCTTGCCTGATTTGGATGAAAATTGTAGGGATGGTAGCCCCTTCTGAGGGCATGAAGCCTGCCAATTTTCAAGGAGATAGGTGCACAGGCTTCTGGGAAATGGCACCTCA
The DNA here is from genome assembly GCF_000455745.1 of Alligator sinensis. NCBI lineage: Eukaryota > Metazoa > Chordata > Crocodylia > Alligatoridae > Alligator > Alligator sinensis. Next base: position 5,707,971 of record NW_005841832.1, on the reverse strand, counting down.
AACTGGTGAAAGCAAAACTCGTGACACTTGCCAGCAGCGGCAGCCTCCTGTCATCCAGCATGCAGATATGGAGGCCTGCACCTCCAGGAGAGCTGTGGGGCTGTGCCAGATTTGTCCCAGGGGGCCAGGCCTCCAGATCTGCACGTCTGATGACAGGAGGCTGCCACTGTTGCCTGGGACCGGCACTGAAGCCAAGTAAGCCCGGCTCCAAAACTCAAAATGTTTCAAAACTTTCAAAACATTTCAAGTGCACTCACTTTGTTTCAAAGGTGTTTCAAAGCCTGTTGTTTCATTTTGATTTGGCTCTTTTGAGCTCAAAACATGTCAAAACAGCTTCAAAATGAAACACCTGGCAAAATTTCACACAGCCCTACCGGTTTATGCAATGTCTGTCCCAGACCCCTTGCTGGTTTAAGACAAACCAGACTCCTCCAGTTGCCCAGGTCATAAGAATGTTTTCAAGCATATTTTAAAACTTTCTAAAATAAGTATTTTGTGGCATTAAGATTTACACTTTGAAGAAACACTGATCAAAGCACACGAGTTGGATAAATTTAGTTTTGCCTTATGCATCAGTACTAACCGGAAGTCTGTAGTAATCAGCACTACCAGGCAATCTGGTCTGCCTTATTTCTTAATTCTGCTTATGGCATTTCACAGTTCTATAGAGTGGATAATTAGAATCTCCTTTTCATTTCTGATGGAAACAAGACAACTGGGAAAAATTAAGCTTGTATCTGCTTTAGTGGAAGGTTATTTGTATAATGAAGGCTCTATCAGCTTCAGGAAGATATTAGCCATTGAAACTGTTTGTGATGATTCCTGGGATAAGTTCCACTCTCTGCTTAGCTGATGGTATCTCTTTAGCATTATGAGTATATTCAATAACAATGGAACAGTTAGGGGGATCCTGTTTGGCATCTCACATTTTTAGGATGAATCTGGAAAACTTCCAGGGTTATAGACTCCCTGTTCCTCAGAGGGTTGGCATAATTAAGATACAAGGCAGAGTGGGTTGTCTGGTAGTGCTGATATCTGTGGAAACTGCATTGACAAATGTATTTACTCATGATGAAATTATTAGAATTGTTTCAAGAAAATATATACCTCAGCCTTAGCAAGTTTTCAACACTTCCTCCCATGACATTCTCATTACTAAACTAAGGTTGGACCATTGTACTCAAAGGGTGCATCTACACATCACCTTACAGTGATGTAGTGGCACACTATGTCATTGTATGATGTACTATGACAACATAGCAATCACGTGTGTCTACACATGATCACCAGCTACATGTCAACATAATGGCACACTTCCCAGGTATAACATGCTGCTATGGTGACATAATGGTAAAATTTAACCGTGCGCTGTACACGTGGCACAGTACTCATCTCTACTGCGCCATGCTTTAGTACTTCCAAAAGGAAGTACTAAAGCATGATACCATAGCAACATCACCATACAGCGACATGTACATACCCAAAGAGTAGTTACCAATGACTCAATGTCTAATTTAGAGGAGATATTGAGTAGGGTTGCCCAGAGGTTGGTCATAAATGACCTGGAGGATGGGACTATTAGCAAATGCTCAGATGGCATCAAACTGGATGGAGATGCAAACACTTTGGAGGATAGGTCTGGAATTCAGAATGACCTTCACACAATGAAAAAACAGTCCAAAATTAATTGAATTAAATTCAATAAGGACAAATTCAGAGTCATGCATTTAGCACCAAACTATCAAATCCACAAATACAAACTGGGGAACAACTGGCTAGGTTGCAGCACTTCAGGAAAAGAACCTAGGGTCTAAAGTTGAATATGAATTGTCAGTGTTCTGTTTGCAAAAAAGAAAAAAACAGCCAATAGCATACTGGGTTTTATTAATAAGAATATCACCTGTAAGTCAAGGGAAGAAATTCTTCCGCTGGTGAAGACTTACATGCAGTACTATGTCTAGTTTTATTCACTGCACTTCAAGAAAGATATAGAGACATTGGGAAGATTCCAGTGGAGAACAATACAATTATTAGAGATCTAGGAAACATGATTTATAAGAAAAGGTTGGAAGAACTAGGATTACTTAGTCTGGAGAAGAGAAGACTGAAGACAGAATTTGATAATAGTCTTCAAATGCATAAAGGGTGGTTATAAAAAGGATAGCAACTGACTGTTATCAATTATATCAGTCAACAGGACAAGAGGCAACAGGCTTAAATTGTGACAGAGGAGCTTTAGGTTGCATGTTAGGAAGCACTTTCTCACCATGAGGGCGATAAACATATTGCAAGTAGATGGATTGGCTGTGCCCTAGCCCTGCATGGTTCATTTTTGTCCCTGGTTTATTCCACATAGTACTTTTTAAACTTAAAGAAACAACAGAGTGACTATAACTAGAAGCCTTTAATCGCTGTTGGCTGGCTGATTAGACCAGCTAGCAGAGGGGAAGTACACAGGGGTTACACATCTGAAGTGTGGTAGAACAATTACATCTTTTATACCACTGTTATACATTAAATAACTATAGAAAACAATCAGATTCTAATGACTGCATAAGAAAACCAGTTGCCAGTTACCACACAGATACCCATGTAAGTGTATTCTATTTCACTAGTTTGGTAAGTACACAAATTTGTTGTTAAACTTTCCTTCAAACTTCTCTATCTTCCTGGAAGATATGTCACTTAACTTATCATCTTCCAGGTACCATTTGTAAGAGCTTTGAAACTCCTCGTTCATTATATATTCGGCAACCAAACTAAGCCTGAAAGGGAAGGGGAGAGCTTGATTAGAAGCAGACACCTTGTTAAACTAAGAAGGGTGAGTAAAGGGGGAAGGATGCCTGCTAGAAGCCGAGGTCTTGTTAAACCAAAGTTTTGTTGAAGCCTTAGTAAGACAATGTTGGGGGCACACGGCCTCTAACCTATTCAACATCCTACCAATTTTATTCTTTCTGTGATAATGTTGTTTGTGTGGACTAACATTAAATATAAATATATTATACTTATATGAATATATAGGGAATATATGCATTTATAAAAATAGATAATATTATAAGCCAATTTTAAGATATAAAATATAAAATGTTAGGTTATAAAGACTATAAATATAAAGAATGAAGTTGTGAAATGCAAGGCTACAATATTCATTGCTCTTGGGTTTATCATGGCAAAAGTCAATTCCCTTCTGATGAATCTTTGAATTTGGTTTTTATGGTGTTGTATGCACATTCCTATTAAAATAACAATTACCAATGGCACTGCCAGAAGCAAAACACTTAAGGATCTAATTAAGGGGTGCCAGGTTAACAGAGGGCTTCTAGTCTATCCAACAGAGCACTTCAACAGATTACTTAGAGAGGCTGTAGAAGCTCTACACTTGGAAGACTTTAATATGTTAAACCAACAACTCTCAACCAAGGCACTGTAGCTGTAAAATCATCTGAAGGATTCTCTGAGTTGTGTGTGAATAAGGAATGTATGAGGAAATAAGCAGATAAGTGCAGGCTCATCCCTCATTGGCCCCTCGACCCCACTACCCAGCCCCTCTGCAAGGAGGTAAGCACTGTAATGAATAACTTTGTTTTTTGAAATGGAATTCATAAAAGTTAGGGAAGAATGCCTCGAGTCTAAAAAGATTGAGAATCTCTGGGTTAGACAAACACTTATCTGGAAATGTTTAGATAGGTGTGATCAAATCTTAAGCAGGGGATGGAAGAGTTGATACCCTGAGGGCCCTTCCAGACCTATTTTGCAATGATTCTAGACAATTTTTCTTCACCCATACACTGCAACATCAAAAAGTTGAGTGATCCTCACTCCATGGAACCATGTGAATTTTGCTGTTGACTTAAATGAAGGCATTCAGTCTTAGACTTTTGTTTGTTAGATTAGCATGTACAAGATCAAATACTGTGAGTTCAGTTTTCCACTCATTTACACATATAAGATGTAGCACCACTGAAGCCAGTGAGTTATGCCAGTGAAAAGTGGTATAAGGGAAAGGAGTATCAAGCCCAGAAGGTAAATTCTTATTACAAAGAATTCATAGAAGTTTTGAGATTGAATTCCAAGGGGCAAGATTTCACCCACTGTTAGACTAGATCCGGAGTTGCCACAAATCCAAATAGTTCCATAGGTTTAAGCAGCATCTGAAAATCTAGCCTCTCCATTTTGTGTTGCTTTAGATCTAGTGGCAGAATATTTCATATATCAGTTGCTTAACTGTGGGTGGGCTGAGAAAGGAAACCATCTCAGGGAACATAATTACAACATCATAATATTTGTTTCTTATCTTTTGTGGTGTGCAAGTGGGAACCTCCATATGTATCTAGGGGGCTTCTTTTGGTAGTCATTCCTAAAATACAAACAGTATATGACACAGTCAGAATTATATTTTAGATCATTTATTTGAGTATTGATCCACTTCTGTTCCTTATCAGAGTGTCTGTTGTAGTTGGTCTTGTAGAAGACACACAAACTATTAGATCTCAGTTCTGTAAAGTGTTGAGTATCATCAGGTCCCATTTAAATTAATATATTGGGGATTTTCAGACTATTTTAGGACCAGACACCTTAATTTCACTCACTTCTAACGTATACTGACAGAACTGTTTGAAATGTCAGATGTGTGTATAGCACTATCTTTCAGTCAGATGTGGATTTAAAAAAAATATTCAGCTATGCATGTTACACCTACATTAAAATGATATGCAGGGAACCCTGCAAGCCTTATGTTGGCTTGACTTGGAGGTATATGTATTTTCTGTTGGAGTCTGGTGGTTAATTTATGTGACGATTATAGGTTTGAATCTTTAGTTTTAGGGACAGGACATTTGCTATATACTATTTTAAGAATCAAAGATTAATGTCTTTGGGAGACACAATGGAGGGGATTCCTTTCATTAAGTATAGTTTCTTCTTCGTAGCTTAAATTCAGTCTCACTACCAAGAAATTCTGAAACACTGGTGAGCTGCAGGGGCTCACACAATCATTTTGTTAATTTGGTCCTAAGGGAGAGAATCTTGTCTTTCCTAGTAGTGGAAACTGTGGTGCCAATTGACACTTTCCAGGCTAGGTATGGAGACCAACTCTGAGAAATGAAACAAACGAGCATCTTCAACAAGAGGATGAGAAGGTAGAAGATACTGGAGACTCACTCCTCACATGCATCTTTTTATGTGAAAAGTGCCCAGTTAAGTTAGAGATGTATCCAAGTGAACCAGCCCACTAAGCCCCACCAAAATTCTGTGGCTGACTCTCCGGTGTGGTCTTGCTAGGCAGGAGTTAGTTTTGTTTCTGAAATTGTGTTAATGACCAGCCCACCTTACATTTCTCTTCCTTTACAAATGATGGCCTGCCATCTTGTATTTTTCTCCCTCTACAAAGAAGAGAGAAGATGCAGAGAAGTCAGCTTCTTAATACTTTCAGCCCCTTCTCAGATGGAGACCAAGGCAGCTACTCTCCATTTAAGAAACTATTGAGATAGAGGCAGCTGCTGTTCATTCAGGAAGCAACTACCAAGGGTTGAACTTGTCACAACAAGCAACCAGGCCTTCTTGCATCTCACCAGCACTAAAGGAGTGCATGATAGATGCACCATGTAGAGCAGTGGTGGACAAAGTCCTACCCACAGGCTGGATCAGGCCTGCAGTGCACTCCATTTCCTGTCTGCGTTGCTGCAGCCAGTTTCCATGGAGACCTCAGCAGCAGCAGCGCCCTTACAGCATGGGCCCAGGTTTCCACAGAGACAGGCCCCAGAGCTCTGGCAGGGTGCATGGCTGAGCAGGGAGCTTAGGATCTTGTGACGATGACAGCATGGTCTGGCACCAGGGTAAAGCTATGATCTGCTGCCCGCACACCCTGGGCAGGGGTATGCAGGCAGCAGATTGCAGCAGCTATACCCCGGCTCCAGACTACACCGTCACCACTGGAAGATGGTCACCACCCTGCCCCCAGCCCCGGTCCCAGAGCAGCTCTCCATCCAGCTGTGCACCCTGCCAGTCCTGCTAGGGCTAGTCTCCATGGAAACCTGGGCTCACGCTGTCACAATGCCAGGTTGCTGGGGTCTCCGTAGAAACTGGCTGCAGCAACGTGGGCAGGGGCTACTGGGAAATGGAGTCCAGCTGCCAGCCAGATCCACCATTTTGCCCAACTCTGATATAGAGCCTTCATCCTGCCAGCCTCTCTAGCAGCCCATGAGAGTAAACAAGGGTACTGAGATAACTGCAAAATGCCCAATCTGCAATTTTCACCCCTGCTCATTCCAGAGCCTGAATAGCTGGTAATACAAAGTGTCCTACTCCCTTCCCTCTATCACAAGGGAATCTGTGTGATAATCAAGCATGTATATAAGTAGTCAGAGGAAGTCTGACCTTAGTATCAAAAGAAAGGAAATGGATCTATTTCCCAGCTTAGTACCAGAAGGGACTCTCTCCCACTGCAGAACATCATGCCTCTGATTGATAAAAGCCTTTTACTTTCCAGCCTAAATGAATTCATGGCCACTTTATAAACTGCACCTTATATAGGTCTCTTATGGGAGTTGCACTGAGCTCCTCTAACAATTGAAGGGGCTGAACACTCCAGAATTTGGCTTATGAGGGAGTGGGCAGGATGGTGGGGAGGAGTGCAAGTATTAGGGTGGGGATTATGGACTGAAGAGAAAGCAGGGAGCTAAGAACTGTTTGAAGAGGTTTAGGGAATCTATGCGATTTTGAATGGTTAACGAATCAGAAGAATATTTTATTCAAAGAATGAGACTTGCAACACTAACTGAAACATGATTTATTTTGAGGAAGTCTCACTGAAATTTGGCAACACGCTGACCCCAAACCAACCAGCCTTTTCAAATGTTGGTATGCTTGATTAACTGTAACCTTTTAGCACTTGATATAAAAGAAGCCATACGAGCAATGGAAAAGAAAATTACTAAGCCCCATTCTTTGGTGGGTGGGAGGAGTTGTTTTAAAACAAGTGTTATATTTGAAGCCATACACAGAATTCATTTGCTTCTAATATTGTTTAGCATATTATAGATTTTTCAGTTAGAGATTTGATCTGTTTCTAACTCCAGAACCACTTTTTAAAAGTCAACTTTCAAAGTATTTTGACTATTCCACCTCAAACTATTAGCTTAAATAATTTTCACTTTCTGTGTCTTCTTTATGTGCTAGATGCCTCTTATAATGATGCCAGAATTAAATATTTTTATTCATGCTCTCATAAAATTACTGGGCAACTGAAATTCCTCTGAGATTTTTTAAGTAAATAAGAATTTCATTATTTATGTATCAAATTATTTCTTGTCTTACTCATAGGAGAGGCTTTAGAATTAATATTTTAGACAAAACTTTTTGTATTATTTATGAAGACTCTAGCTATGTCAGTACTGAAAAATATTTGCTTCTAAAGTAATACTAATTGGACTAGCAGAGTAGGTCAATTACCTGTCTACAATCAAACCTAGATATGGGGATAGCTTAGTCTGTAAAATGGTGATGGGAATATGTTTCTGTGGCACCTGATCTTGTGAATTGTGGGTTAGTACTGACTCAAGTAGAAAGAAAAATTTATTCCCTTCACATCCAGTCTCTATAACTAGTTCCTGCAAAGGGAGACATGGGCTAGGAACAGAAGTTACATATAAACTACTTTAAGTGATCAGAAATTGATTTAAACCTGTAACAGAACAGAAGTTCAGTGCACATAAAACAGTTTCAAAATGGCTGAAACTGGTTTAAGATAAACCTGGTTGAATGTAGTATCCAGTGTTGCCAACTGTCATGATTTTTGGCATTCTTCTTAAAGTCTACACTTTGGGAATGTGAAAAAAAAAAAAAACTTAGTTCTTTCTTTTATATATATATGTGTATGAGGCCAGACACAGAGCAGAAGGAGGGTATAGGGTATGGGAGGCGCAGCCAGATGCTGAATAGCTTCAGCACAGGGTGGTGGGTGGCGGCGGCCATGCAGTGTGATGAGTGGCAAAGATCCATACCTGCCCTCCCTGCCACTCTTAACATGAAGTTTGCTTACACACACACACAAGCAAATTGCACGTCAAAAATGGGGGGGGTACGGAGTTTCACCACCCACCACCCTGTGCTGAAGCCATTCTGCATCTAGCTATGCACCCCCCACACCACTCTGCATTCATCCCTGCACACCACCCTGCACTGCATCTG
>NW_005841832.1:5687306-5699757 GCF_000455745.1 Alligator sinensis | reverse complement strand
GTGTGTGTGTGTGTGTGTAAAAATAAAATATAACCCATCTGTGTTTCACTCCCCTCCTTGCTCCTCGCATCTGGCCTTTCCTCCTGGGCTGCCCCAGCAAAACCCCAACCCCGGGTGTGGGGGAAAGAGGACAGCTAGGTGGGGAGAAAACTGGCAGCCAGGCTGGGCCAGGCCAGGCATGCAACATAGCAGGATGTCTCCCCCATGTACTGGGTGGAGTATGGGGCACAACCGTGCTGAAGTCCTGGGAGCTGCCAGAGCTGACAGTGGTAGGGAGTGGAATTGTTTGCAGTGTGTGGCCAGGACCTGCCAGAAGTGGGGCAGCCCCAGTGCAGCCAGGTCCCCGCCCAGCCACTATCCAACATGGACCTGCAAGTGGGGGCAGCCACAGCTCCTGCCCTGAGCCTGGAGGGCAGCGTGTGCTGCTCCAGCCACTGCTCAGGTCAGAGATGGAGCTCATGGCTGTGAGGAAGGCTTGGGTCCTGCAGGGCAACACAGGAGGGTCGAGGGGAGGATACTGGAGCCACAGCCTTGTGGGAGAGGCCCAATGGTGCTGGTGAACTTGGGCAGCTACAGCTCTGTCAGGGCAGGAGCTGCCTCAGAGCCAGAATAGCTGGCCCCTGCTGCCTGTTGAAGCTCTTCCCCATGGGCCTGGCTCTGCCTGAGCCTCCAAGCACCCTGGCCCACTCTGCTTCTACTTTCCTGCGGTGCCGCCACATGCGCTCAGCCCTAAGGACCAGCAGCAGCAGTGGAGCCTATGCAAGTGAAGCACCTTGCACTGGTGGTATCCCAGGACCAGCCTCAGCCCCTGCCCCAGGGGCAGCATGGGGCTCTGAGCAGGACTTGTGGTACCTTGTGCTGTGCTCCAGGAGTCCCCGCATGTTGCCCCTGTGCACTCTGTGGACACACATGGCAGGGCAGGAGTGCACCACTCTGCTCAGCAGGGCTTATGTCCAGGATGAAACCGTTGCCACTGTGATCCCTCTGTGCATGTTCCCACCTGGGTTTGGGGCCGTTTCACTCCCCTCCTTGCTCCCCACACCTGGCCTTTGCTCCTGGGCTGCGCCAAGCAAAACCCCAGCCCCATTGGCTGGGAAGGCATGGCAGGATCACCACCTGGCTGGGAAGGGAGCTCAGAGGGTCCTGGGTTGTGCTGAGCCACAAGCAGGGAGGGACAGTTGGGCAGACCCTGGGTGGGGTCCCTGCAGGTCAAACCCCTCCCCAGTCATACTCGGCCTACCAGGGCCTGGAAACAGCCCCCCCCACCCCCCACCTCAGCTCAGTTTCCCTCCAGGCTGAAGGGAAGGGAGGGCTTGCTCCAGCACCCCCTGGCTTCTAGCCTGAGCCACTGCAAACATGTGGCTGCATTTCTGGAATCAAAAGTGAATATCTATTCACTTGCAAATCAGTTCAATCTTCACAGTTTAGACTAGCCTGCAAAGATTTAATCAATTCAGGCTCAGCTTTTTGAATGTCTGTACCTAGCCATGGTGAAAAGACAAGCTTATTAAAAACATGGGCTAAATGAACCTGACTTCTGGGAAGGAAAAAAAAACCCACACAGCACTGAAAGGGTGCAAGAAGGAACCCAGTTAACTAGAGTTTGCAGGATACTCTTTTAGGTTGGCAGGGAGGGAGGGGAGTCAATTTTGGTATGCTAACAGGTTAATAGGAATCAAAACATCTCAACTCTAGAAGTTTCATAAATTTGCATGGGAATGCAGAAGGTGCCCCTTTATCTTGCTGCACTGTCCAATTTTTGTTTAGCAGAGAGGCCAACGATCATAAAAGAAACAGAAAACTGAAGCATGAAATGGAGATTCTAAGAGACTTGCACCAAGGGAAGGCTATTAAAGGAGCTGTATGCAGTGAACACAGAGGCAAACAGAGCAGTTAAACCAACCCTACCACCACAGAAAAAAGCTAAGGCACAGGTGAAAAGATTCAGAACTAATATGCCTGTCCTTTCTGCTTCCTTCCATGTGCTTTGTGTAGCTATGAAAGTAAGCTCCTGTGGCCTTAGTAATTATACAGAAATATTTGTTGAGGAGGAGGAGAAGAAGAAGGTGATTAGGAACAGTCAGCATGGATTCACCAGGGGCAAATCATGCCTGACCATCCTGATTGCTTTCTATGATGAAATGACTGGTTCTGTGGATGCGGGGAGTCCAGTGGATGTGGTATACCTCAATTTTAGCAAGGCTTTTGATACAGTCTCCCACAACATTCTTGCAGGAAAGCTAAGGAAGTATGGGCTGGATGAATGGACTGTAAGGTGGATAGAAAACTGGCTGGAGGATCAGGCTCAGAGAGTAGTAATCAATGACTTGATGAATAGTTAGCAGCTGGTATCAAGTGCAGTGCCCCAGCATAGGTGGCAGAAGGCTGGGGCTAATGGGGCTTAGACCCCAAACTAATTTTGTGGTGACCAGTGACAGCAGCAGCACCATGGCACCATCATCCTGCAGAGCCCAGTGCCGCTCAGGGCCACTGCCACACCCCGCCGCTGCAGCACCACGCCCAGTGCACCCCCGCTGCACACTCCTCCACTGCCAGTGCACACTGGCCCCGCAATGGCCCTCAGCTGCCCAAATAATATTTTGTCCTGCCATTTCCATGCCCCAAGGGTCAGTCCTGGGGCCAATTTTCTTCAGTGTCTTCATCAGTGACCTGGAAGATGGCATACAGTGAATGCTCAGAAAATTTGCAGATAACACCAAGCTGTAGGGAGTAGTAGATATGCTGGAGGGTAGGGCTAGGATTCAGAGTGACCTAGACAAACTGGAGGATTGGGCCAAAAAAATATCATGAGGTTCAACAAGGACAAGTGCAAAGTCCTGCATTTAGGACAGAACAATTCCATACACCACTACAGGCTGGGGACTGACTGGCTGGGTAACAACTCTGCAGAAAAGGACCTGGGGTTACCGTGGACAATAAGCTGAATATGAGACAGCAGTGTGCCCTTGTTGCCAAGAGGGCTAACAGCATACTGGGCTGCATTGGTAGGTGTGTTGCCAGTAGTTCCAGGGAACTGATTATTCCCCTCTATTGAGCACTGGTGAGGCCACATCTGGAGTACTGTGTTCAGGTTTGGGCCCCCCACTACAGAAAGGATGTGGACAAATGGGAAAGAGTGCAGCAGATAGCAATGTGAAGGGGCTGGGGTTCAGGGGCTCAAGGACATGACTTCTGAGGAGAGGATGAGGGAACTGGGCTTTATTTAGTTTAGAGTTGAGAAGAAGACTGAGAGGTGATTTAATAGCAGCCTTTAACTACCTGAAGAGTGGTTCCAAAGAGGATGGAGCTAAACTGTTCTCAGTGGTAGCAGATGACAGAATGAGAAGCAACAGTCTCAAGTTGCAGCAAGGGAAGTTTAGGTTAGAAAGCAGAGAGGATTTTCTTACTAGGAGGGTAGTAAATTGCTGGAACAGGTTACCCAGATAGGTCATGGAATCTTCATTCTTGGAGCTTTTTAAGCTTTTTTAAGGCCCGGCTAAACAAAGCTTTGGCTAGGATGATCTAGTTTGGGATGGTCCTGCTTTGAGCAGGGGTTGGACTAGATGACCTCCTGAGGTCGCTTCCAACCCTAATTTTCTATGATTCTATGATCATATTTGGAGGGTCTAGTATAAAACCATGAAGCACCTAGAAGACAACAAGGTGATTCAGAACAATCAGCATGGATTCATTGAGACCAAGCCATGCCTGACCGATCTGATTTCCTTCTATGATAAAATGACAAGCTCTGTGGATGAGGGGAGAAGAGTGGACATAATCTACTTTGACTTTAGCAAGGCTTTTGATACCGTCTGTCATGATATCATCATTAACAAACCAAGAAAATACAAACTAAATGAATGTAGTGCAAGGTGGATATGTAAGTGGTTGGATCATTGTACTCAGAGGGCGCATCTACATGTGTTGCTTTGGTGACGTTGTTACTGTGCCATGATTTAGTACTTCCTTTTGGAGGTACTAAATCACGGTGCAGTAACAGTCCCTATTGCACCATACACATGGTGCATTGTTATTTTTAGCATCTACTTCATGTAGCAGCTTGCTATACTGGGGGAGTGCATCACTATGGCAAAGTAGTTGCTGGTCATGTGTAGACACCCGCAGATGCTACATTGCCATAGCACATTGCTACAGTGATGTAGCGTTATGTGGTATAGGCACACCCAGAGAATAGTACTCAATGGTTTAATGTTAGTATGATCGAGGTATCAAGTGGGGTTCCCCACGGGTCTGTCCTGGATCCAGTTCAACATTTTCAATGATTTCCATGATGAGATTGTGTGCACACTTAGCAAATTGGCAGATAACATCAAAGGAAGTGATCCTTGCAAATCAAAGAAAGTAAATCTTTCTCTATTCAGCACTGCTAAGGCCTTACCTGAAGTACTGGATCTAGTTTTGGGGCCCATACTTTAGGAGAGAGATGGGCAGTTTGTAAAGATTCTAGCACCGGGCAACAAAAATAATCAGGGGCCTTAGAGGCAAGACATATCAGGGAAGCCTGAAAGAGTTTAGGGGTTATTTAGCTTGAAGAAGAGAAGACTGAGGGGGGACTTGATAACAGTCATCAAATACCTGAAGAGGGATTATAGAGAGATGGGCTTTTTTTCTCTCTGGCTCTAAAGGACAGGACTAGGAACAATGGCTTTAAGATGCTACAGGGCAAACTGAGACTGGAAATTGAGGAGGAATTTTCTGACTGAAAATGGTCAGGCATTGGAATAGGCTACCTAGAGAAGTTGTGGAATCTCCATGTTTGGAAACTTTCAAAAGCAGGTTAGACAGACACCTGGCTGGGATGTTTTAGTCAGGGATGTTCCTGCCTCGAGCAGGGGGCTGGACTAGATGACCTTGTGAGGTACCTTCCAGCCCTACTCTCCTATGATCCTATAAGACCAGTCTTCAATAGCATTCATGTGCACCCACATGGAACAGTTTGCAGGATCAGGGCCTAACTCAGTATCAAAATTCCCATTGATTGTAAGAAGACCGTGGGATCAAGTCTTAATTTGCAGCAGCTGCAGTTCTTGAATCAGTCAATAAGCAGCACGTTGCTGCTTTTTTGTGCAGAGGGTTGCCAATCTTGGAGGAAAGCTCCTTGTGTGTAATTATAATAATCAAACCCATCATTTTGAAGTTATTTTAAATGTGGTGCTGGTGCCTACACAGTCAGATGGGTTGCAAATTGGCTGAAGGGCCACACCCAGAGAGTAGTGGTGGATGGGTCATTTTTGACCTGGAGGGATGTGGGCCATGCGGTCCCTCAGGACTCGGTCCTCGGGCCCACACTGTTTAATATTTTCATCAGCGACTTGGACAAGGGGGTGAAAAACACCTTGTTCAAATTTGCAGATGACACTAAAATGTGGGGAGAGGTGGGCATGCTAGAAGGGAAGGACAGGCTACAACTAGATCTGGACAGGTTACAGTGCTAGGTGGATGAGAATAGAATGGGATTCAATACTGGCAAGTGCAAGGCACTGCACCTAGGGAGAAAGAACCAGCAGCATACCTATCTCACCAGCACAGAGGTAGAAAAGGATCTTGGAGTCATTATTGATTCCAAGATGAACATGAGCCGCCAATGTGAGAACGTGGTCAGTAAAGCTAACCACACCTTGTCATGCATCCACAAATGCATCACAAGCAGGTTCAAGGAGGTGAACCTCCCCCTCTATGCAACATTGGTCAGGCTGCAGTTGGAGTACTGCGTCCAGTTCTGGGTGCCACACTTCAGGAGGGATGTGGACAGCATTGAAAGGGTCCAAAGGAGGGCCACTCTCATGGTTAGGGGGCAGCAGGGAAGGCCCTACGAGGAGAGTCTATGGGACCTGAACCTGTTCAGCCTCCACAAGAGAAGGCTGAGAGGGGATCTGGTGGCTGTCTATAAACTTACCAGGGGGGACCAGTGGGGAATGCGAGAGACCCTGTTCCCCCAAACACTACCAGGAGTAACTAGGAATAATGACCATAAGTTAACTGAGAGTAGATTCAGGCTGGACATCAGGAAGCACTACTTCACAGTCAGGGTAGCTAGGAGCTGGAACCAACTTCCAAGGGAAGTAGTGCTCACTCCTACCCTGGGGGTCTTCAAAAGGAGGCTAGATAATCCCCTAGCTGAGGTCGTTTGACCCCAGCATTCTTTCCTGCCATGGCAGGGGGTCGAACTCAATGATCTGCTCAGGTCCCTTCCAACCCTACCAACCATGAAACTATTCCAGAGAACTGATTCCATTCCCCTATGTGAGAGTTCAGAATCAGGCCCTATATCTGACAAAAATAAAGCATGAAAGAAATGTGTTACACTGTATTAAATGTATCTTTAAAGTAATCAACAGATTTGTTTTGACTCTGTTGTTGAGATACCAAGAAGAGTATGGAGAATCTACAGTCTAAACTTCTGGCCATATTTGATTTTTCAGTGTCTTTTGATCACATACCCTCAGGAGTATTTAGTATTACTGAAAGGACTTAAGATGAAATCATAGCCCCATTAAAGTCCATGTGACTTTTGCTTTTGAGTTCAGTGGAACAAGGATTCCATCTTTAGTCTTAACCAGTGGTGCTTAACCTCTCAGCCCCATGGGCAAGATGAGTGAGTATGACATGTGAGCTGGATTCTTTGCAGAACTGACATACAGGGTTGGGCCCCATGTGCTCAGATTAGGCCCTAGTCTGCCCTGGCCCCAAGTGCCCAGATCAGGTCCCAAATTGTCTTGACCAGTCCCTGTGCACTCAATCTAGTGTTCAGGATCACACTATCCATCCTGCCAGGCTCTTCTTGAATCTGGAAATTTGGCAGTAGGAGAGTGGCAATGAACACTGTTACCTCTCCCTTGTTATCAATTTTTCAGATCCATAGGGAGCCCAATGCACTGGATGACATAACTCCATGGGCTGAATCTGGCCTGTGAGCTGGGTATTGAGCACCCCTGGTCATAGCAAGAGAAAATATGTACGGCAATGTTTATGTATAAGAAAAACATGTGTACTCCACCTCCCACTTCTGCCCCCAAGAGAGGAATGGAATCACACATGAAAGATCTTTGCTTTATAAAATCAGTGCCTAGGCATTCAGATGGCATAGCAATGTCCACAGTATTAAAGCCTGGTAGACTAAAAGGAAGAACAGTCCTCAAGTCTCCATTCCTTTCTCCCCAAAAATCCTATAATAAATTGAGACCTGATTATACTAGGCAGGTGGAAAGCTATGTTCACTAGCTGTGACTCACGGAGAACAGTATCCATTCTAGTATATTTGTTATCCTGTCTTTCCCAAATCTACATGGCCCTCTTGTTTGTTTCATTTATCAGCTGAGCTTTTTAAATTGAGAGATCCATTGGCTAAAGACTGACTTTTATCAGATATCTTTGCAGACCCTTACACAGTATTGTACTCTGCATCTGCTACCACACTATAAATATTAAATATAATGTTATATAAGTCCTCTCCGGGACCTTCTCAAATTGTTTATGTTTGGAGAAAGGAATGATATTCAGGCAGATATTTCTTGGGCACAGTCTTGTTACTTACAAAGAATGCACACAAAGTCCCATTCCCCTGACCACAGGAGGAACAACTGACCAGAGGAAGTTTACTTTCTGATGATTTTCAGGTCTCCTGAAAATCTGTTTCACATCTGTATAAATCCCCAGTGACCTAAATGGCACTGCTCGTTCAACACTGTGGTGTCCACTACCTCTCATAAGATCCAGTGCCTTAGCACTCCACCCAAGTCAGAAAATAAAGAACTCCATAGATCCATCCAGCAATTTTCAACAGGACCAAATCTTCTGCTCAGGTACAGTCTTCAAACAAACAGACAGTTTGAGTTTGAGTTTCTCAGGGCCCAGCTGTATCTACCGGGAGAATCACCTAGCTGGCAAACTGCCTGATTTCTGGATATCCCCAGCTTAGGGCAGAGTTGATTTGGTTTAAAGCCTCTCATTAATCCCATCCTAATGAGCGCAGGGCCTTTTCACCTCATCACACCTGCTTACTCTATAAACAGTCCCTTGTTTTCTTCCAAATACCACACTCATACTGATTCTCACTGTCTGCTGATTTCTTGCTCCTGTGTGCAGACAGACAGTTGCATTGAAATCAATGTCATAGCCCTTGCATTTGCAACAAATTTCCAGTGAAATTCCTCAAGCTATATGAGTCAGCTTCTACTCAGACCTTGACATGCTGGCTCAGGCCTTGGGTAGTGGCTTCTAGTAATTAAGGTATCATTAACACATTCAAAGGGACACTGAATTGCTCTCTCATGTAGCCCGAATGAAAGATAGCTAGAAGGCCTATTATCTTCATAGCTTATATATCAAAGATATGCCAGATGGCAGCCACCAACACTCCTCAAGAAAATAACAATTCATATGTTACCATCATGAAATGAAGGTCATGGTTTACAAATAAGAATAGATACAAATATAATGACTATTGCAGAGGATCTTGGGCAAGTTAAAGCTGAAGGTCAAAAGTTATAACTCAAGAGCATGTGTATAGCACTCTAGTCAAAAAGAAGGGATTTGAGGCCAAGGAGTATGGCAAAGAGGTCAGTCCCTCCAATTCTGCTACCAGGGGGGGGACATAGTCCTTTTCCTCTCTAAGGTCCCTTCCTTTTTGACAATAGGGATTCTTCACCATTACTCAGCTCCCAGTAGTATTACTACCAATAGCTGTGTAATACTTCCAGCAAACGGTAACTAATGCTGTTTCTAGGAAGGCTTAGGCTGTCAGGATAATCATTTGCCTGTCTTTTGATTTAAGACAAAACTATGATGAGTAGAAAGGCTGCTGTCCAACTCATTCACCTCTCACATATTCAAAGGCACTGAAAACAGACATCTCATGGGAGTGCCACCACTGGTGTAGGGGTACATTCCTCAATGTTCAGACCCTATTGACTAATTAAGGCTCCTTCATATTGCACTGCACTGTCCCTTTTACTCTGTTCCTGACTAAGCTTTTAGCTAGGCTCACACATTGTTAACATCTTTGTGTAAGAACCATTTCTTTATTTTCTTGCATGCCTAACCTGATAGAGTGGGTCCCCTGGAATATAAATAATAAAGACTCCTCTTTAGAGGTCAAAATGGGAATTATTTCTTAATGAAAACGTGCTAATTTTTTTTAAGTCACTATTCAAATTTTAACCAACTCTTTTCTTCACTTTGCTTATTATGTTCCTGATGCAAAGTCTTTTCGAGGCAATAGGAATCTTTCCCCTGATTTTCCTGAACTTAGATCAGATTGTATATTTCCAGATATAAAATACAAAGAAAAGAATTAGAAGTCAAATATTTTTCCATCCACTGAGTAAGCAAAAATATAAAGACCTGCTCGCTTAAGTTGACGGGTTTACTTTCTTTATTCCAATTAGGAACAAAAAAGGAAATTTCTATTTTGTAATTGAAACAATGCACATAATACCATCTAATTAAGTTTGACACATTCGAGGTGTTGGAAGTTACCGCTTGTAATTACAGTGCTGATGCTACTGTAAGAATACTTAATAAATATTCATATTTTAAATAACTACTTAGAATTTTTAGAATACTGAATACTTATTTTTCTTCAATATTTTTGCAGATACATTCAATATTTTTATTTTTTATAAGATTTAACACTTGGTATATAGATTGCAAGTTATTTATAGACCTTTTCATTGGGGATGCTGTGGACTTATGGCGGGCTACTTAGACCTTTAGAATAAAAAATGTTTCTCTCTTAAGAATAGGTAGAAATAATATAGGGATCCTAGAAGTTCATAGCACAGTGGAGACTGAATCTTTTCAGCGGTTTCTTAGGAATAATACTGAGGTCAGCAGTCTATGGCCTGTGGCCTGATCAACAAATATTAATGTTGATATTACACAGTGAATAATAGTTCATTAGTTCATTATTTAAAACAATTTTACAAACTGGGAAACTCTTAAAAGAATAAGTTTGTGATAAAGTATTTGCCTGAAACTCAGGAGATATGAGCTCCATTCCTGTGGCATCGGGCACATCTGAAAAATGGAGAATTATAGTTCCTTTTGTTTGTCTTGTGTGTTTTAGCAGCTTGGGGCATGGAATGTCTTTCATTATATGTTTCTGCATTTCCTAACCCAATGGGGTCCATGTCTTCGTTGACTGATCTAGGCACTGTTCCAGAATAAATAATAATAGTGATATCAGGTCTCATGAATGCCTAAACAATGATAAGTGGCATCCCAGTGAAATCACACAGTGCATAGACCCAGATGATGATAACTAGCATGTTTAGCTAGTATGGCGCTTCACTCCCCCCTATACACCCTGCATAAGATTGTACCACAAATTCTCCCTTAATTCTTTGGTATAGAGTGCCCATTGCATCTCTTTGCATTGGGTTTCTGCAACCTGCAGCATACCTGATAGGGCTGTGCGAAACAGCACCGTTCTGCTTTGACATCTGTTTTGATGTTTCGATGGAACAGTGTTTCGTTTCAAGTTTAGTTTGCTTTCAAAAGCACTGTTCCGTTTCATTTCAAAATTGTTTCAATGTTTCACCCATAGGCTATAATGCGGAAGCACAAAACTGGAGGAACAGCCTCCTGTGATTGCAGGCAGATCAGGGGCCTCACCCCCGGAGAAGTCCAGCAGAGCCCCGCAGCCCTCCCAGGGGTGTGGGCAGGAGGCTGCCACTGCTGCCCGGGCCTGGCACTGGGAGCTGAGCCCGGTGGAGGGAGGTGGAGTGCAGCCCCAGTGCTGTGCTCCACTTCCCCCCACGAGGCTCAGTTCCATGGGGCTGGGAGATGCTGAGTGCTGAGCCAGGTGGAGGGAGGTGGAGTGCAGCCCCAGCACTGCATGCCGCCTCCCTCCACTGGGCTGCAAGCCTCTGGGTGCTGATCCCTGTGGAGGGAAGCAGCATGCAGCCCCGGCTGCTGCTTCAAAACTGGCCTTGTTTCATTTTGAGGCTGTTTCAAAGCCCTCCGTTTCATTTCAATTTCACTACTTTGAGCTCAAAATGAGTTGAGCCAGTGTTGAAATGAAACAGCTGGCAAAGCTTCTCACAGCCCTAATACCTCAGTTAGAGTGGCCAAGGTCTGGAATGGGCTCCCAAGGGAGGTGGTGCTCTCCCCTACCCTGGGGTCTTCAAGAGGAGGTTAGATAGGCATCTAGCTGGGATCATCTAATCTGGCTAGGGTCATCTGAACCCAGCACACTTTCCTGCCTATGCAGGAGGTTGGACTCAATGATCTATTGAGGTCTCTTCCGACCCTAACATCTATGAATCCTGAGCAGCTCTCTGGTTCAGCGCCCCAAAGGAAGACAGGCAACACTATTAACAGGACTATTTCTTTACCTACATTGTATCCCCTTTGGAGTTGTTTGTACCCCCAAGGAGGAAGTAGTCATGAAGATTCCCTGAGCACAGGGATTTTGTTTGTTCCTTCATCTTGATGGGGAAGAATAAAAAATAAATATTCCCCATTCTCTGTACATCTATACAAAGGTTCATAGTAGTTTACTAGGCATGCAAAAAAGTCATCAATGGTGATTTCTATGTGGTGTTGCTCATGGGAGATGAGAAATAGTATTAAATAATACATTCAGCTAAAGAACCTTATTTTTTCTGGTATTTCTAGTACAAATCAGAAATTCAAATCAAATACATTATTTACTGTTTATTAAAGCAAATTTGCTAGAGGCCTAGTCTTAGTCTCATGACACTCCTGATAATTACAGCACTTTGCTTCATTCAGAATGACATTTCATATTTCTTTCCTATGCAATCACAATCAGTCTAATAAACAGAGGTATGGTGCAGTGCAATCAGCCTGAATACTGGGAGTGAGGCAGACACAATCATTCTTTTAACTACCTTCAGTGTTGTTGTTCTAAGTGTCATGACCCAAAGGGTATGATTTTGTGTGCGCTTCGGCACTGCAGAATTATTTCCCGCCACAAGGAGCTTTCTTTGTGACGGTGCAATTCTCAGCTGCATAGAGAAAACCCCAGTGCAAAGGAGTTCCCGCCACCCGTATGTAAATTTGTTTCCCACTATTGGCTGTTTCTAAATTATTCCCACGTGGCGGCTAGCAATTGGCTTGCTAGCCGTATAGGAGGCTTGAGCAGTTTCCGCCCAAGTTGGAGGACTTCACATCCATCTCGTGAAGAACTCTAAGCGCACTATGGAGCCTAACAAACTCCGCGTGTGCCTTAGAGGAGGATACAGGGGCCTGATCAACCTCTAGCCTCTCCCCGTCGCCGCACGATCCCTCGATGTACCCTACCCTGCGCGCTCGTGGAGAGTCACCTTTCGGACTCTCATTTCGGTCGTTCCACAGAGCCTAGCAAACTCCGCGAGTGGTATCCAGAGCTCTGTTCATGTTCGTTTAGCGGAGCCTAGCAAACTCCACTCGTGTGTCTTTGGTGGAGCCTAGCAAACTCCGCTTG
>NW_005841832.1:5672634-5685180 GCF_000455745.1 Alligator sinensis | reverse complement strand
TAAGAGGCTTGAGCAGTTTCCGCCCAAGTTGGAGGACTTCACATCCATCTCGTGAAGAACTCTAAGTGCGCTGTGGAGCCTAACAAACTCCGCGTGTGCCTTAGAGGAGGATACAGGGGCCTGATCAACCTCTAGCCTCTCCCCGTCGCCGCACGATCCCTCGACGTACCCTACCCTGCGCGCTCGTGGAGAGTCACCTTTTGGACTCTCATTTTGGTCATTCCACGGAGCCTAGCAAACTCCGTGAATGGTATCCAGAGCTCTGTTCATGTTCGTTTAGCGGAGCCTAGCAAACTCCGCTCGTGTGTCTTTGGTGGAGCCTAGCAAACTCCACTTGTGTTTGTCTGTAACTGCAACTCAAGAAAGTTTTTCCTGCCTGCACCGCGACCACCTACAGTGTAAGTAAAACAATCTTTAATCAATCTCTACGCGTCAGTGCCTAATTCTAGTTCGCCGTGCCGACCTTTTCCCCGGCCCACGTGCCCAGGCTGCTGGCCACAGCCCCTCGGCCCCAACACTAAGCAACACTTTTCAAAATACAAGGTAAACTCTTAGCCCTGTCCTGTGTCACCCCAAAGCAAAGCTGTTATTTTCAAGCAAAACACCCCCCTCCCCATTAAAAAGCATTTTTCAGTGGAGCCCAGCTAATACTCCTTCCCCCCAACCCAAAATTACATTTTCTTTCCCCAAAACTTGCACTTAACAAGTACGTGTTTACAAGTTTGAAAACGACCAGTTACTAGATACCGTCAGTTTTCTCTTGTCATACAGAACCTCGATCACACACCGTCATCTTCATCTGACATATATAGTGTACCTAGCTTCAAGATTGTCCTCTTGTTTTACGATGGAACAGAAATCATTAGGATGTTTATACTTGATTTTCTATTTTATTAAGATTTTAAAAGCCACGTAACCCTTTAAGTCAGGGATGGGCAAAATACAGCCTGCAGGCTGAATGCAGCCTGCCAAGCCATTCTATCTGGCTCATGGGGCCCCTAAAAAGTTTAGTAAATTAATATTTATTTGTTCCTGGCTGCCTCTCAAAGATGATAAGATCCAGGGGCAGTAGGACCAAGCAACCTAGATCCACCCCATCATACCCCCAGCCACTTCCCTGCCTTCCTGCCCCCACGCTGCTCCAGCATCAGGTGGCTCCTGGCTGCATCTTGGGACTGCAGCAGCACAGGGCCATGTTGGTACCCCAGGGGGGGTGTGTGTGTGTGTCTGTGTGTGTGTGTGTGTGTGTGTGCGCGCGCGCATGTGCACGTGTGTTTGTAGGGTGAGTCCCACATGCACACCCCACCATACACATGTACCCACACCCCCTTGCACTGCCATACACCCCCATCCTCCCCCCCCTCACACATCCCAGCCACCCTCTCCCCCACAAACCCCATACTCATCCACACACAGACCCACGTACTCCCTCAACCCACACCCACCCTCCACACCTACCCACTCCCCACAGACACATTCACACCCTCCCCCACACCCCACATACCCACAGCCCCCCACAACCTTATACATACCTCCTATGCCCCCACCCCTCCCCACAATATACAAGAGTGAGACTTCATTATAAGCTATTATATACAATCACCTGTATGCACATTACACAAATATATGTAAACCAGATCAAAAATATTTTTTTAAATCAATTAATGAACGTTGTAGATGTTTGCTTTTTAGAGTACAATTTGGTATTTTTCTGGTTCTGAGATGGCAGAACCTCTTGCTGAAAGGAGTAATTCTGGGGGCAAGGGGAGGGACTCCTGGTTGCAAAGATCAGGGGTTAGGGAGCAGGATTTCAGGTCATAAGATGGTGACCAGGGGGCAGGGCACATGTCAAGGGGAGGGGCTACCCATGCAGCCCTTGACAGCTTGCCAAAACTTGGTAAGCGGCCTTCCAGCTGCAATAATTGCCCGCCCCTGCTTTAAGTTGTGGCAGAACATTTATACATTTTTGCACACTGAATAGATTTTTTCTCAAGAGAAATGGAATGATTCATCTGCTTGATGCTATGAAATGTCTTGACTGCATGGTTGTAGATTTAAGCAAATTTGTTTTCCAAGTCTGATTTTTTTTTTTTTTTTTTACCTATGCAGAAGTCTCTACATTCCCTACTAGTTGGAGACTATGCTGACCAGTGTATGCTCCCTACCATATGGGTGCTTGCAACTGGTCATCATTGTGACAGTCTCCCATGAAAGGCTTTCTGCTGGAGAGCTACTTCTATTAGACTCATTTTTTATTCTAGAAGCTGATGGAGAAACTGGGTGAATTTACCTACAAAAATCTACCCACTATCCCCAATAAATTAATGAAAATAATTTGTGAAGGATAACAGTCACAACATAGCTAGAGGATAAAGCAACCACAGACTATAATCCTCAGGAGCTTATGCAGAATGAATCTTGCCAACCAAAATTAATTGCTTTTTTTGATAGAATTACAAAATTGAATGGTTGAAGGAAATGCACTATATATATCATGTATTTGGATTATTTGGATTCCAGGAAAGCTTTTCATATAGTTTTTCATTAAGGCCTCTTTTGAGATTGAATTCAAATTGGCTTGGGCATAGACACTGTCATGTTGATCAAAAGCAGGTTGAAAGATCCTTAACAAAGGGCAATGATAAACAGGACAGCAATGAGAAATGGCTTTTGGTGTGCCTCTGGGGTAGATAGTAAGTCCTGACTGATTAAAAATCTTATAAAACATAGCCTTATAAGCAAGATCCCCATGTTGTGCAGGGAAAACAACCTCGTCTTAGAATCAAGAAAATATGGGAATAATACGTGTTGGCAAATATTTTTGTAAACTGGTTTTCAAACTTGTTGTCAAATAGCTATGAGCAGTAAATAAGGACCTGCAATGTGTTTGTCACAGGCAAGTTTGCTGTGGAAGTATGTGGCCCCTTTGACCTACTAGTATAATTCAAGAGAGAGGGGGGCTTTTTTGGTCTAATTTTGTGCTCAAATTTATTCAAAATCAGTTTACAGCCATTTGTTTTGGTGCCTACATTCACATATGCCCCTGACTTCTTCTCTTTTTTTTTTTTTTCTTTTTTTTTTGGAGGGGGAGTGTGGGGCAGGGAGAATCATATCCTGCTCATTCTTTGTTTTCCTGAGATGAACAAAGTCAAGCTCAGTCTCCTTTCATAAGATAGGCTCTCCATTCACTTGATCAACCTAGTAGCCTGTCTACACCTGATGGGTAGAAGAAAAGGGGTTCCTACAGTGCCTCTCTTACAGCAGGGTCACGGTTTGATTAGATGAATCTGAAAAATGGCTGCACAAACTGAAGCTCCAAAATACTGGGGATTCATCTATCACATGTTGTAATTTAATGATTCATTTAACTGAGAAACATTTCAATGCAAGTAATGAAGTTGCCTGTATACAATTGTATTTGACATCAATTGTGCAATAATTGGTTAATTAAAATAGTTTACTAATTTACTTTCTAGCTTGCTGGCTGAAATTTGTGCAATATTGAAATGATTTGCTAACAGACTTTCGCGTTTTTGCAAAAACGCATGTAATAATGCATAAATATATATTACAAAATAATAATTCATTGCATTTTCTTCCTTCCCAGTTGCCCATATTGGCATCTTCGGTTGTTAGCCTCTATTTTCTTGAACTCACTGATGTTTTCAAGCCAGTTCATTCTGGATTCAACTGCTATGACAAAAGTCTGAGCATGCCATATATTGAACCTACACAAGAGGCTGTTCCTTTCCTGATGCTGCTTAGTTTGGTTTTTGCTGGGCCTTCAATTACAGTGAGTAATAGATGCTTTCATTTCTAATCCAAGATTTTGGCACAGATATCCAGTCGGTGTAAAACACTTTAGCCTCATTGACCTTACTGAAGCTTCTCTGAATCATGCTCACTGATATCCTGATTGTAGGTTTTAACATGTAATTTTTATTTTTCTATAACAAAAGGTGATGATAAGTCCAAACTTTATAGCTAAAAGTAGGAAGATATTTTAAGTGTATATTGGTTTTCAATGGAATTTGGCCTTGTAGATCTCATTAGAAAATACTTATTAACTCTAAACAGTACAATGGTAATTCCAATGAAGTGGGTTTTGTAACAAAATTTCACATAGATATGTGCACATATATCTTAATATGGAATGTATATTGAAATCATAGGAAAGTTTCCCTGGTAATAATTTATACTGAAATGACATTGGGAATTGGAAAGCCAGAACAAAGTAATTTTGGGAGACACCTTTAAATGAAGAGTCACTTTATTTAGTCTTTTACACTCAATACATTCAAATATTCTTTCATATGTACCATATTTTGTTTGTTTGTTTTTTCCTCAAGAAAATGTTCCTAGGGTTATAGAGAATGAGAAATTCTGTTCCCAGTTACATTCCCCCATTCTGATGTATCAGTCAGGTCACTGACGTTTCATGGATATAAATCCATAGACTACTACATTTTTTCTGACAGCAAGAAACAGCAGGAAATTTCCATTTAATGTGAAAGCAGCAAAAAACAGTCTTATTGACTACTGACAACAAACTGTTTAGTTATGGTTGAGAGTCACCTCTCCTGGAATGACCGGGCTTTGTGTAGAGAACAAAGAAGTGTGGAATGAAATGTATACCAGAGGAATGGAAAGAAAATCAGGTTCTATGTATTCTCTCAATTAGGGTGCTGACAGAAGTGCAAGCCACTGCTCTAACTCATGGCACTTTACATAAAGCACCATGAGTTACAGCAGCCCCTGTAACCCAAAAGACATTCATCTACTGGGTTAAGGGGTGGAGGAGGGGGGGAATCAGCTCCACTTTGGAGCCAATTAAGAAGAGGAGCCTGAAGCCTCTCTCCCCTGCCCCCAGCCTCTCTCCCTCCGCCCCCAGCTCCGGTGCTGTCTACAAGAAGGAAGGGATGAGAAGGGAGGAGGAGCAGGGTGTGGACTGGGGTTTGCCTGGCCTGAGCTGGAGGGGGAGTGTTAGAGGGGGACTACAGGGTGAGGAGACTCCAATCCACTGACCCACCCTCCA
Source organism: Alligator sinensis (assembly GCF_000455745.1). Lineage (NCBI taxonomy): Eukaryota > Metazoa > Chordata > Crocodylia > Alligatoridae > Alligator > Alligator sinensis. Next base: position 5,680,145 of record NW_005841832.1, on the reverse strand, counting down.
GCTCAGGCTGGGCAACCCCAGTCCACTGCTCACTCCCCCTCTCTTCTTGCAGACAGCACTGGGGTGTGGGGCTGAGCTGATGCAGCCTAGCCCTGATTGTGCAACAGATTGACACTAGGGAAGAGAAGTTCCCTAAGTGGAGCGCTTTCATCTGGTCCCTCACTTGATAAGAGTTAATTTGTTGCACAATTGGCCACTTTTAAAGCTCTCTTAAGCCATGCACGTGTGTCACCACATGGCTGTAGAGTGCTTTCAGGGGGCCAATCACACAAAAAAAATGTAACTTCTGTCTACACCCTTAGTCTCCTCTAGAGTGTTTTTTGGCCAGGCAAATGGCTTAAATTCAGATCCTATTTACCATTCCTGACAAATCAAATGCCTCTTTAATGATGGCCTAATCACAGCCATCATAGACTTTCCTACTGCAAAATAGTTAGCATGTGCCTTCAACTCATACTCTCCTTAATATGGGCATTAGTACTACAGAGGGCTCTAGGTTAACTTCACCCTTTGTCAATCATGGCATTAAGGTGTTGAAAGAATAAGCACTTTTCAGAGTCAGGGTATTTCCAAATAATGAGATAACCCCAAGTGCGGGATTTTATTATCAACTGAACCTCCAGTTTACACTCAGCTGTAGTTTACATGCCACTTTTTGTATTAGAATCAGTTTGCTTCAGTGAAGAAATACTGGTCTTGATAATGGGGTTATCTGTTACACTTTGCCAACCTGTCCTAAAATATCTAATTTAAGTTTTGGTAGTGTTGGCTTGATTTTGTAGCTGTGATGGTCCAGGGATTACACAAGAGGCAAGGATGCTTTGGGGTAATATGTTTTATTGAACCAACTGCATAGTTTGGATAAAGCTAGACAAGCTTTTGATTGCAAGACAGTCTTTATGTTGCATTCAGAAGCTTGTCTGAATTTATCCTAAGTGTATATTTGGTCCAATAAAGATATCACCCCAAAAAATCCTTAAGTTTGACAATGAACAGGGAAAAAGCAAGTGGTATGACAGAACATCCAAAACCACATTTTTAACAAATAGAAACTTTCTTTCCATGCCTAAGCAGGTCTTTTATCATCATGGGCTGCTTGTATATGTGATGGGGGTTTCGTTCTCCCTGAATGGACACGGTGGGTTTTTATTTGGTGGGTTTTTAATTGTGTCAATTAAAAACCCATTGTTTCAATTTAGGGGCTTCCATCATTGTGACAGAACAGTGAAGGCCCCCTATCAGCTCACCCTGCTCTTCCCACCCCACCCCTGCTGCTGTGAGCAAGCTATGCCATAAAAAAAGTGGTGAGAGGCTGGTTCCTTTTTCTCTTTCCCACAGCCTGCCTTAGCCTCCCATGGCTGCCGGTGGGGCAAGTGGCCCCTGAGCTGCAGGTGTGCCCTGGTTCTTCCCTCTGTGGTGGCAGCATGCCCTGGGAGCAGGCAGGCCCTACCAGGGGACTCCACCATAGTGGAGAGAAGGACTGTCCCCCGCCCCCCCTCCACACACACACACACACACAGTTTAGGGCCTGGAAGCTCACCCCCTGGCCATAGGAAAAGTGGGCAGGCTCCAGGTGGGAAAAAAAAAAAGTCCTTTCCCCACTTTTTTTTTTTTTTTTTTTTTGAGTCTGCCTACATGAGCTGCTAGCAGGTCATGCAGCCCCTGAGCTGTACAGGGCCCAGTGCTTCCCTCTGCTGTGGTGGCACTCCCTGGGACGGGTGCTGGCAGGTGGGTGTCGCCTGAGGGGTGCTACCATTGTGGAGGGAAGGTCTGGGATCCCCTGGAGTTCAGGGGCTGCTCAGCACACCAGCAACTCACCCCCTGACCATGGGAGAGGCGCACAGGCTCCAGAAAAAAAAAGGCTTCCCCTCACCGTTTATTTTTTCTCAGCAGAGCCTACCCACATGAGCTGCAGCTGGGCCATGCAGCCCCTGAGCTGCAGGGGTCTGGTGCTTTCATCCATGGTGGTGACACCCCCCTGGGCTGCCCAGGCAGGGTGCTAGCAGGCAGATGCTGCCCCAAGTCACAGGCAGAACATGACCCAATCCAACAGTGCACGGAGTACTGAAAGCCCAGGCATGCTTTGGGAAGCTTGGGCTTGGTGGGCTTCCAGCACTCTGTGCACCATCCCTGCTGCCTTCCCACCACCTGGGACTGCCTGGGAATGGGCTGGCTTGCCCCTGGAGCAGTGCAGCAAGGTGGCAGGAGGGCAGTTGGGTGTGCTGATGGCCAGAGAAGGGAGCAGGGACAATGCATGGGGCACTGGAAGCCTGCCAAGCCCAAGGTTCCCCAAGCATACCTGGACTTCCAGCACCCTGTGCACCATTGCAATCTGTTACATAGCAAACTAAAATATATCGGATGTGTTTTACTTTGCTGCATAACAAGGTAATTTAAAGTGAAATACGCCACCACACGTGTACAACATGATGAAATTAAAACAAAATACACCTCCACAGGTGTAAACAGTGAGTTCATTAAAGTGGTGCAAAAGGGCAATTAAGCCACTTCAAAGGCCAATTTTGTCACATGTCCAAGCACCCATGTGGAGTAGGTGAAAGAAAATGCCTGGGAAGCTCTTTACTCAGGGGAAAGGAAGTTTAACCCCTCTCCTTGCCCCCAAACCTCAGCCAGGGTTTGCCCAGGCTGAGGGGAGGGAGGGGGGAAGTCCCTGCCTCCCCCCCAGCCTAGGGATGGAAAGCATGCTAGGATGCTGGGGAACTGTGATTAACTTGAACCAGGAAGGGATCTGGGACAGGAGTTTCATAAACTGGTTTGACCCAGATCAGTTAAGTCTGAAGCTACATTCAACCAGGCTTATTGTAAACCAGTTTCAGCCATTTTGAATCTGGTTTACACGCAATGAACTTCTGTTCTTTTACAGGTTTAAAGCAGTCTCTGATTACTTAAACCGGTTTCTGTGTAACTTCTGTCCCTAGCCTTATATCTCTTTCTACATTACATTCATTTTGCTAACTATTTTCATATTTGACTGTTCACATAGATAGCATGTTGGTGGACTCTTTTCAGTGCATCATATAGAAAAACAGACAGATCAACTGACATGTTTTATTCTTGGTACTAACTCTGCAGAATGTACTTAATTTCAAGTTCCTTTGGAAAATTGAAGTCTCTAAAATGCAAAGCACATATAAAAACACATATGAAGGCACAAAGCTGAAATCCTCCCCTAAACAGAAAACCTCCCATAAAATTTAAGGGGGTTAGGATTTCACCAATAGGCAGTCAATAGGGCCTGGGTTAAATCTGTGTTAGCATTTCTGTTTTAAAAATTGTTTTCTTAAACATACCACACAGTAAAAAATACATTTCATTGCAAATGACCCTTGAATTCTACCTAAACTGGAAGAACTTTTTAGGTAAAACCCTGTCCATTCACTGAAATTATTTTCAGTAGAAAGCTCACTTATGGGCTTTATCCCTGTTTAAATGGGTGAGACTGTTTCCTGGTCCTTTTACTCACTAAGCAAATTTTTCTGGATCATTGTGCTTTACAAGACACCAGCTTCAGTATTGCCTACCCCAAGCATTTACAACTCACAAGCCATGAACAAGGCTCCAAAAATATAAATTTACTTAAGAATTGTGAGATTTTTTTCCCTAAATTCGGTTCATTTTTTGTCTTTGGTGCAAGAGGCTTTAGAGATGACATGTTCTATCATAAGCATCTGTGTTAAAGGTTACTTTTTAAAAATGAAAACAAATATCTGTAAGTAACACCATGGCTCTGGCAGCAGGGACTTTTAGGAAATCATCAAATATTACAATATTTATTATAAAAACAAAGAGTTGGCAATGCTACAATTTATGTGGCACTCTCTGGCTGACACACTGCATATTATTGCATAAACTGGATCCAAAGTTTTGACCCTTGAGAACAGACTGGCTGGGCAACTGTTTTACTAAATCTATCCAAGTGGAAATGCACACTGACATCTACAATGATGAATGCATTAGTTGAATGCAAATTAAATGGACTCAGGGACCATGTGCCAGACTGAATCTGGGTGCAAGAGCTCTGAAATTCATTGACTTCAGTGGATATATAGTAAGGTTGAATGTTAAAGTTAATTGCAGTGGAGAATCTCTACCCTAGAAGCATATCTAGCCTTGAAAAGCCATGTCATATTAGGAATTTTTCATGTCTTCACTGAGATAGGATCTATAGTGCCAGCCAACTGGAATACTCTAGGACTGCAAAACAATTTCTGTTTTAACTTCTTGATTTCACATGGTCTTAATTTACTGAAACAAACAGTCATCTTTTGAAAGGAACTGTTCCACACTTTGTATATGCCTAAAGAATATTTTCTTTTCTAAATCTAAGCAAAATGCTTGAACTTAGTTTCAGTTTAGGAGGAAGCAAAAATAAACTTCCTTATGTTTAAAAACTGTTGTAATCACAATGATTTTAGACAAGACTAAATGTAAAAATAAAGACTGGAAATTGAGAGCTATGTAGAAAATAATTCTTACTGATAAGGAGTATACTTTTTGCTTAGAAAAAAAAATGTTTTTGATTTGCCAGAGTTATAGCTACTTTAATATTCCACAAACTTAGCCGGAAGAAATTGTTGCTATCAGTCAGTACATACTTGAGCCCTGATCTTTCCAAGGTCTACCCAAGCACTTAAGTCTTAAGCCAAATCTTAAGCATGACTGGCCCCACTGCACTCAGTGAGACTGCTCACTTGCCTAGAGTTAAGTCGTGACCCACACAGTCAGATGGGTCACTAATTGGCTGGAAGGCTGCACCCAGAGAGTGGTGGTGGATGGGTCTTATTCAAGGGAGGGATGTGGGCAGTGGGGTTCTGCAGGGCTCGGTCCGCGGGCCCGCACTATTCAACGTCTTCATCGGTGACTTGGACGAGGGGGTAAAAAGCACCCTGTTCAAATTCTCAGATGACACTAAAATGTGGGGAGAAGTGGGCATGCCAGAAGGGAGGAATAGGCTACAACTGGACCTGGATAGGTTACAAGGGTGGGTGGATGAAAACAGGATGGGTTTCAACACTGACAAGTGCAGGGTACTGCACCTGGGGAAGAAGAACCAGCAGCACACCTACATGCTGGGGAACTCCCTTCTCATCAGTGCAGAGGCAGAAAAGGATCTTGGAGTCATTATTGATGCCAAAATGAACATGGACCAACAGTGTGGGGACACAGTCAGGAAGACCAACCGTACCTTGTCATGCATCCACAGATGCATCTCAAGTAGGTCCAAGGAGGTGATCCTCCCCCTCTACGTGACACAGTCAGGCCGCAGTTGGAGTACTGTGTCCAGTTCTGGGCGCCGCGCTTCAAGAGAGATGTGGACAGCATTGAGAGGGTCCAGAGGAGGCCCACCCGCATGATCAGGGGGCAGCAGGGCAGGCCCTACAAGGAGAGGCTAAGGGACCTGAACCTGTTCAGCCTCCACAAGAGAAGGCTGAGGGGGGATCTAGTAGCCATTTAAAAACTAGTCAGAGGGGACCAGCAGGCATTGGGAGAGTCCCTGTTCCCCCAAGCACTACCAGGAGTGACAAGAAATAATGGTCACAAGCTGGCAGAGGGTAGATTCAGACTAGACATCAGGAGGCACTACTTCACAGTCAGGGCGGCTAGGATCTGGAACCAACTTCCAAGAGAAGTGGTGCTCACTCCTACCCTGGGGGTCTTTAAAAGGAGGCTGGATGAACACCTTGCTGGGGTCGTTTGACCCCAGTACTCTTACCTGCCATGTCAGGGGGTCGGACTTAATGATCTGCTCAGGTCCCTTCTGACCCTACCAACTATGAAACTATGAAGTAGGTGTGTTTAAAACAAGTTAAAACAGGATTGAGACCCTACAAAGAAATACATTGTGTCCACATCACAGTTACTTAAGTATGAACTTTCCAAAACTGTCTTATTAACTTTAGAATAATTGAAATTACTGTTACTTTCTCTAAATTTGGTTTCTATAATCATCTGTCACCATTTAGTCATCTGAGACTTAAGTACAGAGCCAAGTTTGAATAAAATATATCCTGCAGCTTCAATTTATAACTAGTTAAAATCAGCAAGCTCCAAAAATGCCTTAGTTCATACATATTGATAAGAGTACAAATCAATACATGCCCTGGCGTAACAATGCATACTTAACCTGTGTTACTAATAAATACTGATAATAGACAGAGAGAGTTACCAGTTGGTGGCTGTGACTTATGAAAATGTAACCAGTTAATTATTTAACATTTTTTCCCTTCTCTTTCCTTTAAAAATTGCTCTAAACTAAATGTGCTATAGGTGCATTTATGCAAACTTCAAGTTGTACATTTTATAATTTAATTATTAATTTCAAGAAATGACACAATTCTAATTCATATAAAAGATGCAATATATAAAACAAAGCAAAGAAAAGCTTGCAAGGAGCTCTGATAATGTGATATACACTGACCTGAAGACATCCAAATGGAACTTATTACATTATGGAAACAATGGGACATGAAGATCAAATAAAATGATTGCATATAAAAGCATGAGTAAGCCACAAACCCCAAGGATAATCAAAGAATGCAAATAACAAGGAAAACAGGGAAAAGAAACCAACCTCAGACCACACTTATAGGTCTCAGAAAAATCTATTAAAACAGAACTTAGTTTTGTCTATGTTATTTGGTACAGCAATCACTAGCTTTTTCCTATGCTTGAAGTACTCCTGAGGTCTGTGTCCCTTACAGGAAATGGATTTTACAACAGTTGTCGTATCCAGTAAATTACTTTTCCAAAGCTTTACTGTAAGCGAATCTGTGTCGTCCAATGTCAACAGAATTGGGTTTTTGTTTTATGTGGGTTTTTTTAAATCCATTCCATTAAACAATAGGTGCAAAGCGGCTAGTATTTGATTCAGATTTGGCCAATTTGGGGGACAGTGATTTGATTTGGTGATTCAAATCACTGTCCCAAATTGATTCAGCTGAATCACCCAGGCCCATCCCCTGCCCACTCTTCCAGCCCAGCAATGGCTGCCCCACCTGCACCATCTCCTGGCACTTGGGGAAAAAAAAAGCCCCAGCTCACCGGGTTGCCAGGTGGAGGCACGATCCCTGCTGCCCCGCCCTGGCCCACGCTGCATGGGGGGCTCTGAACAAGCCCCCCACCCCCCTACTGTTCCAGCCCCCCTCATGGTTGCCCCACCCACCATGGCTCTGGCCCTTTAAGGGGAAAAAAACCAAGAAAACCCCCAAACTCACCAGTTCCTTCCAGAGGGGAGCCATCCCTGCTGCCCCCCACTGCCCCATGCCATGTGAGGGGCTCTGCACTGGCCCTCCAAAGCACCAAGGCCACTGCAGGAGCCCATGAGGCCTGGGGTTTTTCTCAGGGGTTTTTTTCTTAAAGGGCCAGAGCTGGGGTGGGCAGGGCAGCCATGGGAGAACTGAGGTACTGAGGGGGGGTTGGGGGCTCATGCAGAGCCCCCCATGTAGCATGGGGTAGTGGGGGGCAGCAGGGGTCACCCCCCCCCACCCGGC
>NW_005841832.1:5658147-5672605 GCF_000455745.1 Alligator sinensis | reverse complement strand
CCCCGGGGGCGGGGGCTGGTGGGGCAGCCATGGGCGGACAGCCGGGGCAGGGGGGACTAGGGGAGCAGGCAAGGGATGGGGCCTGGCAGGCTCCCCCCCCATGGTCCCCTGCCCCCTCCCCCACTCCTACTTACCAGCTCCAAGTCTGACTACAGCTGCCTGTCTGAGTCTGACTGCATTGAAGCTCTCTGAATCTTTTCTGAAGATTCAGAGAGTTTTAAATCAATTTGGACCTTTTTGTTGGTCCTCTGATTTGATTTGGATTCAGAGATTCGGCCACAGAATTGGGCTGAATCTCCTCTGAGTCAAATCACCACCCAAAGCTTTCACACAGCCCTATTAAACAGTAGTTTTTCAACTCAAATTATTTGCAGTTTTGATGTGCCTCCTAAAAAGACTACTTGTGGTGTAAAGATAAATATATATAATTTACACCAAGAGGCTTCTTTTTCAGTATCTGTCAATGACAGTTCAACACAGCATTACTAAATTCTCAGAATGGTATTGCATTACTAGCATTAGTCTGACTTATAGCCTGACTCTTATTCATATCAATGCATTTTGAATCAAACTCTTAATAATGTTTTTCTTTTCTAAGGAAAATACAAGCTTTATTATGGTAGTGTTAGAGTGATATTATAGCTGTGATGGTCAAGGAAATATGCAAGAAGCAAGGATTTTTGTGGGTGTTATGTTTTATTGGACAGACTCCATGGTCAGTCTGAGCTCAGACTTGAAGAAAGGTGCCTTGTACCCAAAAGCTTCTCCAGACTGTTCCCAACTGAAGCATTATTAATTATTCAGATGTCATGTAGCCTGTTCATTTAGCCATATCAGCATGTTAAAACCTTCATTAGCCAGTGATAAGCATGCTACCTGAAAACAACAATCTTTTTTTATCACAGAGGTTAACCAAATGTTAGATCACATAGTTTTGCTAATGAAATGTTTGCTCACTTGAAAGTTTGTTTGACACTAGTAAACAAAAAGAGGAAAGGCCTTGTTCTTTTTGCATTATACACTGGATTTACCACCTCTGCAGTTCATTTTGTTTCCCTGTTTGCTCTGCTATCACACAAGGTGGTCTCTTTCTCCAGGCTTGCTCCTCATGCCAACCCACCTATGGTGCCTACCAAAAAGCAATTTAAGATTTTGAAAATGTTTAATTTAGTCTCCCTGGTTTCCCTTGAACAAAGTCTCAGAACCATGATGTCTATACAGAAACAGACAATAGTGTTGTAGCTTCTTTGTAACAGGAGTTCATAGCTAATGAAACTTTCTAAATCTTGTGTATCACTGGCTTTTCTGTATCTTTCAATGGATTTCTTTTGCTGAAGAAAAAGAAAGTACATTCCTAGGAGGAGGGTCAATGGTCAAGCAGCTAAAATGGCCCTTTTTATTTCTCTTCTCCCAGAAACAGAGGTATTTCTGAGATAATGCCTTGTATCAACATTTCCCTGTGTTCCATCCAATTCTGCATAATTTAGGCTTCGTATAAAAAGAGAGGTTTTAGCAAACCTTTAGAATTATACCTGATCAGTACCATTTTTCTCAATCTGGGGAAAGGCAAACCAAATCTGCTCTTAAAGGTGCAAATGGCCTCATTCATCTTTGAACCTGAATTCATCTTTGGACTAAAGGCAGGCACTGGAGGGCTGCCAACCCACCAACAGTTAGCGCTGACCTAGTGAAAGGATACTTGTAGGAGCTGGATGTGTTTAAGGCAGCTGGCCCAGATGATCTTCATCCAAGGGTGCTGAGAGAATTGGCCAGTGTCACAGCAGAACTACTGGAATGACTGTGTGAGCACTTGTGGCATTCAGGACAGGTCCCAGAAGACTGGAAAAGGGCCAATGTAGTCCCTATTTTCATGAAGGGAAGGAAGGAGGATCCAGGTAACTATAAGCCAGTTACTCTCATCTCTATCCTTAGGAAAACCCTTGAAAAATTATTAAGGATTATATTTGTGGGAGTACAGCAAGAAAAATAATGCTGAAGGGCAACCAACACAGGTTCATAGCAAGTATATTCTGCCTGACTAATCTTGCTTCCTTTTACAACCAGGTCACAAAATGCTAGGTGCAGGAGTCAAGGTTGATGTCATTTTAAAAAGGCCTTTGATACAGTGTCTCATCCCATTCTCATAAATAAACTAAACGGCTCTGACATAGATGATTACACAGTCAGGTGGGTGTCAAATTGGCTTAAGGGATGCAACCAGAGTGGTGGTGGACGTGTGGGTATCAACCTGGAAAGATGTGGGCAGTAGGGTCCCCCAAGGTTCAGTCCTTGGACGAGTGCTGTTCATTATCTTCATCAGTGACCTGGATGAGGGCTTGGAGAGCACTCTGTCCAAATTCATGGACAACACCAAATTATGGGGCAAAGTAAACACACTAGTGGGCAGGGAATGGATTCAGGCAGATTTGGACAGGTTGGAAAAGTGGGCAGAACAGATTAGGATGCCGCTTAACAAAGATAAGTGCAAAGTACTGCACCTAGGAAGAAAGAATTGCCAGCACACATACAAACTGGGAGATGACTTCCTAAACAGCATAGCAGCAGAAAGGGATCTTGGAGTCATAGTTGACTCCAAGATGAACATGAATCATCGCTGTGACGAAATGATCAGTAAAGCTAACTGCACTCTATCATGCAGTAGCAGGTGCATCATGAACAGGTCTAGGGAGGTAATACTTCCCCTCTATGTGGCATTGGTAAGGCCGCAGATGGAGTACTGCATTTAGTTTTGGGTGCTGCACTTCAAGACAGATGTGGATAACCTTGAGAGGGTCCAGAGGAGGGCTACTCGGATGGTTAGGAGCCTGCAGGTAAAGCACTATGAGGAGAGATTGAGGGACCTGGATCTCTTCAGCGTCTACAAGAGAAGGCTGAGAGGGGATCTAGTGGCCAGCTACAAATTCATCAAGGGGAGACAGCAAGGAATAGGAGATGCTCTGTTTACCAGGGCACCCCTTGGAGTAACTAGAAACAACAGCCACAAACTGACAGAGAGCAGATTTAGATTAGACATCGGGAAGAACTGGTTTACAATAAGGGTTACCAGAATCAGGGTCACCTGACCCCAGCGCTCTTTCTTGCCCAGGAAAGACTTAACTCTTTCACTGCTGATAATTCTAGCAGAAACATCAAACAAATCTGAGACTGAATTTAGGGCCATAGCCAAGATTTCCATTCAGTAATACCCCGTCTTCTGCTTACTTCATCTAATTTAATGCCTCTTGCACACTGTTGGTTTACATGGCCATAAGGACAAAACCCCAGTTGCTGCAGTAAATCTGGTAAAAACCAAGCCAATTACACAATTAGAAAAAAAAGCAGGTTGCCATGTAATTTTAGTCTGCTAGCAATAACCAGGCATGAGGCCAAAGGCTGAGCATGACAACCACCTCATAATTGCTAAGTTATTATATGGCTTTTAACCATTTATGATGCAACATACTCTAATTGCTCAGTTTTATATTACAGTGGGTGTGTCTACAGGAGATGCTACGTTGCCACAGTGATGAGCTACAGTAATATAGCTCATCACTACAGTGACATAGCATCGGCAGGCACGAACCATGACAATGCCGCTACTGCACGTAGCTCATTGCTACTGTGCAATAGGGTCAGTAATGACCCGTGCAGTGCTGAGGCTGCACAGTACCAGTGGTTATTATGCAGTCATTTAGCACTTGCTTTAGCAAGTACTAAATGATTGCACAGTAACAACTGCACAGTCAGGCACATATGTAGACACACCCAGTAGCACCTAGAGGTCTCAAGCATCGCATTAGCCACTTTTTACACACGTAATAAAAAGATGATCTCTTTCTCTTTGAGCCTCTGTTGCTTATGTTTAATTTCAGTGCCCTTCTTGTTTTTCCTCAAGGCAGGGAAAAGTATATTAGTGAATGTTTACATATTGATATAAATCCTTTGAAGGCAAGTACAAGTCAGTGTATGACATTCTTCCTATTATTTTATTGCCTCCCTTTGAATTCAGTTGCTAACTGCTGCATAATTGCTACATTTACCCTGAGCTTTTCCTTTGTCATTGCAGATAATGGTAGGAGAAGGAATTCTCTACTGTTGCCTGTCAAAAAGAAGAAATGGGATTGGAACGGAGGCCAATATTAATGCAGGAGGCTGCAACTTCAACTCTTTCCTTAGAAGAGCTGTCAGATTCGTTGGTGGGTTTCAGATCTTAATAACTTAAGGCACTTCTGTGAAACACTTATGATTTTAATCATGCAGTTTTTCATTTTTTTAATGGTCTCTAGAACAGTGGAGGGCAGATTGTTTCATGCCAAGAAGGGCAAAAAGCAGCTGTCAAGTGGGATTGAAAATTAAACATGTCCATTCAATAATGCAACACTTTTACTTTCAAGGATTCTCTTTCATCTACTGCATGATTATCAGTGCTGCTAAGTCAATAATTTTGTTTATTTTTCCTCAACACTAAAATCTGATATCAAAGTCCATTCATATGGTTAGCAGTATGGTGTTTCATTAAAATGTGCTATCTTTTCCCTTGGAAAAAAATCAAAGCAATCAGTGTAGTGTTTATAAGCAACACAACTTGTTAAAATTATCAGTGGATAAAAGTTGTTAACTTTTAACAACTTGTTAACAATATCAGTGGATTTGACATTCCATGTCTGAGATGTGGCCCCAAGCAAAATAAATAGAGGCTGCTAAATTTATTAGCAGAGAGGTAAATAGCCATGTTAGTCTGAAGTCAGGCAGAGGCAGGGGAGATTTGTACCTTTATAAACTAACTAAATCAGAGATGTATAGCATAAGCTTTCACAAAGGGCTTTCTGCATCAAATGCTGTCTGATGAAGCAAGCCCTCTGCTTATGAAATCTTACCTTATACATTTCTGATGTAGTTAATCTATAAAGCTGCAAAGCTACCCTCCCTTTGCTAAAATTATATCATGAAAGCCATTGATAACAAGGAACAAGGATCTTTTCTTTAAAAAGTATTACTGACCTTCACTGGATTTGACCTGTCAATTTAGGCTTTGAATGAGGTCCCATTGTCTATAAGGGGCTTGAGGCAAAGTATTCCATGTTCCAGAAACCTTGAGCGAGAGAATATGACATTGGCAAAAGAGATGCACAGGCAGCAGTTTATGAGCCAGAGAGGAAAGCTTCACGTTGGCTGGTGTTCAGGAGAATGCTGGGGTCAGTAAAGGGGAGGTTTTGGACCCACACACAGATACAGTAGCCAGAAATGCCTCCTATCAATGACCTGCGGGAACAGAGGCTATGGCAAAGACTTAACAACAGCCAAGCAAGGTAGTTAAGCTGCCTGATGCACTGCAGGATTCTACAGAATAGTGCCCCATTCCATCTGTACACAAACCAGGTTTTGGAAAAAATGCTTAGAAAGATAGCAAAAGGTGAGTTGGTTTTGTGATCTCTTTTATTGGACCAGCTGTATAAGGGGCTAGGCTGGAGGAAGGGTATTTGATGTTCAAAAGCTTGTCCAACAGCTCTCTCATACAGTTGATCCAATAAAAGATGTCACAAAAAACCCTTGCCTCTTGTACATTTTTGGACTATCATGGCTACAACAATACTCCAACCCTACAACAACATAAGTAATGTGTATTCTGAGCCACATTTGGTATCCTAAGGCCCCTAATGTTATTGACCAAAGATAAAGGGAAAATGGACAAAATGACTCAATTTTTAATGGGTAAAGGCTGAACAAGAGGGGCAGTTTAATCAAATTTAATTTTCTAGTGAACTGACAAGGAGTGACAAGATCCCAGTGACTCTAGAGATAAATCACTGGTTGGAAGATAGCCAATAACCACAATGACCAAAAGTCTTTACCCAATGACTAGTGTTTGCTGATATATACAACTAGAGCTAGTGCTCTTAGAACAGGTATTAATGGAAAGGTGTCCATATAACAAAAAACCCACCCCAACTTGCATTATTTGGCACTGCAGTTGGCCAGCCCAGTAAAAAGATCAAGGGCTTGAATATTCTCATCCTGCAGTAGGTGATCCACCCTGGGGTCACCTCAGGTTCAAATGGTTGGGCACTTCAGTTACCATTAATTTTCAGCTGGATAAGAATATCTATTTGTGGCTACTTTGTAGTATAAATGTATGAAGAGAGATAATAGACTATGAGGTTATCAAAGTTAAAGACAGTCCATTGAAAAGGAAAAACATCAATGTGCAATATATTTTCTGGAGTAAATTATCTCAATTTCTTTATCAGCATATGGGTATGATATTGTTTATTACAGTTAATCATAACTGAAGTTTATTAAGAGGAGAAGGAGCTCATGTATTTTTAAACATCATAACAAGGCTCAAGAAGTTATTTTGCTTTATCTTGCAGGTGTTCATGTGTTTGGCCTTTGTTCTACTGCTCTCATTACTGACATAATACAGCTATCAACAGGGTATCAGGCACCATATTTCCTGACCGTATGCAAGCCTAACTACACATCCCTAAATGTATCTTGCTCAGAAAACTCATACATTGTGGAAGATATTTGCTCAGGATCTGATACTACAATCATCAACGATGGAAGGTTAGTTTTATTCTTCATTGTGTATTAATGTTCCCTTACAATCAACTTTTTTTTTTTTTTTTTTTTTTTTTTAAGATAAACATTTTTAATTTTCTACACCACCTGCAGCACTTAATCTATTACTACATCTACTCTTGAGTGACTGTTGCCAGGTTTATAACAAAGTTCAGGGCATAAGCTGCTCTTTGCATATGTTCAGTATGTGTAATAACTTTTTTAGCCTAATGGAAGCTTCGGAGATCATTCCTAAGACTTAGGGGTCCAACACTGAGAGTAGCAGTGTTTCTTTCTTTGAAGTAGGTACAGTGTCTACTTCAGTTACAAACGGGACTTGCTTCTGCTGCTACTTTTGACACTACCAGAAGTACTATCTGCTCTGCATTGGAAAATCTTGCCTACATATACATATTACCTAAGGTCCCCTTATATTTTATGTTTTGTAACCGTATAAGTGTAATCAAGCATAACAGTCACAAAAAAGTAGTAAACTTGTAGTAGTAATATGTGTTGAGACAGATGTCCTTTTATTACAGAAAAGATCACGACATGTTGTGGTTTGTGGCGGACTACGTAGAGCCACCCACATCACTGTGCCAGGCCCAAAACCACGCTTCAGGAGTCTCCCCTGGGAAGTCTACATATGGCTGTCCCCCTTTTTGGAGAACACCCACAGGCCTGGGGTATCGCTGCCATCACCTGGGCACTGGTATCTGTTAGGGCTATGTACAGAGAACACAGAACCTGAAAGCCTTGGGGGCGCTTTGCCCACTGGTAAAGTTTCTGGGTGATTCTTTTAACACAAAACCTCCCAGGGTAATCTCAGGTATGACTGAGTTTGGCAATAAGCAGCCAAGCTTTGCTAGGAGTGAAAAAGCATCTGTCCTCTCTCCCCTCAGGCATTCACAGAGAAAATAGCCAGTCATGCTATTACCGATACTTTTATTGTTCAGGGAGAAGAGGAAGGGGGGGCAGGTACACAAAGGAATTTGAGATAAAAACACCTTGAGCAAGTTCTAATAAATTGAGTCTTACAAATATGGGCTCGGTGACCCTTTTTAATATGTGACTGAAATACTTAGTTCTAATTTACTACCGAATTTACAGGTTTACTCACTGATTCATCCAGACAGCAGCCTAGAGGTACTCTTCTTGTATGTCATTTCCAAAATGCCCACTGGAGAAAGAGAGCAAGCTCCCCCTCACTTAGGAATTTATCCTGTCCAGTCATCTAGGTGACCAGGTTGAACCAAGCAGCCGGAATGAAAAACAGAGGAGTAGCTGGAATGTCCCAATCCAGGGACACACAGAGGGAGATTGCTTCACATGGTCCATTTCACCAATACTCCCCTTTTTTTCTTTTTCTGTACCTTGCAGCAGGAAGATGTTTTCATGTAATGTATTCTTCTGTGTCTAGCTCCAAATTTCATGACACTATGTCACATAGAATGTGTTGGTCATTGTTCTGTTTATTTGATTAGATTCTTTTCTTCCCTGTTGTTTTTTTTTCCCCTAATGTTTTTTAATCACAGAGCCATTCAAACATTAAAGAACCACAGGTGGATCACCTGACCAGTTTACTTTCGCAATCTAGATCTCTGGTTGTTTAGGTACATGTGTCTGACATTTCCGGTGAGCACAGTTACTAAGTAACCATTGACAGTTGATGTCATTAGTACAACAGTACCACTAGTAATATACCGCTATGTTTCATGTTGCATATAAAGGGATAGATAATGAGCTGGTGTAAATCACTATAGTTTCATTTGGGAGCTCCACTGGAGCTCTATTCTTTCCCATCAGTTTTTATTATATTTAAGAAGACCCAGAGTCAATAAGCGGACAAAGTATCCCCTTGTGACGGGGCCGTCTTGTGGCTGGTCTAACGGCTCTTCTGCCACACCTTTGATGCAACTCAGAGAAGTTGTTTATAGGTGGGAAGCTGCCCGTGTACTGCCCAATGCCTAGGACATAATAAACAGCTCTGTACCACCCCTACACCATGTCCCATGCCTCATAGATGGCATCACTATGTGGCTCTGGCCCCACAATGGACCTCGATCTATGCCTGCCTGATGTTCAGACCCCACCTGAATCCTTCTTCCTCAGGCTTGCAACTCCCCACCCTCATTCTGGGCTGCAAAGCTCCCTAAGCCCTTTTCCCATTTGGCAGTGGCCCCCTTCAGTACCTTTGGCCACATGTGCCCAGGCCTCACTTCTAGGCCAGTCAGAACTCCAGGCCCCTGGCTCTGGCTGTCCCTCATGCTGGGTGCTCTGGCACTTTAACCGTTCTGATCCTGGCCCCAGCACTGACCAGTCAAGGTTACTCCAGTTATGTTATTGAACCACTCACACTCACTCTCCCCTACCAGTCTGCCTTCTCGGGCCCCTCCAAACACAGTTCACTCATCACTAAGGCCAGCCTATGTGCAGTCCTTCAGGCCCACCCACGCAGACCCTACTTTATGCAGCACATGCGCAGTCCTTCAAGCCCACCCATGCATACCCTACTCTACTCCACACGGCCTACTCACTTCTCACACTCCCCCTCACTGGGGACCCTACACCG
The DNA here is from genome assembly GCF_000455745.1 of Alligator sinensis. Lineage (NCBI taxonomy): Eukaryota > Metazoa > Chordata > Crocodylia > Alligatoridae > Alligator > Alligator sinensis. The sequence continues at coordinate 5,663,472 of NW_005841832.1, read as the reverse complement.
CCCCCCTAACTGGGGCTCTCAGGCCTTATGCCTCTTGGGTCTCAAGCCTGATGACATGCCTGGACCCCTCGCCTGTCCCTCTATGGGGTAACCCACCAGGTCATGGGGGCTGAGGCTATATGGCACTCCATACTCATCTTCATTAGGGAGGCACTGGTGTGGTATATCCTGGGGACCACCCCACTATAGACAGCCCCACCACATCATCCAACACTAGCAGGGTATAGTTTTAGGTCATTCCCCAGGACTCCTCCATCCTCATAGTTCTTACCCTGAACCACCAGGTGTTCTGGGAGCAGCAGTTCCAGCTGGGTAATTGTATTCTGGCAGCATCCCTGCAGCAGCTGCCAGCTCACCTCAAGGGACCTGTGTTTATACTGAGGCTGCCCAGCCCCATTCTCTAATCCAGGAGCCCTCTTGCATTCATGTTGCCATCTCATTAGGCCACACCATACCTGCCAGCTGCTGCACAGCCTGCTCAAGTCTCTTAAAGTGGCAGGCACCAAAGGTGCCCTGCCACACCCCCGTATCTGCATGAATTCAATGGGGCTTCCTTTACATGGGTGCAGGGATCTGTGCTCCCAAAGCACTGCAGTATAAGATCCCAAGTAATTTATTTAGCCTTTCTAGGTGGGTTTCTACACTCTGTTTTTTAGAAATTTCAGAAAAATACTTTCCTTCTTGCTTTGTAGGTCCTCTCTTCTAAAAAAATTAATCAAATTTGTCACATTAGGTTAAAATTTTATGACGACCCAGTGGCTAGTTTTGATCAGCTCATATTTCTTCAGAAAAGCTGGAATATGACCTCAAAATAACATCTCTAAGTTATTCCTCCCATAGAGATAACATTCAATGATTTCTAACTTTTTGTCTCTTCCCTAGGCTCCCTGGTGATGAATGGTTTATTTTTGCTTCCCTCAAATTGTTCTTCACTTGTCATAGTGATCAGATGCCTGTTACTGGTCTAATGGCATCTTCAGCCATTAGTGTTTTATGATATAATATAGCCAACCATGGAATGTAGTCTGACTATAATGATTTTAGTGTATATGGGTTTTTTCTTATATGATTGCTAATGGCCTTCATTTTTAATTTATAATACGCAAGAAACTATTTTCATTCTGGCAAGTTTCTTCCAGATTCTCCAGTGAACAGTAAAGAGAGGAAGTAGTGTACTTATTCAAATGGAGATGTGAATTAATTTTTGCCACCATCTCATAGCAGTTCAGTGGCTTCGCTCATCAATTTCTTTCCCTGTTTATATTCAAAAAGGGTTTCCACTGCATGTATTCATATCATTCATGAGCTCTCCTTTCTTCAGTTTTGGTTTTCTTAATCTGTTTTATAATTTCTCAGTCTTCCTTCATAATCTTCTGTATCCAGTTTACACAGTGTGTTTTCCAGGTCTTGTGAATTAAGGGGATTGCCGGTTATGTAAAACTCTGGTTATCTGAAATAACCCAGCAGGGTTTTCAGGCAATCCAGAGCCAGAAGAAGGGGAAGGGTGGTGACAGCTGCACGCAGAGGAGCAGCAACACAGAGTGATTGCCCGCTATGTGCAAGCTTTCCCCCACCCCCACATCTGGCTGGTGTCAGCACGCAGCGGTAGGTGGCAGCAGTTGCTGCCATCACCTGCAAGCTTTCCCCATCCCCCTCCACATCTGGCTGGCCAGCTGGAAACTCCAAATTAATAGAGTATTCCAGTTGGTGAAGTACTGGATAACAGAGATTTTACTGTATTTTTCCCCCCTAGCTTCCTTAATCTTATCTCTCACTTAATAGATCTGAGTGATAGTCCTACTTCCTCAGATCAGAGTATTCCTTATTTCAGAACTCTCGATTTCTCTACCTCAGGGCTGTCCAACTGGCAGCTCAGACTGCATGAGTTCAATTGGATCACTAAGGTTTCCATGTGGCTGCTACAGCTGTGTGAAATTTCAGCAGTTGTTTCATTTTTAAGCTGTTTCGACATGCTTCGAGCTCGAAACAGTGAAATCAAAAAGGAAACAAAAGGCTTCAAAAACAGCTTTGAAATGAAATGAGGGCACTCAAAACATTTTGAAAGTTTCTAAAAGTTTCAGATTTTGAAGCCAGGCTTGCTGCAGCTAAACAGAAACTAAGGAGAGGAAGAGGGAAGAGGGGAGAAGGACACTCTGATATCGACATCTAGCTCCCTGTTCGATTCCCCAGCTCTCTGATTATTTCCCCAGCTCTTCCCAGGGGGCGCAGGCCCCTAATCTGTGCATGGAAAGAGTCTGGCACACAGCCCTCCCAGGGGGTGTGGGCCCCCAGATCTGCACACAGGATGACAGCAGGCTGCTGCTGCTGACTAGGGTCAGCACAAGCACTGGGTTCTTCCTGGTGCTCGGTGCAGGCTGCACTGGGCATACTCGGATGCTGGCATTGACCCCAGCTGGCAGCGGCAGCCTGCTGTCATCCTGCGCACAGATCCAGGAGCCCGTGCCCCCTGGGAGGAGTCTGGCATAGCACTGCAGCCCTCCCAGGGAGTACAGCCCCCAGATCTGCATGCAGGATGACAGCAGGCTGCCACTGCTGGCTGGGGCCAGCAGCAGCACCAGTAGTCCCAGTGCTCAGCATGGGCTGCGCTGAGCACCAGTCCCAGGTGGCAGCAGCAGTCTGCTGTCATCCTGTGCACAGATCTCGGGGCCCACACCCCCCCAGGAGGAATCTGGCACAGCCTCATAGCCCTTCTGGGGGGCATGGGCCCCCAGATCTGCACACAGGATGACAGCAGGCTGCTGCTGCCGGCAAATGATACAAGTTTTGCTTTTAAAATTTGAGATGAAGTTTCCCAGAAACCCCTGCACCCATCTCCTTGAAACATGGCAGGCTTAATGCCCTCAGAAGGGGCTAGCATCCCTCCATTTTTCATCTGAATCAGGCAAGAAATGACAAAGTTATAGGTATTTTCGAATTCCCCATTATAGCCTATGGGTGAAACATCAAAACTCATCGAAACAGTTTCGACGAAACAAAATGGGACAGTGTTTTGAAACACTGTCCCTTCAAAATGGTGAAACGGAAGTTGAAATGAAAGGGTGCTGTTTCGCACAGCCCTAGTGGCCACCACTCCCCGCATTGGTCCAGCTGCAGAAGCAGCCAGAGTCTCCAGGTGCTTTCTCTTTCCAGCTTCTCCATCACTGGCCCAGAGTATGGGGTTGGTCAGTGCAGCACAGCACAGCACAGCAGGTGCTGGGAAAACCTGCAGCCTGGGGCACCTGAGAGGCATAATTCAGAAGGTGAGATTGCAGCCAGGGAGCTCAGAGTGAAGCAGTGCACCTGGGCATAGGAGGAGACGGGGTGGAGAGCCGCTCCTAGGCATGCAGTGCAGCCAGGTGGTACACAATACAATGGTGGGGGAGGAGGGTGCCCAGGCATGCAGTGCAGAAAGACGACATGTAATATGAGGACCCAGAAGCCCATGGCTCTCAATGGCATGGCCCCTGCTAGTGTAGCCTTCATCTGCTTAGAAGTTGGGCAGCCCTGTTCTACCTTATTCATACTAGATGTCATGATTTCCATCCACAAAGATCACAGGCTTTCGGTATGCTCATTTTAGATTAAGAGATAGCAAAGTCAAAAGAACAAAAGTCAAGTCTCCATTACAGAGCTCAACATGTGCGTCTCCTCGGTAACAGGCTGCATTTGCACGGATGCAAAGATTCTAACTGCAGTAAGAGGAAATCAACCAGCATACAGTAAAACAGCAGCTTGCACCACATCAGAGTAATCAAATTAAGGTCCAGATATGAATGTTGCTAAAATAAATAGAGATGTGCTCAGGCCTTTGTCTAGCAAGTACCCTTCAATGTCATCACAGTTGAGTCTTCCTGACAGCCATGTGAAGATTACTTTAATGTTTTGCCCCTAACACTGATGAGGGTAGAGGCAGTATATAGATGCTATTGTCATTTATGGAGAACTCATGCCCAGAGGAGGGAAGATTTTCCCTCCTCACCAATATCTTTTTGGAAATCTTGCTCACAGTTTCAAAGGAATCAGATTTAGATCACTTCCCTCTCCCCTAGCCCCCTGCCCCTGCAAAAAATCATGCTTATTTCAATTTGGCCACAGTTAAAATTGAGAAATTCTTAGATCCAAGTTCAGATCAATGTAACTGGATTTACACTAGCTCTAAATTTAGGTAAAGAGCTCATTTATGCAGAATTATTTAGCAAAGAAAGAAAAATGCATAAATAGAAAAATGTGATATATTGCTTAGTAGAAAGACGCCTTCTTTAACTAGAAGCATTTGTACACATGCTTGCACCACGTGCAATTCTATAAGTATCAAAATGAGCATCAGCGCTGAGAAAACGGCAACAGCACGCTTTTGAAGTAAAACTTATCAGAGATGTTTTAGTTCAAAAGCATACCACTGCCATTTTCTGCATGCTGACGCGCATTTCACTGTTTACACAGCTGCACACAATGCAGCACAGTGCGCATCAACTCACATGCAGAGCAGACTCAATTAATCAAGTTTGCTCCAACGTGCCTGGCATGAAAGTGTATATGTATATATGCCCTAAGTGTTTGTAAATGCCTCAGTCACTGCTGTAACTGCCCCTCATGTAGACATACTCTGAATAAAGCTACTTTGGGTTAGTTCCAGAAGAGCTAGCTTGCAGCTAAGGCAACATAGAGTTCAGGCAGGGCTAAAAAGTGCCCCACCTTCATATTGGCTAAATGTTTGGAGTTCAACCATGTTGGGCTCCATGCAACTGCAGTACCTGAGCTAGCTACAGTAACTGCAATGTACATATACTGATTCATTCAGACATAGAATATAATTAATTGAAATAACATAAGGAGGGGGGGGATAATATCAACAATAGATTAGCACATATTTTTAATCTACAGTGCTTTCTTTTCAAGAGAAGACTGAGTGCAAATTCTGTTTATCATTCATAAGACCTGAACAAAGATTCTAGCTCTCCAGTAAACATAGAGTATACACAAAAGTGTTGCATGCACATTTTACATTACAGTGCTCTTAAACATGACAGAAGTGCAGTGTTTAGCAGGGCACACCTCTGAACCTCCCTGCATTTTCCAGGCTAGGAGGCAAGGGTCGCTCCACAGCCTCCTGGAGCTGCAGGAGACTGCAGACAGCAGCAGAGAGGTGGAGCTGGGATGAGCAGCTGTCACTTAGCATGTCATCTTACTCCTGCATTCTGTCCTGCCCCCCTCCCACCAGCACTGGGAGCCAGTACTGCTTCTGTCTTGGGCCAGGCAACAGCTCTTACCCAGGTTGACAGCCCGGCCCTGTCCCCAGCCACACAGGGTTTCAAGGGGGGGGGG
>NW_005841832.1:5655026-5658131 GCF_000455745.1 Alligator sinensis | reverse complement strand
TGTGGGTCCCGTATGGGGGGGTGGGGGGGGGGGGGGGGGGAAGGAGAGAAGGGGGCACGGGAAGGTAAGAGTATGAGGGGGCACATGTGTATTTCTGTGGGTGGGTGTGCGTGCATGTGTCTGTGGGCACGCGTGTGCGCATCCCACCCACAGCATGTCCAAACATGTTCCCCCCCCCCCCCCAGTCATACATGCAGGGTCTCAGGGTATGTATGTGTGTGTGCATGCATGCAGCCCATCCCTTTAACCCCTCCTTCCACCGGGTGGAGAATAGAAAGAAAATTAGTGTATCTGATGTGGCATTTCCAGAAAGCTACATGCTGTGAATGTTCTGAAGCTAAGCTACCAATTGTAACTGTCACATTCATTGCAGCACCTGATTTGGGGTCCAACCCTGTAGTGTGCTAAGAGCTTTCAACATCTATTGATTTTAGTGAAAGTAAAAGGCATTTTGTAAGATCAGGCCGCCAGTTTCTGCCTGAAGCTACTGTGTGAAAAGGCACAGAATCATAGAAAAACAGGGCTGAAAGGGACCTCCGGCAGATATGACTTTTTCCTAAAATACCCTTTCCACATTCTTCTGCCATCTGTGAGCCTGCCATGTTAGAAAGTGCTGGGAGCTGAATTAAAAAAATTGGGAGATAGCAAATAAAGCTTTGCATATGCCTGCCTCCTGAGGGCAAGAAGGTTCCAATCTTATCTTCCCATCATCACAATAATTAGAAGGAAGAAATGGAAGACATGGGGGGGATGGGGGGCTTCAGTATTTCTGTGTGGTCAGAGGGTGCCAACAACCTGAAGCAATTAAGCCTGAACTGTATGGTCCCAACTTTACCTACAATTTTATGTAGAGTTTTTGGATGTTAAGTATCTCTCTGCTCTCCATATCCGAGATATGTGGGACATGGGTAGGAGATTGCTGGTGCTCCCTTGTGCCCCAGGGATCTCTGTCTGTTATAGCAGTTTGCTAGAAACAGGCATAAAGTATAGCTTCCTGCAGAACTGACATGTGGCCCAAGATTTGGAAGAGTATGAAGCCTCCTGAGCACCAAGAAGCACTCCTAGGCCACAGCCAGGCATCTGAAGGCTGACCTTCATTGAGTTCACATTTCAGATAAATATTATTTGATCAGCTCTAATTACTCATTACATTTTTCATGTGAATAGTTACATTAAGTTTATTCATCAAAAGATAAATACATTATCCACAAATAAAAAAAACTCTACTATTTTACCTGTGCTGTGGAGAGCTGAATTATTTTCTTCAAATGAATTATTCACCATTTTTGGACATGAATCAGAATTGTAAAGATAGAAAAGAATAATGCGAAGATGTATAGCAGTTCTCCTTCAATATGCATTTCATTCACCAGTCACTTAAAAAAAAAAAGCTGGAAATTTATGCGATTAGTTTTTACTCCCCCCAGACAAGCCCCCATGAAGACAACATGAGTAATCTTGCGTTTCAGGTTCTTCCATGGATAGAGGTTTGCAAGGACTGGGCCCTTAATGAAAATACCTAGAAATATAATTATACGTTATACATTTCTCCCTTTTAAAATTATCTAGTGTTCACTGCACTAATTAATTTTAATATTAAGTGAGAATAGATGTTGAATATTTAACCCAAAATGTGATTACTTTAACTTGTCTTTTCTCCATAATACAGAAAGGGAATTTAAGAGTTAAAAAAAATTTTAATTAGGTATTTGCTTGCCGCTTGTAAGATAAAAATGCTTGTACCACCTGGTGTTTTTTTAAATGAACATTATCAAAATGTATTTCAACTGAGAAGCATAATTTGGGTGTCCTTTCTTGGCAGAAAGTCATTCCCTTCTCAACATGCCACCCTGGCAGCCTTCGCAGCTGTGTACGTTTCAGTAAGTAATCAACACTGTTCATTTTATTTTGTGAGAGAAAAATCAGAATGTCATTTGCTGCCCATCAAAGTGACTAGGTTTAAATTGTTGCTTAATGTAGTAGTAGTAGTAGTGATATAAATGCACCTGACTGCAAGAAGAAATTACAAAGAATTAAAATAAACTTGGTACTATCAAGGAAGAGCTAAAGTTGTTCCATCTATTCTGTTCTCTAATAACATTTCCTTCATAGTGAAGTGTAGCGTTAAAGCTTATTTAGTGTTGCATATTTTGTACACATAAGATATGATGCTTGCTTGCCTTAAGCATAGATTTTTAAGTTTACTATGAAAATAAATCTTAACATGTTCACCCTTTTCCTCTCCTCCTGTTTTTCCTCAACATATAGCACCCAAACTCTAAACATTAAAGGACAAGTCCATCCATGGTGCAGCTTCATTGCTTCAGCAGAATTACCCTAGGGGTAAATTTGGTCAGTGTGAATAGCTCTACTTGTAAACAGCAGTTGGATTGTACTACTTATAGTAAACTGCACTGAATTTAAATTTTTTCAATCTAGGAGGAGCACAAGTCTGTCCAAAGGAAGTCAGACTGTTTATGTGAATAACAGGAATATCTGGAGTTACAATAGTTAATGCAAACACAGTAAGAGAAGGAAGATTAAACCCCAGATTTCAGGGCTTAAACCAGTTTCTATAGGATCTGACATGTTGTGTATTTGTATAGGGTTTTTGACAATGGGTCCCTCATCTGTGACTGGGATGCCACCAAAATGCAGTACAAATGAATAATAAATAACAGCAACAATTATATACATATACATGATTTTGAGGGCATCTGCTTTTACAACAGAAGGACCATTATCATGAGCAGACTATGAAAATCACACCATATATTGAAATTAGCTGGACTCTAGGTTCTGCAGCCTGTATGTATGCATACATACACACACCCATACACACAATATATTACCAATCCCTTGCAGTCAAGGATGATTGTCTTCTACGGCTGTGTGAAATTTAGCTGGCTGTTTCGTTTCAATGCTGTTTTGACTCGTTTCAAGCTTGAAACAACCAAATCAAAATGAAACGAAGGGCTTCAAAACAGCCTTGAAATGAAATGAGGCCAGTTGAAACATTTCAAAAGTTTGAAATCATTTCAAGTTTCAGAGCAGCAGGCAGGCAGTGGGAGGCAGGGCAGACCCAGGGCTGCGATGCCAGTGGCT
>NW_005841832.1:5652064-5654979 GCF_000455745.1 Alligator sinensis | reverse complement strand
CCGCCCCCCACCGTGCTGCACTCCATGGGGCTGGTGGAGCCAGTGGGAGCACAGCGCTGGCTCTGCCCACCTCCCGACACTGGGCTGCACGCCCATCAGCTCCACCAGCCTCATGGAGTTCAGCCTGGTGGTGGGAGGCAGGCAAAGCCAGTACTCCACTCTGCTTCCTGCCACCGGGCTGAGTTCCACAGGGCTGGAGCCGCTGGGAGTTGAGCCCAGTGGAAGGAGGTGGAGCACAATGCTGGGGCTGCATGCCACCTTCTTCCACCAGGCAGCAAGCTGGTAGGCACTGAGCCTGGTGGAGGGGGTGGTGTGCAGTGCCAGCAGTGCATACCGCCTCCCTCCACCAGGCAGTAAGCTGCTATGCGCTGAGCCCAGTGGAGTGGGCTGGTACACAGCAGTGGTGGTGCACACTGCCTCCCTCTACCAAGCAGCAAGCCGCTAGGTGCTGAGCCCAGTGGAGGGGGCTGGCCAGCCCTCAGCACCTAGTGACTTGCTGCCTGGTGGAGGGAGGTGGCATGCAGCACTGGGGCTGCACTCCACCTCCCTCCACTGGGCTCAGCGCACAGCAACTCCCAGCCCTGTGGAACTGAGCCTGGTGGGGGGAAATGGAGTGCAGTGCTAGGCCTGCGCTCCACCTCCTTCCACTGGGCTCAGCTCCTAGTGGCAGAGGCAACCTCCCGCCCACACCCCCAGGAGAGCCCTGCCGGACTCCTCCAGGGGTGTGGGCAAAACTCAAAACAGTGTTGAAACAGTGAAACTTTTGATGAAACAAAATGAAATAGTGCTTTCAAAAGGAAACTAAACTTGAAACGAAACACTGTTCTGTCAAAACAGAAGTGGAAGCAAAACGATGCTGTTTCACACAGCCCTGTTGTCTTCCATGATTGCTTTATTAGGGATTAAAAGAAACCCTTCACTGGGGAGGAATTACTCTACATCTGATTCTTTTGAGGTCTCTTCACTTTCCTTTGAAGCAGTGTTTCACAACCCTTTCAAATTACTAACTGCTTTATGCTTACTATAGAAGTAAGAGCAAAACATATGTATGAAAACAATGATAAAAATATCGATACATATATGCTGAGAATTTGACAGTGACTACTTGATCTTGAGGGGTATGGTTACGCTGAAAATGAGATTCTTTCCCTTAGGTTGTAATGCAGTTTTTAATAGGTCATGACCCCCCCCCCCCCCCCCACTGCCTTTTCTGACTCCCTAGGCCAGAGGGGTGGCATTCTTCCCCCTAGCTGAGAAAAGTGGGAAGTTCACACATCTAGGACTGGCCACTGGGAAACAGGTATTGGATCTTATCTGGTATATCAATTCCTACATCCTGGAAGTGCTAGCTCCTTAGCTAATTGTGTTTATCCATGCCTCGGGCCTCACAACTAGTTAGGGTCTAATAAGTCCCCAACCAAAGCTCTCACTCTCGTTTTTGATGACAGCAAAGACATTTCTTAGATCATTTCTCCAGAAATGGGTCCCATGTGAGGACATATTTTTCTAAAGCATATGAGTAGACTTTACTAGGTCTGAAAAACAGAATCAGCAAAATTCATACAAAGTGACAATATTATATACAGGCTTACTTTGTATTGAAGAAATAATGAACACAAGAAAGTATCGTCTTGTAGTTAAATGCAACTTCTTTAAGTCACTTTTTTTTCTTCTTTCAAGATGTACTTCAATTCCACGTTAACGGACTCCTCTAAACTTCTAAAACCTCTACTGGTCTTTGCTTTTATTATCTGTGGAATTATATGCGGCCTGACTCGTATCACACAGTACAAGAATCACCCAGTTGATGTTTATTGTGGATTTCTAATAGGAGGAGGAATTGCTCTCTATTTGGTAAATATAATATGAAAGTTTTAGTAAGCAATGTACATAAGAATATTTATGTGTAGAAAAAATTCTTTATGGTTATTATGTACAGATATTCTGCCCCATTGATAACATATATATTCAGCAATGGTTTGAAGACTTTTATTAACTATAAGCATTCTAAAGGGGAATGATGTTGCCATCTAAAATACGTATAGTAATGTACAACATTGATTTTAAAGGGAAATGGGATCTAACATTGAACATGGAAACCGCTCTAAAAATGTGCATTGTTACACTATTTGTAACAATGCACCACTTTGTCACGGCATGGTCCTGCAGGAGGGCCATGATCTCCTCAAGGCCCCCTTCCTGTGCCAAGTTGGCCCAAGGGCACCCTCAGATTCTTGCCCGCCACGTCTTTGATGTTGCAATATATTAGGGAGGCTGCCTTATGTCTTCTTGGACATGGTCCGCTGTAACCTCTGGCCCCGTGGATTCCTGGACCCCTCGTGGGTCTTGTCCTGCAAACGGGTGCTTCGGGGCACCCTAGCCTTATGGACTATGTGTGGCTCCAACCACCCCTTTTACCATGCCCCAAGCCTCGCAGCTGGAATAGACATTGTTTGGTCTCTCTCTGTCCCCACTCCCTCTCTGGCACTCGGGCTCTCGGCAGCCCTGTCCCTCTCTCTCCCTCTCTCTCTCTCTTTCCGCGCCCTCTTCTCCATGGCCTCCTCAGTAATGCTGCCCCTCCTCTCCAGGGCCTCCTCAGTAATGCTGCCCCCTTCTCCGGGACTGACCACACTGCTGCCCCCTTCTCCGGGACTGACCACGCCTGCACTGGGGCTTCTCCGCAACGCCCCTCTCTCTGGGGCTTCTCAACTGCCCCTCTCTGGGGCTGGGGTCTATGTACCCCGAATGCTGCACCCTCACTGGCACTCAGGTCCCCACACCAGTGAGAGTCCCCTATGAGGCCTCCTCCAACCCCTAACAGCCTCACCCAAACCACCGGCGTAACAAATAGCAAACACAAACGCAAGCCTCTTGGCTACAACGTAAACAGAAGCCGCCCCGCCATAACAAAGCTC
>NW_005841832.1:5645672-5651817 GCF_000455745.1 Alligator sinensis | reverse complement strand
TCACTGCTAGGGCGCTTTCCCTAGCAGTTTTTCCCTCTTTAGTAGCAGGGTGCCTTAGTGCTCTGCCACAACTTGGAAGGAAAACAAAGAAAAAAAATTGCTGCCACGTTAAGTTTATACTACATGGGTTAGTTTTATCACAAATAAAAACTAATACCAAAATTAACATATTACAAAATGCAGTAAATTACCAAGCCAGGAAGAAACTAACTGATGCCCTTATTGATCTTTGGAGAATGGTATAGAGGTTGCACAAAGTTGTTCTGATCATAAACAAGGAGCAGTGGTTTCAAGTTGCAGCAAGGGAAGTTTAGGTTATATATTAGAAAGAATTTTCTCACTAGAAGGGTAGTAAAATACTGGAACAGGTTATGCAGAGAGGTGGTAGAAGCTCCATCATTGGAGGTTTTCAAAACCTGGCTAGACAAAGCTTTGGCTGGGATGATCTAGTTGGGGATGGTCCTGCTTTGAGCAAGGGGTTGAACTAGATGACTTCCTGAGGTCCCTTCCAACTCTTTCTATGATTCTATGCCAGGAAGCTCCAAGGCATTCCACCTGTATCAGTTAGAAGCAGGTGTAATAATTCAGGGTCTGCTTTGAGGAATACTCAGGATAACATCTTACACCAGTTGGTGAAAAGATAAGAAACCATTCTACCAGTGTCTTCTTACATCTGCACAGCATGGCCAGGTTAATCACCTACCAGCACACAAGCAGAGATGTAATGATGCAGCCAGTTGCCCAGGACACCTACCACACACAGGGGAGCAGCAAATTCCAGTTGCTGCCACATCACACGGCTGCAGCAACAGCTATTTTTCTCTGGCCACCCCTCCAATTTGGTGCCTGTTGTGTCTGCTCCAGGCACCCTGCCCTAGTGCTCAAGAAGATCTGGTGACAACATTTTACCTGGGTCTTCTGTGGGTAGGTGAATGAAGAAACTTTCCTGAATCCAGTTCAGCTATTTACACACCAAAATGAGTCCCATGTCTGTCAGTATAACATTGAAACATATGACTGTCCATCACTTTTTGATCATCACATGACAACCTAAGGTACAATGAGTTTACAATAGTGGGTGATTTTGAGGGCATCTGCTTTTAGAGCAGAAGAATGACCATCAGCATAACTAGACCATGAAAATCATATTATATATTGAAAGTAGTTGATTCTTTATTAACAAATTTCACATAAAATGACTAATCTGTGATTTTTTTAAAGTCACAAAAAGGAGCTGTGCATATGTTTTATTTTATTTTTTAACCATGTTCTTGGCTCAGGTGCCCACATGCTGTTGCACAGTTGCATACTGGAAGGTTCATTGTTCTGCATACTATGCACCATATGAATCTGTCCTGAAAGCTAAAAATCGATGGGGAAAGAGAAAGGAAAAATAATACTGTGCAAGTACAAGTAGCTCTGGACAGAGTGCAAGGAACAATTAAGCTGAGTGATTAATTCAAATAGTTTAACTATTTATGACATATTTGCTCTTGGTGGAGTAAAAGTAATATTGTAGCCATGATGATCCATAATTATTTTAGGCACAAGAATTTTTAGGGTAATATTTTATTGTAGAGGTTCCCAACCACCGGGCTGTGAAGGGTTGGCTGCCAGGTCACAGCATAATCCCCCCACTCGGACTCCCTTCCTTCCACCCAGCCGAGCAGCTTCCACTGCCAGCAGTGACGCGCAGGGTTAAAGCTGGGGAGGCGGGGCAGCCCTGGGAAGGAGGCAGCTGGCTCCGTGCACCCCATCCTGCTCCTGTGCCAGGCCGCAGGTTGGGAACCACTGTTTTATTGGACCAACTATACAGTTGTGATAAAGTTAGACATAACCTGATGAAGAATGTCTAGCATTTGAAAGCTCGTCTAATTTTATCCCAACTATGTAGTTGGTCCAATAAAAGATGTCACCCAAAGAAATTGTTGCCTCTTGCATATTCTCTCTTAGCAGAGTTTCTGGAAATGACATTGTTTTACCACTGATCCACTGAATAGAAAAATGTAGTAAAGCTAAACCTTGCTAAAGTTCTGCCCACCTTGGAAACCACTGATTCACAGGTGATGAATTGTTCTTTCATGTAGATCTTGTATTACATGGTTATTATGAAAATGAAAGGGCAGAACTACTGAACAGAGAACTAATCAGGCTTGAACAAGTTTCAATAAATCAGAGCAGACAGTTGTATGACTGTAAAATTTCATCAGTTAGGACCAGGAATTGCAAAATCATTTATTATTTTGAAAGCCACATGTTCTCTCTTGTGCTGAATATTGTTTTATATTCAGCACAACCCCCAGCTCATGGGCTAGGTCTGGCCTGCGGTGCTGTGTCATTTGATGCACTGGGCTCCATGCATCTAGAAATCTGGTGACGGGGAGTGATGGCAGCATTGCCTGTCCCCTGCCAAATTTCTGAACCTGTGCAAAGCCTGGTAGGCTAGATAGTATGGCCCTGAGGGCTAAATTGGACACAAGGGTCTGTAAGGACATGGGGCCTGATAGAGGCACGTGGTACCCAACCCAGTGCACAGACCCTGTGATAGCTCTGGCCTGAAATGTTGAGCACCACTGCTTTATAGGAGAGAGAACAACAGAAGGAAGCCAAGTACCCCAGTTCCCCTAAATATTAACTTGGGCAATAGTGGTGTAACTAGGTAGCCTACTGGTATAACTGTGTACATAATTGGACATACAGAACTGTGAGCAGAATTGCTACAAGATAAAAGTTCTATTGGTGAAGATGCTAACTAATGGAAAAGAAACCAGGCAAACAGAAACTGAATGAGTCCTGTCAAATCTGAATTAATTCTACAATTTTCCTTTTTACATTGAGCCATAAGAGTTTAATTGAAGTGTCTAAAAATATTTCTTTATCCATAATTGACTGCTTTTATCCAAAATATCAGGGCCTGTATGCTGTTGGGAATTTCCTACCAAGTGAAGAGAATGTGTTTCATCAGAACCTGCACAGAGAACCGTTAAGGTCTTTAACAGACCTTAGTCAAGATGCCAACAGAATTTTACCGGGTAAAAATGGTGGCAGCAGCGACGGAATTTCTTCTCACCATTCTGAGAGTATCTTGAATAGAAACCATAGAGATTCTGGATCCCTAACTAACATCAAGAGAGCAAATGCTGATGTAGAGATCATAACTCCACGGAGCCCCATGGGAAAGGAAAATATGGTTACCTTTAGCAACACTTTGCCAAGAGTTAATACACCAGCACTAGAAGATCCAGCTCGACGAAATGCAACAATTCATGCATCAATGGACTCTGCCCGTTCCAAGCAACTTCTTTCTCAATGGAAGAACAAGAATGAAAGTCGAAAGTTGTCTTTACAGGTAATAGAGACTGACTCTGGACAGTCACCACCAAGAACTATTGAAATAAGATCCAGCTCTGAGCCATCTAGAGTGGGCGTTAATGGGGATCATCATGTTCCCACCAATCAGTATCTAAAAATTCAGCCTGGTAGTGTACCAGGCTGTAACAATACTGGTCTTTCAGGTGGGCCCAGAGTCTCTATTCAGTCACGCCCAGGGTCTTCACAGCTAGTACATATTCCTGAAGAGACACACGAAAATATAAATACATCTCCAAAAAGTAGTTCAGCTAGAGCAAAATGGCTGAAAGCTGCAGAGAAGAGTGTTGCATGTAGAAGCAATAGTCAGCCAAGAATCATGCAAGTGATAGCCATGTCAAAGCAGCAAGGTGTGCTTCAGAGCAGTACTAAGAATTCAGAGGGTAGCACAGTTACCTGTACTGGAGCCATCCGGTATAAAACCTTGACAGATCATGAACCAACCGGTATTGTCAGAGTTGAGGCCCATCCAGAAAATAACAGACCGCTGATTCAGATGCCATCAGAAGGTGAAGGGAGTGGATCATGGAAATGGAAAGGTCCTGAGAAAGGCAGCCTTCGGCAAGCATATGAGCTCAATGATCTCAATAGGGACTCTGAGAGCAGTGACTCCTTGAAAGACAGTTATGGGTCAGGTGACAGGAAAAGAAGTAACATAGATAACCCTGAGCATCACCATCATGGAATTACCACTATTAGAGTCACACCAGTTGAAGGAAGTGAAATTGGCTCTGAGACACTGTCCATTTCCTCTAGTCGGGACTCTACACTTCGAAGAAAAGGTAACATCATTTTAATCCCTGAACGAGGGTGCAGTCCAGAGAACACCAGAAACATCTTCTATAAAGGAACATCCCCCACAAGAGCATACAAAGAATGAAATCAGAAGTATCGGCTGATCCGTACCATCAAGAATTAAATACATTTTGATAAAGCTCCTGCTCTATTTGTTTTTGAGCTGATGTTAGAAATATCCTTGATGTGCCAAATTACTGATCATCAGCCTGACTCTTTTTTAATGTTGCTGATGTGTGGTGTGCATGAGTCTGTGCATATCATATAGTGGGGGGGAAAGCACAATGCAAGAACCTAACTAATGTGAAGAGCTTTCTTAGAACTTCAGACTCAAAATATTTATCTGAGGGTGATGATGTCAATCAAAAACAAGAGTCTTGAACAGACACTTTATTTCCTGAATGTGCCAACTTTTTTATTTTATTTATATTTACGTCCGAGGACAAATCAATTTTTCACAGCAAAGGCTGTATCAGTGTTGTATAATCACCTTTGCAGAGTTTGCACCAAAACTTTAATACAGGATGGTGCTGATTACAACTTTACATATTTTGAAAAATTTACATACCTGTTTAATTCTACAGACACATGATGTGTTGGTGTACAGTTACTTTAAAAGTAATGTCAATAATACTATGATGATGCTGGCTGCATTCATTTAGAGTAGGAAATATTTACAGCTTTGTTATAGTGGATCTGTCACATTAAAAGATTGCAAAGGTTTTGTGTAGTTCTTCAAAATGTCTACTGCAACAAAAAATATGTGGGTGACGCTCCATTAGAATGGAATATCTATCTGTTTTGAATAGTTTTGCTGCTGTTATTGCTCAACTTTTGTTTAAGTACAGGTGCTACTAATGAAGAGGCTGCTTCTTAGTGGGCTAACTTGTAGAACTGTTTTAAATATTGTTTTTAAAGGGGTCTTTTAAAAGTACTTACAGAAATTCTGATTCTACATTCTCACCACCTCACATTTTGTCTCTCTTTAAATCTTACATGTTTCTGTTAATTTTTTATTGGATAATGCTTGGCACTGATAATTGAACAATGAAAAATTGTGACCCACACAATTCGAAATTGCCACTGCCTGATCAGTTGCCAGCTACTGAGTAATTAGTGGTCTAGCTTACACTTAGAAGTAGTCGGTCAATTCACTTGCTTAGTTTGGCACATGTGACCCATACATTTCACTCCAGTCACAGTCATGTGAGTCCTTATTTATGATGCTTTGCTTTAAATTTGAAATGCCTTGGTATTAACAGTATTAGAGAGTGTTACATTGTGCCACAGCTATAACTGAGTTCCCTGAGTCAAACTCAGTAGGAGCCTCCTTCAAGCATGACTTCTTTTTAGTTAAAGGGGTGGAGTCCTTGTATCTGAGAGAACACAAATTAACTCTTAGGAGCATTGTTCTTATCAAGAAATGAAATTGCCTGTGTTAGAAGGAGTTTCTGAATGAGTGAACTAAAAAAGGAACAAACATTGCATTTTCCTAGATACACAGGAAATAAAAACATGGAAGGGATGTGGTTTAGTTAGACCTCCAGCTTTATTAACTTAACTCATCTGGGAATTATCTGGCAATAACTTGTCCAGGGCAGGTCATCATTCTTTTTTTCATTGTTTCTACATGGTGGAGAGCTGTCATCATGCTCCCATTCCTCAACATTTAGTCCCAGTGTATTCCTCTCCCTTTCCTACATGAGGATTAGAGGGCTGAGGAAAGATGTTGTTTGGATAGACATTTGTAGTCCCAAACAACTTTCCTCAGTTTCTTCAAAGAATGCCTTCCACAAAGTCCCATGCCAGTTTTAGGTATGAGGGAATGGGACCCCTAAGGAAGAATATAGCCTGGACAAGGAATATGTACAAAATCGCTACAGCTGGGAGCTAGTTCCCTGACCTACCACACTACCACAATGAGTCCCTAAGCCGCTATGAAGAAGGGGGGGGGGGGGGGGGGCGCCGCCGCCCCAGGCCA
>NW_005841832.1:5632890-5645638 GCF_000455745.1 Alligator sinensis | reverse complement strand
CCCAGTCCCAAGAGGGGCAAGTAGCACAATGTCCACAGCAGACCAAAAAACCCAGTCCTATGTTAATCCCTGTGGTGGGATGATGGGAGCAGTTAATACGAGAATGAGAAAAGATGCTGGCCAGAGCAGCAGGATTTATATACCTTCCCCAGGTTCCTGGGGCCCAATAACTTACCTGAATTCCAGTGCTTCCCCAACTCTGCAAGTATCCCTTAAAGAAACCATTACCCTTTTTCCTTCTGCTCTAGACAAAGATTTCACAATGCCTTTGAGGTTGCAAGGAATATGCTGTACAGGTTATATTTAATGTACTATCCAGTGCTATTGCAACCTGCTGCCAATGGTCTATAAGGCACAAAAGCTGGGGAACTTAATCACAGAAACTTGGGAACAGTGAGAAAAGGAGTAATTTTTAAAGAAAATATGTTCAGAGATTATAGTATTTACAAGTTAGGTTTGAGGGTTTGTTTTTTAAACAGATGAGTCTTTGGTCCTTGGTATTTAATATCAAATCTTTTTTACATATTTCCTAGGGATGGCAAACACATGGATTGTCTTGGACAAAAGTAGTTGGTTTTAGTTTAGTGTAGGCACACAATAAAGCAGGTATTAGCTTTAAAGGAATGGATGAAACACAATCATTGTTGGCCTATCAATGCAGGGAGGTCAGACACAATCATTAGCCTGTAAATGCAGGAGGAGGAAACATAAGTAGATGAACCTGAACAAAATGGAAAACTGGAATGGCAAATAATGGCAATAAAACAAGGATTAAAAAATGTTCCCTCTGGTAATTTGTCTGTTTTGGAAACGGCAGGGATTCTGGCAGGAGTGTTTGCTCTTTATTCCTTCGTTTTAGGCAGATGTATATTGGCCTATATCGTATGTTGCTTTTGTTACTCTGAAATTTGCTGCATTATTTAAAGTGCAGTGTGATATTTTTCCTATCTAAGCTTTCCTATTTCTTAACAAAAAAATTTTAAAGCACTTGTGAAATCATTTAAATTGTGTTCTTTACATAAATATTGATATATTGTTTTTTACTCAAAGTGCCAAAGGCTACTCTTTTTAATAATGGCATATGAAATTATATTAGAGAACAGAAATGTAATAATATATACGTTGGAACTCAGACCTCTGCATGTATATTTGATAAGGAGCCTTTTGTAAAATTAATCTTTGTTTACATTCCACTGATACCTTAATTTAAAATAATCAGATAAATTGACAGGTGACATCTTCTTAGTGTTCTACTTTTTCTTACTTGCTAACAGGAGCACCAATTTCTTTGTTAGGCTGTGCTTTACTGAGAAAAAAAATACTGGATAAAAACCAATATGTTTTTAAATGAGAATTCTATATATAAAGTATTGTGTTTAATAAAATGTTATGCAATGTTTTCAAATGGACAAAAATTTGTAAATTGCTATAAATGTATTTTGTTAAATAAGTACAGATCAATGCTACTGTGTGAGTTTATTGTGCTAACATCATAAAAATAAAGATAAAATTCCTCATTGACATTCAGTTGTCTCATCTGTGGTATAGCAGAAACCAACACTTCCTCCTTTGCAATGAATGTGTATATTTTTATAAAAGTCAAAATCTGCCAATATTGAAAACTTCAGGTATTATTATCCATGCCAGGTAAGCTATATTACAAAAAATCAGAGGGAAATGTCCAAGTACAGAAGAGCCTAGATCTATGGTAAGAAAATCATGTGAAGAGGATAATGGCAAACCTGAACACTGAAAGCCTGCTCTAAAGGCTATTAAGATTCAGATAAAAGAAAACTTCCATTGATATTAACAAGTTGAGGACTACACATTATATCATGTCCAGAAAAGCTGACGGTGCAGTTTATTGTATGTTCTTAACAGCAAAAGGCAGGTGGCTTTGCTCTGCTTCTTTCAACATGACATGACTACAGTTGTAAGTAGTAATGGGCTGGTTGATTTCTGGTCAAATAGAGCAGACCAGTCTCCATTTCCATCTATTGTGTGTGTGTGTTTACTCCATTTTGTACAGAGGTAAATATCTACAGGATGTACAAGGCAATGAACCAGTTGATCCAACGTCTTTCTCTGTATTTCCAGTTTTATTTGAATTTGTCCTTAGCTCAGGAGTTGATCTCCCATAAAATGTCTGTGTTTCTTATATAGCAAATGTTGATTGTCTCTAATTATGCAAGGGGGTATATTCAATGCTTTTATAGATATAAACAAATACACAGTTCTGGCTTTGAAAAGGGCCCTGCAGAGATGCTGGATGTGAGACACCAGATGAGGTGGTTGTACAGTTGTCACATAAGTACAAATCTATTGAGACCTTTTTTTATAACAGACCAGTGCACATCTGATTTGGCAGGAACACTTTAAATGCATTTCCAAGACACTGTTCATAAGTAGCTTGAAGTAATAAACATATATAAGTATGGAAACTGTAAATAAAATGAGAAGTCCTATAGAAAACCAAGAATTAGGCATCACAATGATTTTTTAGTAAGTGGCTTTAGTTTGTACATAGAAAAGGAAAATAAGACAGTTCTTCATCCTGACTACATATGAACACACACCCCTTTTACCTATTGCCTCCTCCAAGTCATACTATAGAGCAGTGATACTCAATCAAGTTGGAGGAGCAAATTTATTCTATAACAGTATAATTGACTTTGCCATTAACTCTAATCTAGAGGTGGAAAAAACCCTAAAATATAGGGAAACTGGAAGGGAGAAGTACTTCAGAACGCAGCCAGATATGCTTGACCCCAAATAAAAGCAGGAGTTTAAAAAAAAACAAAAGATTGCACTAAGATATCAGTCATACATAGTAATGAATGTATGGAGAAACAAGAAGGTAAAAGTTTGAGAACCTGGTTTAAAGCCCCTGAGAGCCAATGGAAAACTCTCATTGGCTTCAGTGGATTTTGAATCAATGGTGAAGCCTATAGTAGAAACGAGACTCAAATGTCTGGCCTGATAGTAAGAAGGAGCCATCATGGAAGAGAAAATTAGATGAAAAGCAGAGGCATAGCTACTAGGCTCGCGCCCTGGGCAGTAGTGGCAGGGGTTAGGCTGGCAGTGACAGTGGTTGCAGCTGGGCCAGCAGCAGTGGTAGCTGCCATTCCTGTGCCCCTCTAAGTGGGCCCCCAGGGCTGGTGCCCTGGTTGCCCGCCCATTGTTACACTACTGGCCAAAAGAGTAGAAGTAACAGTGATAAAGGAAGCTTAATAAGTTGATACAAACCTTGAGAATGTTTTGAGGGAAAGGATTTACCCAACCTGGTTTGCCTTTCATGGTTAGAGCTAAAAAAAAAAAAAAGTAGTACAACAGCTTCCTGCAGTTATTTACTTGACTTTAATTCACTTCAGCCATATTCATGTTCCTAGTTGTTCATTTTGTAAGATCTATTACAAGCTCATGCACTTGAATACTGTAGAAAGCGATAGTTAAACTCACATGGTTGAGGAGTAACTCCAGAAATTGTGTCCTTTATATGGGATGAAACATGACTGACATAGGACAGTTTGGACAAGATATCTGAAATACATCACAGAGTGGCACAGAGGCAATTAAACAAACCAGAGCGTGTCTTAACAATAAATTACTTTTGGAAGAAGGACTGTGTGAGCACATGCAATTCTTTAGTGAGCCTCTGACAAGAAAAATGTTATAAAATCTCCACTCAGCCAATTAATCCTAGAGTAACTATTAGAAGTATTTTGCTTTAAACAAAGTCTGTGGTTCACAAGGAGAAAAGTTCCAAATAATCTGCTCTCTCCCCCTAAATTGCTACCTCTGCCTTGCAGATTCAGAATTACTTTTCTTATTCAAACCCTCCCCAGAATTCAACTTATTCAACTATATATAGAACCGCCAAGAGTCCATGCTAGTTATGTAACCAATCACAACTAACTAAAAAAGCACAGACTTAGACAATCAGGTACTTACAGTCATTTGTTCCAAATCAGCGTACAGAATGGAGAAAAAAAGTAGCGTCTTAACAAGATTTGTAAACTGGGATCAGAAAAAGCAGCAAAATTAGAGCATTCACTTAACAGTTACAATAGCCTAGCTACAATCTGGTGCTATGTGCAATTGAGCAGAAAAATAAATTATTCTCTACAGGACTGGCAAAATACAGTTGCAATATTATTTAAAACCTAAACAGGAAAATCAACTGATGTTTAGTAAAGCTCTCTCTCATGTTTGTGTTAATAAAAGGGATAAGTGAAAGGAGCTCTTATATTACAATAGCACAACGTTGGAGTGTTCATTTATTTCAGAATATCACAGCATTACTCTAGGGCCTGTTTCATGCATCTACTCAACTACAGTACCTTCATTTTCACCCTAGCCCAATGATGTTTCTTACAGTTATTGTAGGGTTCCAGAAAATCTGCCTAACCAATAGAGACAGAGCCTATGCCCTTACATAAGAGGCCTTTGTGCTTTAAACAATCAGGGACATAATCCACCACTGTAGGATGGTTAGAAATAACTTTATACCACCCATTCCATATATGATAATAGGACTTGAAGGAGCTTGAATTCCTGAGTCAATGAGTCCAGTTTCCTGCTAGTACAGGCAACTATGTTGTATTGCTCTGTTCAAAAATTTATCATGCTTCATCTCAGCAAAGGGAACCTGTTGGGGATAAAGAAGGCTGAGAAATCAAAGAAATGGAGCGGGGAGGTGAGCCAAGAATATAGTGCACTCAGTACGGTCTTGCAAAATGATCAAAGAGAACTGGCTGGAACAACTCAGAGTAGCTACTAGGCTTCTCTAAATTACCTCCAGGGCCATGTTAGATAGTCAGGGAGATGTGAGCATAAAGATGACTTAAAGCCAGCTCAGGATTGAGCTGTACTTCATATATATAATAAAAGCAAGGATTATCAACTATAAACTTTTACTTTTAAAAAAAATCTGGGAAAGGATAGATATTATCTAGAAAGGATAATTGGCATCTGGCCTCTTTCACACTTTACCAGTCTTCATGTGGTTGTCGTGTACTCAGAGAAAAAAACTTCAGGAAAAATCTGGAGAATCTGAAACCTGTCACATGGCTGCACTTTCTAACTGCTGCATAATTGAAAGCTCAATTTTCATTTTTACCAAAATGCTCAGCAGTGTGACTGATAGGCTCATGTGTGGGAGGAGCGAGTGCCCAGTAGAAGATTATTTTTTCCCCTGTTCTTGTAATTGCTGAAGAGCACATCATTCGATAATTGCAATAACTGTCTGTAGGTGTTTGTAACTCCAGATTAATGATTTCTGCTAAGAGAATAAGGTACATTTTTAGAGAAATAATTCAATTTTCTATTTCTCTAGGGGAGAAAACAAGACAGTACAGTACATGCTGAAAATATTTTTTTTTGTATAGTTCAATGATTTTATTTTATTATTTCTCTGCCTTATTTGAGTCAGAAAATTTAAAGTAATATTTAGTCCTCTAGGCTTTTTGCTTAACCACAAAATGTAGCCTTTTGGACATTAAAAATAGTAATTTGATTATAATACATCACTCCAACACTACCACTGCAATACCTTAAGTTCAATCTAAAACATGCTCTGGATTGTATTAGAACCCAGAGTTAGGTTGCTAAAATGAGGGTTTGCAAAGTATCTGGAAGTATACAGAATGCAGCAAACAACTGCACAGGACTAAGCTATTTCCTGTGACTAATTCTAAGGGCAATGTTTCTCTGATCAGCTGCACTGGACCACTGATGACCTCCAGGTGTGTGGAACAGTTGTGCCCTTTGAGGTAAAAGCCACAGCAGGCAGGAAACCCACTGTGATCCAGATGTTTCTGTATATCATCATAAGAATTAGAAACAGGCCAAAGACACCATCGACTCTCAAAATGAGTTTTGTCAATGATCACTCAGTGCTCTATTGCCCAAACTTTCAGCCCTGTGCGGTGGATGAGTAGTGTGGTGTTGATCCATGGCCCAGATCCATTCCATAAGCCTGACCTGGCATGCAGGGCTGGCCCAAGGCCCGATCCAGTGCATGGGGTCAGTTCAGTTCGTGGCCCCAGCCCCACATGCCAGATAAGGCCCTGGGCCCAGTCTCATGCACCAGATTGGGCCCCACACCAGATATAGTCTGCAGCCTTTGCTTAATGCATAGGACCATGTAATCTGGCTTTAAAATTTGGCAGCAGGGGAGTGGTAGCAGTGTTAATTGCCATTGATCCCCCACCGCCAAATTTTCGGAACTGTGAAGAGCCCTGCTCATTGAGGATAGGGCACATTTACACTGTAAGCTGCAGCATAGTGTACAGCTCAGATACTTGAGCTAGCTTTAAGTGAGGGAGCATGGGTGTAGATATAACAAGCCAAAACACTACACAGCTGTCTGCAGTGGAGACATCCCAATAGACTAATATGTTATTCATCAGGGAGAATAACACCTGTGTCATCTAGTCTTTAGTCAGTTAAGAAAGTTTATGGATATCCATTCAGTTCTATATGAAGGGAATATTGTTGATCCATGATATTTTTCAATAAAATCACCTATATTTGTCAAATTACTATTCCATGCATAGTTTTCTGGTATTCTATCAGCTTGTACTGTGTGACTTGCCCAAAATCACATTTGGGAAATTGGGCCCAGAACTCAATAGTTTGTAGATCTCATCTCATGTATATTTCCAACCTAGACTATGATATCACTCTCAACTTTGCTCTGCAATATGTCAGCTATGCTTTAAATATAGATAGCATTATTAGTTCCTGACAGGTCTATTCCCTGGAACAAAAATCATAGTATCTTGGACCTCTGAGAGGCATCAATTGCTATCCTTAGTCTTGTATATTTTTCTTTATTTTTCTGTGATATCTAATAAATCTTCAACTTGGATCTAAGAGAGGAGAGTTTTCAGATAACTGGATCATGCTAGCAGTCTTCCTCTTCTGCTAGGAACACCCCATTTCTTCCATTCATTGCCACTGTTGTTATTTACAGGTGCCTATACACCTGCTCAGAGGTTGGGGGAGGGCATTTTAATTAGAGTGGTTTCTGGACAGCTGCTGAAATTAAAATGTGTCATGTCATGACCCACCCCCACTCCCTGCCCATTTCAAAATGGCTGCAGGGCACTTTAATTAAAGTTCATTTGTTGAGGTGTAGTTAAAGCATGCCCACAGACATTTTGAAATGTGTGGGGGGGGTGCTTAATACACATGACGATGAGGCAACACCGGAGCGTTTTAATTAGAACAATTAATCACATTCAAATTAGAATGCAAACAAACACATCTATAAACAGCCTACATTTCTGGCACTAAGTAGGTCCCTAGGTATCAGTAATGACAGATGGGGCTACAAACTTATAATTTAGAATTTATTATGATTATAATAGAATTTAGCCACTCATATGGTTAAGGGTTTACAGGCCAAGCCCTATGAGGAGACACTGAGGGACCTAGACTTCTTCAGCCTCTGCAAGAGAAGGCTGAGAGGTGATCTTGTGGCCACCTACAAATTAATTAGGCAGGCACAGCAAGGGATCAGAGCTGCTCTGTTCACCAGGGCACCTCTTGGGGTAACAAGGAACAATGGTCACAAACTGACAGAGAGCAGATTTAGGCTGGACATCAGGAAAGCTTCCTCACAGTAAGGGTGGCCAAAATTTGGAATGGGATTCCAAGGGAGGTGGTGCTCTCCCCTACCTTGGGGGTCTTTAAGAGAAGTCTGGATAGGCATCTGGCTGGGATCACCACTCGCCTGATCGGGGGACAGCAGGGCAGCCCCTATGAGGAGAGGCTACGGGACCTTAACCTGTTCAGCCTTCACAAGAGAAAGCTGAGAAGGAACCTAGTGGCAATCTATAAACTTACCGGGGGAACCAACAGGGAATGGGAGAGACCCTGTTCCCCCAAGCACCTCCCGGAGTAACAAAGAATAACGGCCATAAGCTGTTTGAGAGTAGGTTCGGGCTGGACATTAGAAGGCATTTCTTCCCAGTCAGGGCGACTAGGATCTGGAACCAACTTCCAAGAGAAGTGGTGCTGGCTCCTATCTTGGAGGTCTTTAAGAGGAAGCTGGATAGTTACCTATCTGGGGTCATATGAGCCCAGTATTCTCTCCTGCCCAGGGCAGGGGTTTGGACTTGAAGATCTACTTAGGTCCCTTCTGACCCTACATCTATGAATCTATGGGGTCATCTGACCCCAGTACACTTTCCTGCCCAGGCAGGGGGTAGGACTCGATGATCTGTTGAGGTCCCTTCCAACCCTAGCATCTATCAATCTATAAATGAAAGAAAAGCAGATAATTCCACACTAGGTGGCTGGATATTTGTAACAGTGTAGTGTGTTCCTTTAAGAGAGAACAGTCAGTCCTGTTGAAAAAACTCAGTTGCAGCATTATGGATCAGCAAGTGTTCCTCTGCAAACAGACATCACCCTTGTGCCACCATGACATTTTTTATGGTGGGACAAAACCCAAGCAAACCGACATCCATGTCCTTTGTCATACCTGCAAGGGGGATCCCTCCTCTGTGCTTGCAAATGTATACCGTAGAAATCCCTATGTAGAGGATTCCCATGGCAGACATGATACCACACCCTAACTCAGGCTGCATGCCTGTAAGCAGGGTAATCTCCATGGCCATTCCCCTGCTTATAGACATGTGCCCCAGGCACAGCACCTGGGGCCATTGTCTGACATTTGTTTATACCCTAGAAGTTTTAAAAAGCTCTCAGAAAATTGAGGGAAGCTTAAATACTTCTCATTAGGAGGACTGGCTAAAAAGCAAAAGAGCAAAACCTGCCTCCAGAAGCTGGTGGGCTATGTAACACACTTACAATACTCTAACAACCAATGGGGTAAAGTGCCATATTCTAGTGACACAAAGGATAACTTGAGCCTGATATGACTAAGATATGGCACCTGGCAGAAAGGGCTAACATGCAGAGATACAAAAGAAGTGGGCATTTTTAGGAATTAAGTATCAAAGGCAAAACTCTAATTGCTGAGTATAGGAAATTAACATTCTTATTGTGGCCACTGCTACTTATGATACATAACTGGTAAAAGATATACTAAGCAGGCAAATTATGGCAAAAGCAATACCTGGAACTGGCATTTTCAGAGAAGCCAAAATTAAGTGAGTTAAAACATTAAGCATCAGTATCAAAAAACAAAATAATTTAGCAAATGTATACATGAGATTTATCAGGCCTAGTGGGCAGATAATTAGTGTGTGTTGATTTTTAAAAAAAAAATTCCTCTGGCAATGATCACAACTTGACTGAAGTTTGAGCAAAGGAGAAAAATTAATCAAATCAATCCCAAATTAAGATAAACAATATGTGTAGTGTATATAACCCTGAGATTTCTTACCATAGGGGGCTTGCTTTGCAAATGAGAATTTGCTTTTTGTCTATGAAATGAAATAAAAACAACATGAACACATACATAGGTTCAAGATTTAAATTATGTAAGTATTAATTATGGGAGCATACTCATTTATTCCTTTTCAAGGAGGAACAATGTGATGGATACCTATAGTGAAAGTCTACTGTAGCTTGTATCTGCATTTAGTGTTCTCTCCTCCTAATTGCACACAACCTGAGTTATATTTTATTTTTAAGTGGCAGTGAAACAAATATTGTGCCTAGTTAAAGCAGCCATTCCATCTTGGGCTCTGGGATCTTCCCATTTTACAAGCTAAGCAAAACAATTTTTTTAGACTTTGGATGGCATATCACTATGATGGTGGCACCTTTCCCATAAGGCTATGATTATGTTCCCAGTACTGGGCATGTCTATACATGCAGTTAATGTGGATCAATAAACTCCATAATTTATTGCTCCAAAGATTTTATTCCCAGGTGCACCGTTTGAACATGTGTACCACATGGAGCCTGGTCCCAGCCATCCAGGCCGGCAGGCAATCCAGGGTGTCAGCCTGCCAGCCCAGGGCTTTGACTAGACTCCATGTGCTGCAGGGGGCTGGCTAGGGCACAGGGTGCCTCAGCATGGGGGCTTTGCAGCATGTGCAGAGCACCCACTGAGCCACATGGAGACAGGGAAGCAACCACCCCAGAGCTGACTGCTCCCCCATCTCCACATGCTGCGGAGGGGCTGGCTGGGGCCCAGGGTGCCTCAGCTTGGGGTACGCCTGCCTGCTGCTGGCTAGCCCTGCACTGATGCACTCTGTGGCCCACCCAGCCAGGTCAGCATCTACACATGTGCTGCTGAGCACAAAAAAAATCTGCAGCAGGGTAGTACTTGTATTGTATAAGACTACCCTACAGCAGAGTTTATTAGTTTTGTGCTCCTTGATAGAGCTACAAATGTAGATACCATTTATGGTGCAGTTAATTGATCAACTGTGCAGTAAAAATCTCATGCAGATGTGCCCTTGGGTCAAAGGAGCTTGACTGAGCCTACGGCTGTAGGGTGTCTGTGTCATGCCCAGGGAAATTACCATGAAACACATTCCGCCCTCCTGCTACCACTCCCCCCATGCAAAATCCCCCAAATGAAGCAAAGTAGCCACCTCAAAATGGCCACCACTAAGCACACCCAAGACACAGAGCCTATGGGTAGCCCAGGTCACACTCTCAAGACTGCTCTAAAGCAGTTATAATGCCTCATATTCCAGCATTTGGTACATATAGAGTGGCAGGGAGTGCTTTACCACATGGAAAATGTATTGTGGTACTGCCATCAAGTGAAGTACAGAGGGAGAAAAAAAAAGATGCTTATACTGATTACTTTTAGGAATTTCAAGACCATTTTCTTAATTCTGGCAGCTTGGCCACAAGGCATGTGAAGTAACTTCATCCTGCTTTTCTAAATTCCTTCTGAAATCTTATTTCATAGTAAACATTTGCACTGCAACAGTTCCTGGAGACCACAAGGAAGATCAAACCCCCTTGTGGTAA
This sequence comes from Alligator sinensis, assembly GCF_000455745.1. Classification (NCBI taxonomy): domain Eukaryota; kingdom Metazoa; phylum Chordata; order Crocodylia; family Alligatoridae; genus Alligator; species Alligator sinensis. Next base: position 5,634,730 of record NW_005841832.1, on the reverse strand, counting down.
GCACATACAAAAAGATGTTTTGGAATCTCCTTGTCCTCAGATTGCTTCTTCTCTACACCACAAGGTACACCACAAGGCATGCTTAAATCAGCGTTATTCTATGGCTGTGTGTGTTTGACTGTATGGATACAAACACATTTTGTTTGCTACAATAGTTAGGCCCTGGTTCTGCAATGAGATCCAATAATGCAGATGCCTGCAAAACCCCATTGACTTCAAAGTCTATGTTCACTGATGCTATTTCAGGATTAAGCTTTCAGTGTGGATTTATTAGCCAGAATGGTATGTTAGGCATTAATAGCAGTCGACCACTGAGCACTCTATGATTACAAGAACAGTTTGCTGGTACAAATAGTAACCTGTTGCTATTGTGACATGAAAAGAGATCTGTTGCCATGGAAACAAGTGTAACATAATGGAGATGGCTGATAGATATACGATACTGTTGCTTCATTTAAGACAAATGCAGCCCAGCAGCATACAAAGAACAGTATCTAACTTGCCTTTTCCAATGAGAATTTTAAATTTAAAATATAAATCCAATCTATCACAGTTACAATTAACTTTTATAAACTTGACATTATTCCTCATAAGCCTTAAAAATATGTTGAAAATTGGATAGAAATTAAAATCAACAGAGTAATCTTGAAATATAAGTCAAAGACCATTAAATCTTGCATGCCAAGTGCTTTAAGGTTTGAAGGAAATAAAAATATGCCTGTAGGGTCTTACCCTTCATTTTTAGATAAACAAAGTTCTATTACATTTTATGGGTTTTGCTCATTTACAAACTGCAATTTCAAGTCCTTACACAACTGTGCCCCTAAGTCTTCTCCAGGACCCATAGAATACGATTCTAATTTAATATTCCTTATGTAAGAAAATATTCTGTTTCTATTTTGTTATGTAAAATCTATGTATCTGAACTCTAAGGACTACAGCTGTCCTTAGAGTGCCTTACAAATGCCCTCCACAGCAGAGTGGCAGATGGTCACATCCAGGACCGGAGCTGCTCGCAGCGAACAGGTACCAGTTCCTCCAGTCCGACTGGAGAACAGGTATGAGACCCTGGCGACCCTGCAGGAGATGGAAGGGGAGGAGGACACCCTTGGGCAGGAAGCATCACCACATTCTACATGCTCCGAACACGTCAAGAGATCCAAGAGGACCCAGAGGAGGAGGCGACGAGTGCTTGTCATAGGCGACTCCATCCTGAGAGGTACGGAAGGACCCATCTGTCGCCAGGACCCCTCAGCACGAGAGGTATGCTGCCTGCCTGGAGCAAAGATTCAGGATGTGACGGAAGTAATCCAGGCCAGGATCAAACCCACCGATTACTACCCCATGGTCCTAGTCCATGTGGGTACTAATGATACGGCCAGGAGAACCCCCGATCACCTGATGGCGAACTACAGTGCTCTGGGCGGCGTGCTGAGGGAGTTCGGTGCACAGGTGGTATTCTCTTCCATCCTACCAGTGAACGGACGTGGAAGATGGCATGAGAACTGCATCAGAGAGACCAACTGGTGGCTTCAGCAGTGGTGTCTTGAGGCAGGCTTCGGCTTCCTGTACAACGACCCGCACATTACGATGAGGGACATGCTCAGTTGGGATGGGCTTCACCTGTCCCCCAAAGGTAAGCATGTGTTTTCTTCTAGGTTGGCGGATCTCCTCCGACAGGCTTTAAACTAGGCTCGTCAGGGGAGGGGAAGATGAGGGCGGGGGAAGCTGTGGACCACCAAACCATGTGGCACCCACAAGGACAGCCCAGCCTGAAGAAAGAGAGCATTGGGAACCTGAAAGCCATGGGGAGGCCAGCACTACGACACAGGTAAGAAAC
>NW_005841832.1:5611951-5631118 GCF_000455745.1 Alligator sinensis | reverse complement strand
CCCTCAGGGCTCGGTCCTTGGACCGATACTCTTTAATGTCTTCATCAGCGACTTGGACGAGGGAGTGAAGTGTACTCTGTCCAAGTTTGCAGATGACACAAAGCTATGGGGAGAAGTGGACACGCCGGAGGGCGGGGAACAGCTGCAAGCAGACCTGGACAGGTTGGAAAAATGGCAGAAAACAACAGAATGCAGTTCAACAAGGAGAAATGTAAAGTGCTGCACCTAGGGAGGAAAAATGTCAAGCACACCTACAGCCTAGGAAATGACCTGCTGGGTGGCACGGAAGTGGAAAGGGATCTTGGAGTCCTAGTGGACTCCAAGATGAACATGAGTCGGCAGTGTGATGAAGCCATCAGAAAAGCTAATGGCACTTTATCGTGCATCAGCAGATGCATGACGGATAGATCCAAGGAGGTGATACTTCCCCTCTATTGGGCGCTGGTCAGACCACAGTTGGAGTACTGCGTGCAATTCTGGGCACCGCACTTCAAGAAGGATGCGGATAACCTGGAGAGGGTCCAGAGAAGGGCCACTCGTATGGTTAAGGGCCTGCAGACCAAGCCCTATGAGGAGAGACTAGAGAAACTGGACCTTTTCAGCCTCCGCAAGAGAAGTTTGAGAGGCGACCTTGTGGCTGCCTATAAGTTCACCACGGGGGCACAGAAGGGAATTGGTGAGGTTTTATTCACCAAGGAACCCTCAGGGGTTATAAGAAATAATGGCCACAAACTAGCAGAGAGCAGATTTAGATTGGACATTAGGAAGAACTTCTTCACAGTTAGAGTGGCCAAGGTCTGGAACGGGCTCCCAAGGGAGGTGGTGCTCTCCCCTACCCTGGGGGTCTTCAAGAGGAGGTTAGATATGCATCTAGCTGGGGTCATCTAGACCCAGCCCTCTTTCCTGCCTATGCAGGGGGTCGGACTCGATGATCTATTGAGGTCCCTTCCGACCGTAGCATTTATGAATCTATGAACCTTCATTCAGCCTTGCACCAGTCTGAGCTTTGTACTCCAGGAAACAATGTGGATCCTTATGGCTACTAAGGGCAGGTTTGATCCCCATCATAGATTAGAGGAATCCATTCCTGCCCCAGCTACAACAGATTCTGTATTTATTGTGGTTGGTAGCACAAGAATGGCTAGGGAAGAGGAATGTATTGGCTTCAACCCATGCTGCCACCAACAGCCAACTGTCCCTGTGCCTCCTGTGATGGGGGAATGCAGACACAGTTATACTAGAACTGGCTTGCAGAAGTGCCTCATGCACCAGATGCACTCCTAAGCAGGACCAGGGTTTCACACAAATGACTTGCATTCCTCCAGTTTAATCAAAAGCCCATTCAGACCAACAATGCTCCTTCTCTGAATTCAGTAGCTTTGGATGACCTCCCCTGTCCTTCCCCCCCACCCCTGCTATGACCTTTCTTCATTTAAAACATTACTACCACATGAGAAACTGTTAAAAAGTAAAGCTACAACCTGGTATCTGATGTTTAAAGGTAGGCCGTTGCCCCCCGGAGGCTTCCCACTGAAGGCAATGGGGTTCTTCTGGATTTCTCTACATGGTGCAGTTTGCAGATCCAGAAGCCAGCTGTGTATAATTTGGGTGTTTTAAATAATATAATTTATGTGTAATTTGTGGTGTCTTATATAATACAACGAATGTGCACCAGGTTAAAACACAGCCTGTATTTTTTCTACCCTTACTTCTACTTTTTTTCCCCTCTTTAATAATGCAGGGCACTGTGACTAACAGCTTTGCTGTTTACATATTTATTGTAAATAAAAAAAGATATCAACAGGAATTTACCATGCTGAATTTTCCCAGTTAAGGCAACCTTTTACAGTATGGAAGGTTACTGCAGTGTAATAGTACCTGTTTGGTTCCAGGTATAAAATCTACTGGTACATTGTATGACTAACTGGTTTCACCATATTTATTTTATCTAATCACAAAATATTCTATATTATTTCAGAATATTCAGTTCATATTAACAGTGGGTAGTCCTCCCAACTTCTGTGTGTTAATAGAGGACCTGATCTTGTTCCTGTTTAGGGCAGAAGGAAACCATTCAGTATGACCTGAAAATGTTCATGTCACAAAATTACACCTCTACTGAGTTGAGTAATTTGTATTTAACTGTTGAAGACAATGGCAAATTTCTGACTGAAAACAATGAGACTCAAACATAGTAGACTCCATTTTAACATCTCAAATTGTGAGTTTGCCTTGACTGCAGTCAGCTGAACAAATTCAACTATTCATTTAATACTGTCAAACCATAAAACCAGGAAACACTGTCTAGATAAAACAACTTTAAGATGGGTGCATAACTGGTTGGACCATTATGCTAGAAGAGTAGTTACCAAGGGCTCAACATCTAACTTGGAGGAGATACCAAGTACAATTTCTCAGGGGCCTGTCCTGGTTGCAGTAATGTTTAATATCTTTAGCAATGACCTCCATAGATGGGTAGGAATATAGAAAATTGCATTTATAGGATTTCCTTCATTTGCCTCCTAAAAGGGTTAATAGGGCTTGGTTTCTTCTCAGAGAAAGCTGTAGTTTCTCCCATAAGTTTACAGATAATTCACATGGAGCAAGTGGCCTGGATAAGGGAAGGGCATGAGCTTGGGTAACTGATGCCGCCTTAGTCGGGGGGGCACGTGCCCCCCTGCAACCAGTCCCATCAACGGTGGGGGCGGTCACCCACGACTGATCCTGCAGACTGGGGAGAGTCCCTCTCCAGGTGATTCTATGACAGCCGATCACTGTGGCCAATTGCTACAATCACTGCAGCTGCTTCTGGGTGTGGCTGTGGCCACTTCTTGGAGCAAGCACCAACCAGTTGCTGAAGCCACTCCCAGAAGCACCCACAGCCACTCCCAGAAGTGGCTGCAGTGATTGCAGTGATCAAACATTGCTTGCAGGGGGGGCACGGGCACTCCTGCCTGCCCTCCCTGCCCATCGCCTAAGCAGCAAGCACGGCTGGCCAGAGGATGTACTGGTGCTCTCAGAGGGTGCACATGCACCCCTGTGCACCCCCTGTGCAGGAAGAAGAGAAAAGAGAACACATCCCTTCCAGGTTCTTCAAGTCTGTATAAGCATAGGTTCCTTCCCTGAAAAACTGAAAGGGTGCATAGTAATCTACATTCCTAGGGTCTCTCAACCTCAATGAGTTATAAAGTTTGTTGTTTTGATTTCTTATGTTCTTGTCAAACTGAGTCGAACATCTATGGCTCCTAATTGATTCCTGCCACTGCATTTTCTGTTTCCATAGCAACTCTACGAGTTGTCTGCTTATAAATAACCATTTATAAAGCACCTTTATGGAAATTCAAGTTTTAATAATTTTTCTTCAGTAAAAAAGAAGAGATATCTGAAAGTCAGATATGAATTCAAGGAGATAGATATTTTGTGAACTGGGTACATTTGTACATAAATACAGGAAGATACAATTATGTTTTGTGCAGACACGAACATAAAAGTAAGACAAGGGTGAGCTCACAAACTGAATGTGGGAAAATGCATCTCTCTCTGATCACTGCTAAAATATACATGCAGTCTTATTTAATAACGAATTTATAAGCACCATTTTGCTGTACTTGGAAAGAAAATTGAGAGGTAGAAAAGAGTTGTTACAATCTCTCTCTCATACATACAAATACTATGTTATTTTTTGACTCACAAATCTTGTCTTTGCCTCATGTATTCACTCACTTATTGTGATTTACCAATGACATTTTAAAGAGTTAACTCAGCTTTGCATTTTAATTAACAGCTTGCTATCACATGGCTTCATCTTGGCTGTTGCTGCTAAGAACAGGTTTGGTGTTGCTTGCAGGACCTTAGAGAAAATGTGCATATAAGCTCCCAATAATGGAGCATATTAAAGTGCTACTGCTGTGATAGTATAACTGACTATCAGTAAAACAGTAGGACTGGCCCCTAGCAGCATAAATAGGGTATCCAATTGTAGCATCAGCCCCAGGTGCTGACTTAGAAGAAGCACAAGAACAATGACTGCTGCTGACCCAGACCCCACTGCTGGCCCAGCCACTGCACCTCCCCTTGCTGCTGCTACACCTAGGACACAGAACCTGCTTGTTATGGCTCTGCCGGCCCTTCTCAAAATGCTGTGAGATGCTCAAAGTAAACACCAAGGCTAGGGACAGACATTCAAATAGCCTAAGCCTGATTTAGTATAACCTGGCTAGGATAAACCAGCCTGTAACTGTATAGACATCCCCTCTGGACTGAAAAAAAATGCAGGCACATGCCTGTAGTGGCTCAGGCTAGAAGCCAGGTGGTCGGGGGGTGGTGGGGGGCGGACGATGCTAGAGCAGCCCTCCCTTCCCTTCCATAATGCTGAGTTGAGGGGGGCTTAGCCAGGATGCTCTGATTAGAGAGGGATTCCCCCCTGCTGACCAGTCCAGCAGGGAATTGATAACACAGAGTTTATCACCCAATTAAGAAAACAACAAAGGGGCATTACCAGCTACCTGTTGATTCTGCCTTGGTCCAGTCTGGTACAGCATGAACTGTAGCCAGCATGTGGTCTCCTAGCTAATACTGTGTGTCTGTGTAAGGCAGAGGGGATGGTGGAATCCCTGCTTAGAGGGAAGGGAGGAAGCAGAAGCTAAGCAAATGCCTGCAGTCTCTGCCAGAGCTGCAGCCAGGTAGCAGAGGGGAGGGGCCAGCCCTGCTGTGGAGTAGAGCGCCCTGCGCAGCCCAGAGAACATGCCAGGATACTGGGGGAGTCTGGTTTAACTTAAACCAGCAAGGGGTCTTGGACAGACATTGCATAAATCAGTTTGATCCAAATCAGTTAAGTCTGATACTACATTCAACCAGGTTTATCTCAAACCAGTTTCAGCCCTTTTCAAACTGGTTTATGTGTAATGTCTGTCCCTAGCCCAAGTAAAAGGTGGGGGGATGGCTTCTAAGCTTCAGTTATAATGGCCCTAGTGCCTGATCTTATAAAGATGCCCCTGTTAAAGCATGTGAATTCTTTCTTTGAGATTACTCAGATGAATGCTAAGCCACATGAAAGTCACTGCAAAACCAGAGCTTTATCGATTACTTGCAGAAACATAGCAAAAAAAATATATATATCTATCAGATGGAAATATTATTTTCAAGTTGACAGTTTCCCTTTAAGGAGAATCCCCAGTGAACATAATGAGGATTTCTACTTAAAAAACTGATAGCACACATAGGCCTAAAATATAAAGACAGAATTTGGCATAGATGTGTAGCTAATACAGCGAATTGGGAAGCAACCTGATAATCACTTCCTTAAAAGATTTTATGTGAACCACAATTATTAGAATTTACAGATAAGGAAGATTGTCTATTATTTGTATAATTTCTACATGAAATATGAAATAAAAAATAATCATTAGTAAATTATACTCTCTGGAAATAGAAGAGGAAAAAAGAGACAAACTCTTTGGCGTTTCAGTGCTCTAAAACTGAAGTTTGCCTCTCAGGTGCTAGCGCTATAGATAGAAATACAAGAATCTTACCTATGGACTCCTGATCTAACTTCTAGGCTACATCTCCTCCTTTCCTCAATTTCCTCTTAACCTCAGTCTCTTGTTCTAGCACTGAGCACATTAGGCCGAGAAAATCCTTATTCTTAGATAAAAATTAAGAGGAGCAACATAGATTAGTTTTTTTAACCAGTATTTTTGGAAATCTGAAGAAATACTTTAAAAGGGCATATAATTAAATAAGTGAATAATTTTCCCAGTGGAGAAAAAAAAAAAAAAAAAAAAAAAAAATAGTTCCTTTCCAGCTTTCCATAGCAAAAGGGGAAAAAGGGTCAAGCACCACTGAAAATAGAAGCACCTGCTTGTAACCAAGGAACCTGTTTGAGCAAATGCAGGACCATAAGATTAGGCCCTAAGAATTTTCTAGTTGCTTGTCCCTAATTATGACAACAATTCCACATAAAAGGAAATTACTAATCCCAGATAAGGCGAGACTTACAATATACCACAAAACACACATGATGTGACAAGGCACAAGGAAGAAGCTATGATTGACAAATACTATGTAAATAGAAACTGACAAAAATTATTATTCCTCCACAGGTAAAATCTGGCAAATCATATATTCCATGCAATTGAGGGTGAAATATTTAATAAACATGTCCTGGCCACTCTCTTAGCTATAAGTGATAATTAAAATGGATGAAAAGATTAGTAATTCCACAGATGAAAAATTAAAAATTCTGCTCAACTTGTCCTTTCATCATAGCCCCTATGCTGTCTTTGAATAGGCTTGTACACAGGTAGATAACAATTAAGAGAAAAGCTAGAAAAGATCCCAGCCTCTTATTATAATACTGCCATATAATGACTTCTGGAGAAACTATGAAACAAAGAGTTTCAGCTAGCCTGAAACAGGTACTACAGACATTAATAGGCAGAGTACTCAGATGGCCATACAAGTATGTCATTAAGTGGAGACTAAAATGGGAACACATGTAAATTTTCATAGAAGCTCTATTTTTGTCCTGAAATTTGTGGGGAGGTGAGTTTGAGTTGGTGGAGAAGATGAATAGAGAAACGTTTTTCTTTTTTCTGTAAGATCAATTATCTTTAGAATCACTGTGCTGTGGACCATTCACAGTGTGCTAGCTATTAACTGTTACATTAGCAGAGCCCTGAGAAATCAGATTGAGGCACAGATGACATGGGGAGGGATAATTATTTGTTAAGATGTTTAAAAACACAGGGTTTGATATTCATGTAAATTACATGGGCACATAACAACCTGCCCCTCAGAAAGTCTTCAGGTGGCTATGAAATTTAATCCTTAAAAAATAGCAGGTTTTAAAACATGTCAAATGTTCATATTCTGGAGGTATTCACAGAATCCCACAGAACAATGTAACTATTAGCTTCCTTGCCCTGGGAATTAAATTTTAAAATAAAGTCATGATCATTAAAATAGTCACAATGAATGTTCCAAGCCAGATCTCTGAAGGCAGGGATATTGACAAAAACAGGTGTTACTAGGGAAACTGAATGGCACAGAAAAGTAGCAACAGGACAGAAGACCTCTTCCAAAACCCACTGAAGTCCGTGGGAGCAGGATGAGAAGGATCAAGTCTAAATGAAGAAAAAACATCTATGGGTGCTTGTACATGTGATGAAAATTGGCCATTTTTGCAGTTTAAATGCGTCACACTGTACATTTGTGGGGGGTGGGGTTACGATTTAAATGAGCTTGCTACATTGCAAATAAAACCAAATCTGCATGTAGTTTAGTTTGCAGTGTAGTGATTTGTAATGTTGCAGCCTTTGACAGTTTGCCCTCCCTAGTACCACAAGAGAGGCAAGCTGAAGGCAGAAGCAGTGAGAGACCCAATCCTTTTTTTTCTCCCATGGAGCCTGCCTGTGTCTCCCACAGCTGGGAGGGGAGTCAAGCGGTCCCTGAGGTCCAGAGGGTCCTAGTCCTTCCTACCATGGTGGCGGTGCCCCCCAGGGCCACCTGGGCAGGCAGCTAGCAGGCGGGTGCTCTCTCAGCTCAGGCTCAGGGAGGAGTCGGACCAGGCTGGGTGCTGCCCAAGAGCTGGAGCAGCACCCACCCACTAGCCACTCACCTGGGTGGCCCCAGGGGTTCTGCCACTGTGGAGGCAAGATCTGGGGCCCTTTACAGCTCATGGCCCACTAGCAGCCCACCCCCTGGCCATGGGAGACGCAGGCAGGCTCTGCAGGAACAACAAAAAAAAAGGATCAGGTCCCTCAAGTTTTTTGGGTTTTTTTTCCCCTCAGCAGAACCTGCTCACACAAGCTGCCACTGAGCCATGCACTCCTTGAGCAGAGGGGACCAGTCCTTTCCCCCGCAATGGTAGTGCCCCCCCAGGTGGAGTACTAGGTCCGTGGGTGCTGCCCCAGCTCTCACACAGAACCCACTGGATCCATCTCTTTCCTGAGCCCACATACAAAGCAGTGGCCACCAGACTTCCAGTGCATGGGCTCGGGAAAGAGGTGGATCCAGGGGGCCGGGAAACGAGTTGGATCCAGTGGGTGCTGCTTGCAAGCTGGGGCAGCACCTGCCTGCTAGCATCCCACCTGGGTGAGCCCGGGGGGGTGTTGCTGCCGCAGAGGGAAGGACTGCACCCCGCCACAGCTCAGGGACTTCATGGCCTGGCAGCATCTCACACAGGCAGGCTCTGCTGAGGGGAAAAAAAAAAAAAGCAGTGAGGGTCCTGATCTTTTTTTTTTTTTTTTTTCCCTGTGGAGCTTGCCCACTTCTCCTACAGCCAGGGGTGAAGCTTCTGGTGGGCCCTGAGCTGTGGGGGGCCCTGGACTTTCCCTCCACAGCAGTTGCACCCCCCAGACAGCACCTGCCCACAAGCAGCCCACCCAGGCAGCTCCAGGGGGTGCTACTGCTGTTGAAGGAAAGCCTGGGGTACCCACAGCTCAGGGGCTGCTCAGCCTGCTAGCAGCTCACCCCCTGGCTGAGGGAGAGGCAGGCAGGGGGGAAAAAAGAATCAGGCCCCTCACCATAATGGTGATGGAAGCCCCTAAATTGAAACAGTGGGTTTTTAATCGTCGCAATTAAGAATCCACCATTTCAATTTAGGGGACTAAACCCCCATCATGTATACAAGTGACCTATGCTCCAGAGGCTCCTTTCATGTTCTACTGGCCTATATTCCACATACATGATCTGGCTTTGGACTGAAATCATGTATGATTTGGTAACAGCCAAAATAAAGGGTTGCATTAGTTATTGTAATTTTAGATATTGTACAGTGATGAGAGGACAGCAAAGAGGAAAGTTTGTAAGAAGGATATAGGAGAATTTTCATCCCCTCTTCCTTATGACTAGGAAGCAAAAGATGCTGATTATGGCTATTGAAGCAACACTGGAGGAAACCTGCAGAGTAGCAGAGATAAAGTTGATTGGATGGAAAAGCCACTGTGTATTACTCTTGAGCAAGTACCTGATGGAAGCCATTTATGCCTGAAGTGTTCCTTGACAGAGCTCATAGATGAGAAGGTACAAGGACTAGAGATGCAGCAGAAGCTGAAAGTAAAGTATAGATAGGGATTTGAAGACATGATGGAGGATGGGAGCCAGAAATAAACACACAACTCAAGATATGCAGGACACCTGTCAAACAAAAAGATCTAGATGAAGAGGGTGAACCATGGAAAAACATAATCCTGAGGCCAAGACAGGATGAAGAAGAGAGCTGAAGAACAGATTTGCTTCAATGAAGAACACAGAGGGAAGAAGACAAGGAAGAGAGAGAGAAAGAATAAGAAACTAGTCCCAGTAGAAGAGAAATGGCAACAGCCGGAAGGCAAGGAGGAATCATGTTATGCAGGAGATTGTGCATGCATTGGATCTGATATAGCCTTCAGCAAAAAATGCCTGATACTGAAAAAGACAGGAATTAGTAGGAAACTGGGGGGGAAAAAAAAAGGCTAAGGAACTAGCTAAAGGACAGATAATAATGAGTTGTGATGAACAGGGAACTTTGGGCAGGAGAGAGGTTACTAGCAGAATTCTTCAATCATTGGTCTGGGACCTGTCTTCATTAATGGCTTGTCACAAAAAGTAAAAATATGTGTAACCCAGGCAGTACTCCAAGAGGTACCCCCTCTCCAATTGAAGGGATCAGGGCAAGCGCTGTGGGAGGTGTAGGGACCCTCCTCCCCCTATAGAGCAGAGCCAGATCACCAATTGGGACTTAACCATATACCTTTTAATGAGAGAACACTAGTGGGAACATAACAGGTATAAACCAGGGGTATAGGGGACACTACAATGCCCCCAGGGGGCAGGATTCAATAACAGTTAGACACTTACAATCATAGACATATTCATCCAGTTGACAAAAGACAGGGTTAGCAAAATATAAAACACAAACAGCAGAACAAACAACACTTCCTGGTGAAATATAAAAGGCACAAAATACAAAACGTCAAATAACAAGAAATATAGAGGCTAGGTACTGGGGGGTACACAATGACCCCTTTCTATTGCAAGAAGAGCTTCTCCCTGTCACTTCACTTACCCCAAATCAGCCAAGCTGGGACTTGAACCCAGCTCTCACACATGAAAGGCAGAAACTCAACCCCACAGCCACCAGTGCTAGTGCTGTTTTAAGCTGCTAGAGGTCTTGACCCTCCAGGAGCCCCAGCCTCATGGTGAGCTGCCTGGCCTCTTATTGGAGGAGCTGGAAGCAGAGCTGGGAACTTCTCAGGTCACTGCTCAGATCCTTGCTGGAGCTGAGGAACCTCTCCTGCTGGCCACAGCCTCTTGTAGGGGATCCTGGAGCCCAGCAGGAGCCTCTCCTGCCGACCGCATGCAGGTCCCACTCCTTCAGGTTCATCTGGGGCAACTGCTCCCGCCTCGCTGGCTTGGCTCTTGACAGCTCTTTGAAACTCTTTCCTCACGGTCCCTCACTGGTCTCCAAATCAGCTGCACTGCCCCTTCTATTCCCCTCCAGGTGACCCAGGGGGCCAATCAGGGGACATGGAGGGTGAGTCTCTGGGCCTGATTGGTGAGGAAAGGAAATTCCAAGCCCTCCAATCATCTTTTACCCTTTTAAAACCCCTGGGCTAAATCACTGCCAGCTAGCCCATCACATCCTCCCCCGCGGAACCCTTCACCGTCCCCGGTGAAGCACAGGCCTCAGCCTGGGGGACTACTGGACCCAAGAGGCAGCAATGGGGACCTTTCCCGGCACCCTCGGGGCATCATAGGTGAAGTGGCAAACTGACTGAAGCTCCCGCCTTGGCCATGGGGTGCGGTCTGGGGCAGGACTCCACGGGGGCCTTGGCGACTTGGGTTCCCTCTCACTCGAGGAGTCTGTCCCACTGGCAGGTAAAGGCATGGGGATGTTTTCTCCTCGGTCTCACCAGGTGAGGCCCGATGAGCAGCAGTCCCCGTCTCCCCTTCACCCTGAGGAGTGGCAGGTCCTAAGCTCGGGTGAAAGTCAGTAGGGTACCACCAGTCAGAGTCCAATTCCTCTGAGGGAACTGCAGGTACAACTGCCAGCTGGGTGGCATGAGGCCTCCTTCTACGGGGAGACCTAGGCCTCTCTCTCTCAGGCTGAGGGGGCCCCACCAATTCACCAATAGGCAGCAGGAGGTTCTGGTGGACCATGCAACTTTGACCCAGTCCAGACTCAGGGGAGATCTTGTATACTGGGAGGTCTCCCAGTTGTCACACCACTGTATAGGGTTCAGACCATCACCAATCAGCAACTTTGTGTCTCCCAGTTAGCCCCAGGTTTCGCAGCAGCACCCAGTCCCCTTCTTGTAATCCTTGCTCATGAACTCGAGCATCATACAGCCACTTATGGTGTTGCTGGTTTCTTCCAGCAGTTTTGGCTGCCAGTCAGTATGCACAGACGGTCCCAAAGCTGTTGTGCATATTGACCATGAGACAAATGTTGTTGGTAGACTCATTCTACCCCAAAGCACAAATCTATGGGTAACTGGGGCTCCCTCCCAAACATGAGTAAATACGGACTGACCCCCATGGCATCATTCCTAGTGGAGTTGTAGGCAGGCACCAGGTATGCGATATGCTGGCTCTCCTGCTGGTACCCAGCATGTTCAAAGAGTGCGATTGAAGCACTCAGGTTGGGGATCCCCTTGGGGTTGGTAGGGTGTAGTCCTTGATTTCTTTATGCCAGTCACGGTCAGTACTTCACACAACAACTGGATCTCAAAATCTCACCCTTGATCGGAGTGGATTTTTGCGGGCAGCCCAAACATGGAGAAGTACTTTTCCCACAGTACTTTGGCAACCATTCTTGCTGTTTGATCTCACGTAGGGAAGGCCTGGGCATACTGGGTGAAGTAGTCTGTCACAACCAGCACATTCCCCTTTCGGTGCCCCTCCCCTTCTATGGCTAGGAAATCCATGCACACGAGTTCCATGGGTTCTGAGCTCTGGTTGGTGTGTAGATAGGCAGTTCGAGCAGGCAGGGTCTTCCTCCGCACACACCAATCACAGTTTGAGCATTTAGTCCTTACGTCTTCAGCCATTTTGGGCCAAAAGAACTGCTCACAGGCTAGTGCCAGGGTGCACTCCAGCCCCATGTGCCCAAAGTCATTATGCAAGTCCCATAACGCAAGGGTCTTATACTTCTGAGGGATGACCAGCTGCCAATATTTCTGTCCTTCTGGGTCCTGCACCTCCTGATGTAGCACTCCATCAAACAAACAAAGCCTTTCCCACTCCCTCAACAGGAGGTGGCCTGCTGGAGTAGCATTACTAAGGGTCACGGGGCGGGTATTCCCTGATCTCCAGGCATGCAGCACCTCTTGCACATCTGGGTCCTGTTCTTGTGCTGTCCGTCATTCCATGGCTGTGACCTGGGGCAATGAGGAGGGAGTCAGCGTGGTGTACTGAACCCAGGCCTGTGGGATCCCCTTAGGGGGCAACCCCAACACCTCAGCCATGCAAACAGTACTTTCCCTCATCCCCACAGGGTCTTGTAGCTGCAGATCGCAAATGGTCTTCACTGTCTCGGGGCTCTAAACACTCCCAGGGTTGCTGGGGAGTTGTTGAGACAGGGCATCAGCATCCACGTTCTTTCATCCCGCTCAGTAGTGCAGGCTGAAGGTGTAGTTGGCTAGTGCTGCAATCCAACATTGGCTGGTCACATCCAACTTAGCACTGGTGAGCACATAGATAAGGGGATTATTGTCTGTCCACACCTAGAAGGTGGTTCCATATAGATAGTCCTGGAATTTCTCAGTGACAGTCCACTTGAGGGCCAGGAATTCAAGCTTATGTACCAGGTAGCACATCTCGCTGGGTGACAGTCCCCTGCTGGCAAAAGCCACTGGTTGCCAGTATCCATCATGTTCCTGGTACAGTATAGCCCCCAGTCCTGACAGGCTAGCATCCACGTGCAAAATAAAAAGGGTGGTTGGAGTCAGCATATGCTAGCACAAGTGCCTGAGTCAACTGACAGATCACCTCCTGGAAGGCATCTTCACACCGAGAGTCCCACCGAGGACCAAAAAGCTCTGTGGAGCTTCATGTCACAGGGAGCCCATTTAAGCCATTGTCTCGCCCCTTCTTGAGGGGCGACCTTCCACAAGTCAGGGCATTTAAAGGTCCAGTTCAAAACCCCTGGGCTAAATCACTACCAGGTAGCCTGTCACATCTGCTAATTAAATTTGCTGATAAAACAAAGTTAAGTGGCATTATCAACAAAGAGGATAATCAGAATGTCATCTAGTAAGAACTGGTTGACCTCGAGACTGGAATAATAGAAATGGGCTGTAATTCAATAATACAAATGGAAGTCATTAATAGACTATGTAACAGGAGGGACAGCAGGGTCGCAGTGCTAGCCCTCGCCGCCTCCTCTACTGTGCCAAGCTTCAGATTTGCACCCTCCTATTCTCACCCGCCACGACTTTGATGATATGTTTCTTTTGTAGGGAGGCTACCTCTCCTCCACTTGGCCACAGTTCTCCTGCTCCGGGTGTCCGGCGTGTCTAGGCCTTGCAGGCCTTCTCTATATGCCCCCCTCCTCACCAGAACTCTTCCCTCTACGAGGCTGCCCTTCTCACCAGGCTCTTCAGTGGAGCTGGGGTCTGTACCACCGAACTCCGTGCCCTCACTGGGGCTGGGGTCCTCACTCTATCGTGAGTCCCCTATGAGGCCTCCTCCATCCCCTTATAGCCTCACCCAAACCACCGGTGTTAAACAAACTGCAAACACAAACAACAACATAAACACAAGCCCCTGGGCTACAACGCAAACATAAGCCTCCAGCTATAACTAGGCTCAGGCCTACCGGGTTTTCTCTCCTACCACAGTGACCCATGCTGCTCTGGCATTCAGGTTCTCTCTCTTCTGGCCAGGAGTTTCCTCATCCTTCCTTGTTGGTAGGGAACTCCTACTGTCTTAGAGGCCAGTCAGCAACTGCCTCTGGTCTCAGCTCCCCTCCTCCTCATACGAGCCAGGTCTTGCCTCTTATAGCCAGCTGACCGCTGGCAGGTGTGGGTCATTTGCTGGCTCCCGTTGCCTTGGGAACCAGCACCTGAGGAGTCTTCCGCGCTCTCTCAGTAGCAGGCACCTTAGTGTCCTGCTACAGACTAACAAGAATTCCCCTGTAAGTTGTGATTTTATGAGATGGAAATAAAGAGCAGAATGACATGGGCATGTTAGTCAGTTACAAGATCACTCTGAGCTGAACTGATGAAGTTGTGAAAAAGTGAAGTGTGAAATAAGGATGTATAAAGAAAGATATTTTGAGTAAAAATAGGAAGATATTTCTGTTGGTGTGATGTTCTGGCCATGATGAAAATAAAATATGCAAGAGTTAAAGATATTTTGGGGAGGGGGACAGCTTTTATTGCAGGGTTTTCATGGTTGGTAGAGATTTTAGGCAATCTTTCGAGCACAAGATTCTCCCGCTAAGGTCTGAAAAAGAAACAAATGCAGCCTGAGCTAAGTCAGGAATAAAATAATTGTCTGTGAAAAACTCCATCTGTAAATAAAAAAACACAGTCTGCTAAAAGGAAAGGAAAAGAACTGTAAAAAAGAACAAAACAGCATTATCAGGATAAGTTGAAAGGCAAGAGAAATGCAATAGGAAGGATAACATAAGTGGAAAAGCAAGACTATCCACAAGGGAAGAAGGTCCTGGAGTGCAGAGAGATTAGCAAATCAATGTCTATGTTTAATCCCTGGTTTTTCATGTCTAGTAGGGCCATTAATTTTTATTCTCGGGCCTATCTTTTGAAAGTGTTTTGTAAATTTTCCTTGACCACAAAGATTGTGAGGTAAGAAAGTAAGCAGTCCTGTGAAAAATGTTCTCTTACCTGCATTTGTATGTTTCTATCCTTTTATCTTTTTCCTCTGCTCTTTCATTCTTGCATGTAGTTTTTATCCAGTTTCACTCACATGATTTCCATGCAGGCATTTGTGCACTGGGTGAGACATACCACATTCTGGGATAGACATGTGTAAGATCTGTGAATTCTGATGATTTAAGTATCGGGAGTGTTTATTGTAGTAGTAGTAGAGATAAGTTGTCAGGTTTTTCATTTCTTGTTAAGGCAGTGTTGTGTTCCATTAGGTGTATGTTGATCAGCAGGGAGTTTGCTTCTGGTCACAAGTTAAGCGAAGTTAAGGGGTTATCTGAAAGCCAGGCATGATGAGAGGTAAGGAATATTTCTCTCAAGGTCTGATCCTTTCTGAGTATAGGATGTAGTTTTTTGATGGTCCCTCTCATCAGATTCATTTTCCTTTAGTACCTCTGCAGCTCGCTCAGTCTCATTTTGACATAGTCCTCGAATGAGAGGCTTGTGTGCTTGTCTATGAGCAGTTTCCTGGTCTTCCTCAAGGCATTTCTGAAGCAGAACATGAACTGATTGAAGCGGGTTGTCATGTCCCTTGCTGCTTGATTACATGTCCAAACAGTGCTACCTCCCTGTCACCATCATGAGGAGTAAGATTTCTCTCCTTCACACCTCCCTGGCATATGGGCCATTCCAGAGGTGGTCAATCATCTCCTTTCACCGTCGGGTTTGCTTGGTACCAGTTGGAGAACCTCTCTGCCCCTCTCTGTGTCTCAGTGTGTGCACAGGAGTACGTGGTAGGCTATTTGCCAGTTCAAATCTCTGTGTTCTTTCTGGAGGTTCTTCTGGAAGGCTTGCTCCCAAATGGCCCTGCTGCTGTTGCCACGGAATGACAGTCTGTCCCTCCTGAATCTTATTGTGGTTTTTCAGGATCATTGGACCTTCTTTTTGTAGCTCATATCTGTTCTGGAACTGCTCCAGGACCTTGTAGAACCACAGAGGTTCCAAGATCTACAGATGCATGTTGGGTGATGTGTACACCCTACACCATGCAGTGTTGTAGAAGGTGTCCTGCAAAAAACTACACAAAGTAATCTGTGTTGGAATCTGCTCTGGTTGCCAGTTTGCAGACCTGGTTCACGTACTTGGCCCAAAGGAACACCAGGATGTCTGGCATTCCTTGGCCCCCAGGTCTGTTCTGTATTGTACAGTGTGGTCCTGGTGACCTTTCCCCATCTGAAGCCCAAGAAGAAGATGCACATGGCCCTCTGGACTTTACAGATAATTTGCTCTGAGGAAGGGAAGACCGGTGCAGTGTACAGAAGCACCAGTAGCAACACCACCCTCATGAGTGCCACCTACCCCATCATTGACAGGCAGTGTATATTCCATAGTCCCAGTCTCTAATTGCCTTTGGCTTCAATCTTTTCCCATGTTTTTTTGGTTGTTAGTTTAGGGTCAAACTCCACCCCAAGGATCTTTACCCCTTGTAAGCAACCATGCTGTTCATCAGAGCACTTGGTACGTGCCGGTCTATTGGGTGTTGCCATTGTCAGCGGGAATGATATTTCATAATCAAGACAGGTTCCAGAAGGTCCTCAGTGGTTCTCTCCTGCCACAACTTTGCTGAAATGAATATGTTTAGTAGGGAGGAAGATGTACATTCCATCCCGCCTGGTCCCTTCCTGCCATCCTTTCATCAATCTTCCCATTTTGAGGCTCCACCTCCCCTACACCCCACCTAGTGCCAACCACTGATGTCGTATCCCAGTCTTCTGGGTTTGGGTCACAGTCTGGGTACATGGCTTGACTATCCAAGGTTGTAAGCCATGTATGGGTGTCAGTCAGCCTCACTCGGCATTGGCCTCAGAGGAACCGATATAGCTTCTCTCCGTCCCTGGGTTACCTGATTTCCCAGTGTCGGACTCAATCCTTTTAACTTATCATTGCTGTAGCATGGACAGCTGTCTCTCCTCTCCACAGGCTCTGGGACCACCCAGTCTGCCTGGGAGATATCTGGAATCCAAGGATCAGCTTCTGGTAAGTAGTACCCCCCTGGGCTCTCACTCTCTCTTTCATCCCCCTTTTGGGGCTGCCACCATCTGACCTCTGTGGAGCTCTGCTCTGCCCTGGGATGCTGAGTGCCCACAGGGGAACCCACTTCTGGTCCCCCAGGCTTCCTGCTTGTTGAGGCTTTTATCCATGGTTCCGCAGGCCAGCTGGCAAATCGGCACCGGCACATGGCCATAAAGTGGGACTACGCCAGTGTGGGAGCCACTCCCAGCTCCTCCCAGCTCAGCTGTTCTTTTTAAGTTTTTTCTTCTGCTGTGGTAGTTTCACTTGCCACAGCTCTGCGCCCACTGTTGGCTCAGCACAGTCTCACGCTGGCTCCGGTCTTCAGCCCCAGGTGAGTTCCCCCCTGGGGCTTTACTTTTATCACACCCCCTCACAAAAGATGGAGACCCCTCGGGCAGACAGGTCCCTGAGCTTTCCCAGTGCCAGGCAGGTGCTCTTGCCCACATTGGGCTTGGCCCCTGATGCCACTCTGTACACTTGGGTGTGTTGCAACACTCTGTCTACCAACCACTTATCTGTGCACAGGATCTTGAGGTTATCCATGGGGGCCCAGGACTCTCATCTCTTCCCCACTTCCCTGAGGGATCTTCACCCCACTGATCCTTGGGTGTTGTCTGAGCCATTGGGCCAGCGGTCCCATCACACAGATGAAATGGATGGGGGTCAGGAGGCAGCCCTGCTGGATCAGTTCAGTTAATTTCAAGCCATAGTAAACCCACAGCTCAGCACTGCTCAGTATGTATGTGTACTCCTGGTACCCCCCTCCCCACCAGGGCCCTGTCCTGCTCCCCACTGGGGCCCTGCAGCCATGCATTGCGGCCCTGGGCAGCAAGTCCCTAGCCCCACCCAGCTGGGCAGCAGCCCCAGACCTGCCTAACTGCCACCCTACAGGGGCCTCAATAATTCCCCTCCACCCCCTCACCTGCTGGAGCTTCTCTGTTGGCAGCCTGGGGCCGCCAACAGGGCGGCCCCAGGCATCTATGTTTTTCCACCTTCCTCCCTTTCCCTCCCAGCTTTCTGCAGGCTGGAACTCTGCCAGCCTGCAGGGAGCTCATTGAAAAATGGAAAATCTGCGTGTTTCTCTGGTAAAATGAGAAATCCACATTTGCCTCTGGTAAAAGGCAAAATCCGGGGCCTACTCCTTTTTTCCATGGGAAACGGAAATCCCGCATCCCTTATTATAAGGCAAGAGGTTTTTTTTTCCCCTGTGCTAATTGAGGGTGGGGGGAGGACCTTTTCTTATATTCAAGTAAATATAGCATGAGTTTGTGTGGGTATAGAGTACCATTGTATATGGCACCAGTAAAGCCTCATCTTCAAGAAGGATTAATTTAAACTCAAAGAGGTACACAGAAGGTCTATTGGGACATCAGAGATCTTATCTTATGAGAAGAGGCTAAAAGAGCTTGCTTGATTTTAGCAAAACAAATGCTGAGAACAGATCTAATTGCTGTTCATAGACACAGCAGTGGGGGTAAACACCAAGGAGGTTAAAGAGCTCATTAAACTCAAGGACAATGTTGGCACAAGAACAAATGAATATAAATTGACAGGGAGTAAATACAGGGTGGAAATTAGAAAGGAGTTTCTAACCATCACAGTAATAACGTTGTGCTGGAGCCACCCAATACAAGTGATGGGGAGGAAATAATTAGTTAAGAGGGGCCTTCTTGTTTTTTGAATGGGATTATTTGATGTGGTTGTGTGTAATTATCAGGAAACTAGACTTCATGATCCATGAGGTCCCATCTAACCCTATGTCTTAGTGTTCTGCAATACCTATTGGATTTAGGTATATCTTTACCTTACTGTGGCTTTCAGCAAGAAGATTTTGCCATTGCAAGTGAATCTCCAGATACAGCCATTGACATAAATGCTTTATGGATGGTACAAATAAGAGACCAGAGGTTGTTAAAAACATATCACTTCAATACTACCTGTGCATTAAACAGGCTACCTTGGAGAAGCTAGCAGGCAAAGGACTGAATTCTCAAAATATTTTTCATTTCCAAGATAAAACTTAGAGCTTTCAAATGTACAAAAGAGAGAAAGCTGAAGGGATTGTTTTAGTGCCCAATTCAGCTGTCACACACCAGGTCAAGGGAGTTACTATAGTCTTACACTGGTGAAATAAGAAATAGGCTTACGTAGCTTATGGAGGCATAATGATGAGAACAGATTTTGGCCTCTCACTATGCCATTTTAGACTCCAGGCACCCTTCCATAACTTTTGTGAATTGACTGACACCCCATTTCAAAAACTAACTGTTATTGCATTCCT
>NW_005841832.1:5602123-5611788 GCF_000455745.1 Alligator sinensis | reverse complement strand
CCTGCACAGAGCTTGGGTGTGGGGATCAAAGGAGGAATGACTGGGCAGGGACCAGTGTGTGTTTATTAGGGCTGAGCGAAACAGCACCATTTCATTTCAACTTCCATATTGCCATTTTGAAGGAACAGCGTTTTGTTTTGTTTTGTTTTGTCATTTCATTTCATTTTGAAGCACTGTTCTGTTTCATTTCATCACTTTGTCATTTCTTGCCTGCATGGGTGACTGGTACCGCCTTAGCCAGGGAGGGCATGTGCCCCCCCCAAGTGATCCTGCCGACCGGGGAGGGGAGTCCCCCCACGGCCAATCATGAGATGGCTGATCACAGCGGCCAATTGCTGCAGCTGCTTCTGGGAGTGGCTGCAGCCACTTCTGGGAGTGGCTGTGGCACTCCACTCCCTGGCCAGCACTTGCAGGGGGGGCACCGGCACTCCCGCCTGCCCCCCCTGCCCATCGCCTAAGCAGCGAGTGCAGCTGGTCATGGGTGCACCAGCACTGTCAGGGGATGAACCCCCTATGCGTCACCACGGCTTGCCTGATTTGGATGAAAATTGTGGGGATGGTAGCCCCTTCCAAGGGCATGAAGCCTGCCAGGTTTCAAGGAGATAAGTGCAGAGATTTCTGGGAAACCACACCTCAAACAGTTGAAAGGAAAACTCATATCCCTTGCCAGAAACAGCAGCCTCCTGTCATCCTGCCCCCAGATCTGGGGTCCTGCAGGGCTGTGCCAGACTCCTCCTGGGAGTGCAAGCACCTGGATCTGCATGCGGGATGACAGCAGGCTGCCCCTGCCACCTGGGACTGGCATTGGGCACAGCCTGTGCCCAGTGCCAGGAAGACTGGTGCTGCCACTAGCCCCGGGCAGCAGTGACAGCCTCCCATCATCCTGTGTGCAGATCTAGGGGCCTGTACCCCGGGGAGGGCAGTGGGGCTGTGCCAGACTCCTCTGGGGTGGGGTGCGGGCCCCAGATCTGCATGCAGGATGACAGAAGGCTGCCGCTGCTGGCTGGGACCAGCATTGAAACCAAGCAAGCCCGGCTTCAAAACTCAAAACGTTTTGAAACTTTCAAAACGTTTTGAGTGCTCTCATTTTGTTTTGAAGCTGTTTCGAAGCCTTTTGTTTCATTTCCATTTCACTGTTTTGAGCTTGAAATGCATCAAAACAGCTTTGAAATGAAACACCCTGTGAAATTTCACACAGCCCTAGTGTTTATATCCTTGCACAGGGTTCAGAGTGTGTAGGGGCAGGGAGAAGAAGCAGCCAGATGAATCTATACTTCCCTCCTTGGGTCTGGATGGTGAGGGAGGAGAGGGAGCAGGAGCAGCCAGGCAGAAATGGACCTGTGCTTCCTCCGCACTCCCTGCACCATCCTTCAAAGTGCCTTGCAGCACCCTGTAGTACCAGAGCACCCAATTGAGACTCACTGCTGCAATGGTTTTCAAACTATTCTGCAAAACCCTGGGGTTCCACAATAGGTCATGAGGGGTTCAGCAAAGAGATTGGGTAATTGAGTAATGGAAGAGCAACCCAGGAGGCAGGGTCAACAAGAGTATATGTATTGTACCATGATCTCATGCTTACAAAATACAAGGAGAGTAAGTCTCTTTCAGACTGTGAGGCAGCTGTGGAGGGAATCTACAGAGACTACTTTTCTCCAGTAGCTGAATTAAAATTACGAATGATCCTTATTTATTTTTTGGCTCCATCCCAGGAGTTCCATTGCAAAGGATCTACTACAGTAAGGGACAAGATTTGACCATTAATGTCAACTGCATAGTAAACAGTTAACAGATTTAAAAATACACCTGGTTTATTGTCACATCTAAAAAGTAATGTCCTTGAGAAAATTATTTACCAACTCAGTTTTTGCCTCATTGACAGCTGCTGTTGATTAATTACTTGGCTGAAGTTTCTAGATACTGGTGCCACAAGCCACAACTTTGCATTTGGAGAGGCAGGATATGAAAAATGGGAAGTCACACTGAATGAATTCCCAAAGTCCATATCATGTTCCAGCAGGACTAGATAGGTGCACTAGAGCACTGATGTTCCAGAGTATTAAGACACAAACTTACAGAACTGTGTCATATCTATTAGGGCTGTGCAAACCTTTGGTAGCCAATTCAATTCAGAGGAGATTCAGCCCAATTTGGGGACTGGATCTCCTAATCCAAATTGAATTGGGAGACCAATTAAAAGCTCCTAATTTTTTCAAAGTATCCAAATCAATTTGGAAAAAGATTTGGTGATTCAGCCATATACTAAATAGGCAGCTGACACAGCTACCTCCAGCTGGTAAGTCTTTTGGGGTTGGGGGAGGGAAGCAGAGCCAAAGCAGCAAATCCTTATCTCCCAGCACTAGCTCTGTGACAGACAGAACTGGGCTGGTCCCAGCAGCCTTACCTGGGGTACTGGGGGCCTCCTGGGGCTGCAGCAGCAGCAATCCTGCTCCTCAGAGCCTGGAGGGCAGCTGGAGCATGGCTCCAGCTAGCCAGGCTACAGTTTTGGGTAGCGCACAGTATCCCCATGTGCCCCACGGCCTCCCCCCCTTTTTTTTGTATGGGTTTTTTTGACCCTGGGATCAACCAGGGTCAAACCCCCTCCTTCCCCTGTGCTGCTTCCTTGCAGCACAGAGAACACCTGAATGGGCAGTATGTGGTGCTGCAGATGTACCGGTGGTGCTACATACCACACGGCCGCGCTTATCTGGACACGACCTCTGGGTCCATCTACACATGAAAGTAACATGATGTAATAAACTACACGTGCACTTGAGACAGCAGCAGCAGTTTGAGCCAGGGTGGAGCAGCCCCAAGCTGGCAGCAGGCTCAGGGGTCAGCCCTGGTCCATGGGTAGTGGTGTTGGGAGGTGGAGGAGCTGGCTGGGGCATAAGAATGCTAAAGTGCAGAGCCTTGCAGTAGGTAGCCCCTGCACTTCAGCATCCTCAAGCCCCAGTGAACTCTTGTCACAATCTGCATGTACATTTCATCGTACTTAGGGTGCTGACAGACATGCAGATCCCTGCTCTAACTCATGGTGCTTCACATAAAGTGCCATGAGTTAGAACAACTGCCTCCCTCTCCCCCACACTCCTACCCAACACACATTCACCTGTTGGGATGGGGTGGATGGAAATACAACCTGCCTACCTCTCACCAGATCAAGGCTGGGATGATGCAGCAACCCCTCAGCCCCCCACCCCTCTGTCCCAGCTCTAATGCTGTCTGCAGGAAGGAAGGGTGAAGATGAAAGCTACAGGTTGGGATTTAGAGCACCTTCATCTGATCCCTCAAATGAGGATTAATTTGTCGCATGATTTTAAGCACTTTTAAAGCACTCTGCAGCTGTGCATGTGTCATGGCACAGCTGTAAAGTGCTTTCAAGGATTGATCACACAACAAACAGAACTTCTGTCTGAGCCCTGTATTAGTCCATCATAAGATAATACTGTCCCTGATAGTACAATCTGACGGTGGAATTTATTTACTGTGCCCTAATACCAATATATGTGTAGACAATGATTATTTACTGCAAACCTAATAGGCAACTCCACAGTAAGGCACATATGTAGATTCACCCAGTATGTTTCTACCACTTTAATTAATTTTTGCAGCATGTTGGTGAGAGAGGCAAGGATCCTATTCCCAATATCACACAAGAGAAAAGCTGTGGCATTACTGTGTTTACAGGCTGAGACAAAAGCTGCTTAAGTGCCTGTACTGCAGCTCAGCGGTGATGCCTCTCATCTTATATCTGACATGGCCATGAGGCTGGCCAAAGATTGGGCCAATAAGCATAAAAACTGTTCATATTCAAAAGTGGCTCATCACACGGTGGCTGGGACATTGTCATATTCTTCCACTGGGTCCTACACTCCAAATTATTCCATTTCCTATCTGATATCCTTTCAGTTTTGGCATCAGTCTTCATCAACCTAATGATATCTTTAAGGCCCATGTTGAAATATGTGAGTACAGACCAAACACCATATGCTCAGTAGGGCTGTGCAAAATTTCACAGACTGTTTCATTTCAACACTGTTTCGAACTCGAAACAGCAAAATCTAAATGAAATGAAGGGCTTCAAAACAGCCTCAAAATGAAATGAGGGCAGGTAAAACATTTTGAAAATGTTGAAAGGTTTCAAGTTTCGAAGCTGAAGCTGGGCTTGCCTGCAGGGAAACAGAAAGTAAGGAGAGGGAGGGGGAAAAGAGAGGGGAAGGACTCCTCTGACATTGACTGTGTAGCTGACCAGTGACTGTGATCCTTCCCTGAGGTCCCTTCCAATCCCAGTGCTCTGGGGGAGAGATGGAAAAACAACATAAAAGGCAGCATCATTTGAACTGGCCTGCTTTCTGCCTTGGGGTCAGTTACTGAGCTATCTTCCAGAAGCTCAGGAGTGTTAGGCAACAAAGGCTACTACCATTGATTTGATTCCCTACTTGCTAGCCTAGCAAGTGGGATTCCACAATACCTTTTGCTTTCTTTCTAGACCCTTTTATTTTATTATTATATTAATTGATTTATTCTTTTCAATTTCATAATTATATTGGATATTATACTATAGAATTTATATAGGAAGGCCCATTTATATATTTTTATACATTTATATCTTGTATATTATAATAAAAATTATAAATTGGAAGGCCCATACATTTATATATATTTTTATACATTTATATCTTGGATATTATAATAAGAATTTATATAAGAAGGCACATATACTTTTATATATTTTTATAAAGACAAGACACTATGAAACACACCGTGTGCTTCTAGCACACCATGTGCTAGAAAGGCAGCTGGCAAGCCTTGAGGGAGAGGTGGAAGAGGAGGTAGAGGGAAAGGTGTAAGTTTCCACCTACCCCAGACTGAGACACAGCCTCTTTGCTACAACAAGCAGGCATGAGGCTTTGACTAGTACAGGCAGCAAGGAGAGGGGAGCAGTGCCAGTGCTACTGCCTGTGCCTGAGTCTGCAACCCCTCCAAGAGCATCAGCCATAACCCCCACCACCACCATGACAACAAGCAGCAGCACCAGCAGCAGCATGACAATCTCCTCCACCTCCATTTCACCTCCCATGCTGAACCTTCCAGTGCCGGAGGAAGAGCTGGACCTGGATCTGAGTGCCATAGCAAGGAAAATTCTGGGGAAAGAGGGGAAATCAGTTGAGTTTGTGCTTCACACCCCTCAAGTTTCCCCTACAGCCAGGTCTCCTTCCCCAGAAGGCACTTCAGAGGAGGCTGAGGTAGAGGTTGCAGATGCAAGCAGCTCACCTGAGTCTGCTCCTCCTGTTGCTGTGCCTCTGCCTGCTGAGGAGGGGGAAATTGCAGCATCCACACATGCACCTGCACCCCAGAAGTGAATGGCTAGTGTGGTCTGGGATCATTCTGAGTTGGCATATGATCCCACATATGCTATCTGCCTTCACTGCTGAGCCAAAACCGGCCAAGGCAAGGCAACAAAACACATGAGCACCACAGGGATGCTGATGCATCTCCACAGACACCACCCCCTTGCCCTTGCTCCTCCTTGGCCTGGCACCAATGGGAGCATGCCCAAAGGGAAGTCCCCCTCTCACTCCAAAGCCCCCATCCCCCTGAAGTAGAGGCAGGCCACCCTGGAACAGTGGGGGAAAGGCGGACAGAGAGGGAGGCATGTTGCAAGGGCAAGTGAGATCACCCAGAGCATTGGGGAGATGCTTGCTGTGGGTGGTCAGCCCTTCTCCTTAGTTGAATGGCCAGGGTTCAAGCAGCTCATAGCGCTCATGGCCCCATCATACCAAGTGCCCACATGTACCACCTTCAGCAGAATGGTGGTGCCCTCCCTGCATCAAGCTTGCAGGGAGTACTTGAGGGAGGAGCTGTGCAAGGCAGGTCTTCATTCAGCCTTACTCTTCACCTCAGACATCTGAAGCAGCTGGGGTGGAGATCACACCTACCTCTCCTTCACAGGGCACTGGTGCGACCAGTCAGACCCTTGAAGGGCTCTCCTTCAAGCCGAGGTGATGGATGAGTCTCACATGGCAACAGAGATCATGGGGGCCATGAACCTCTTGGTGCAGGGGCGGCTCGTTGGACAGGGCTAGCTCACCTGCAGGTTCATGGTCACCAACAATGGGGCCAATATGGTCAAGGCAGTCCATGATGCCAACTTTGTTGGCATCAAGTGTGTGGCACACAAGTTCTACCTCATAGTCAGGGACACCTTGGAGGGGGACAGGGCTGCCGGTGATAGTGCCATACCACCAGCAAGCTCATTTCAAAATGCAGGAAGGTGGAAGGCTACTTCCACCGAAGCATCAAGGGGGGCAAGATGCTGTGGGACAAACAAGCAGAGCTAAACTCCTGCAGCACAAAATCATGCAGGATGTGGAAACTTGGTGGAACTTCACATACCTGATGCTCAAGAGACTGGTGGAGCAATTGAAGGCCATCCATGAGATGGCCTTGCTCAGGGAGATTGGGATCAGTGGCCCCCCAACAGAGCTGAGTGAGATACCATCTAACTTGGTGGTCCTCAAGCCCTTCCTCAAGGCCACTGAGACCCTCAGTGCTGGTTATGCCCTTATTAGCCATGTGTTCCCTGTAGCGAGGGAACTCCAGAGCCAAATGGAGAGCTTCCAGGGGATCAATGCTCCTGGCTAGGGCAAGCCACTGTCACCAGAAGTGCAGGCACTGGTGAGGCAGCTGAAGGAGGGCATCAGGAAATGGCTTGATCCCTTAGCGTCCAGTACGGTCCACATGCTGACCACCATGTGTGGCCAGAGGGTGAAAGGCAGCATATGCAGCAGCCAAACCCTGATTCAGTGGACGAAGGTGCTGGTGAAGACAGTCAGAGAGGCAGAATGGCAGAGGCGGGGAGATGTGGAAGAGAGGGATCCATTGTCCCATGCTAGCATGCCATCCACCAACCAGTCTCCTCCACCACCACAGGCACTGCCAATGTGAACCAAGGGCATGGCTTCCATGGTGAGGTCCAGAGCCACCAGGCCCCACCACCAGGCAGGTAGCACTCAGGCCTTGGTGGCTCCCTGTCTTGCCAAGGTCCTGGAGCCACTGCTGTGCAACCCCTTGGCCCCTTGGGCAAGCTGCAGCCAGATGTGGTCAGATCTGGCCATGGTTGCCCATGAACACCTGTCCTGTCCACCAACCAAAGTTCCGAGAGAAAGGGTGTTTAGCATTGCTGGGGATGTAATGATACCCCACCACACCCGCTTGGATCCTGGTTTGGTGGAGTAGCTGTTCCGCAAGATGAACCTCCCACTGCTGGGGTTTCCCAAGCTCCAGGTGCAGACAGAGTGGATGCCACCCTCCGCGCCTATTTCCATTTTTCATTTTTTTAAAAACATTTAATGCCCCACTCTCAGAGCTGGAGGGGGTACTCACTGCATCACCAGCCAGCAGGGGAAGAACATGTGCCTGCTGAGCTTCTGTGCCAGGACAAACTTAGAAATATGGGCTGGGGCTATGGAGATGGAGGAGGCCTCAGGTCCTGGGCATGACCACTAAACCTGCACTCTGTTGGGAGGCCTGGTGGGACTGTCAGTGGTACAAAAGCCCCAGGAAATGCCAGGACCAAGGATCCCCCTGGTGAAAATTGGGTAGGAAGTGCCATAACCTCCAGCCATCACATGCATGCACACAGTCCTGGCTGGGTAAAGCCCAGACCTGTCACGTCTTTGGCAGGTCTGAGGCTTGCTAGTTGTAGTGGAGTTGTGATGCTCCAGGTGAGCTCAGCTTAGCTGCCTGGGATGCCAGCTTTCAGCTTGAAAAACCCTTCATCAGGCTGAGGAAGCACCTGCAGTTGGTGTGTGTGCTGTTCCTGGATGGAAGGAATAGTAAAGAAGCTAGAGGCTGGCATGCAATGCAGGCCAGGAAAGCCAGTCAGTGAAAATGGAAATGGAGGCATCAGGGGGTGAGGAATAGGCTGGGAGGAAGTGGGTAGCAGCACAGGTAAAAGTGGAGAGGCACCTGTGGAGTTAGATGTCTAGCAGGCTGTGGTGTCAGAATTCCAATGTCTACATTGAGTCCATGAGTTTCTGTATCCAGGAAGTTGATGAAGTTCAGGTCATAGGCTTGTCTGTGAAAAGTGGTTTGTAAATTCCCTCTGAGGATCAGGCCTGAGAGTTTGGAGACAGGTAGTGTTCTGTTGTTGTCTTTGACAGATTTTTTCATTCTGGTGCGCAGTTGTTGCTTGGTGTCTCCACGTATTTTCCATCAGGGAACTTGGTGCCCTGATGGAGATATGTATTGTATTGTGAAGATATCTCCATACTGGAGATATTGTTGGCAGGTTTTGCGTGTTTTGTCACGGCATGGCCTGGATCCATTCAGTGTGTTTTGGTCTGTAGGAAGTTGGCTTCTAGTGATGAGGTTAGCAAGGTTCAGTGCTTGTTTGAATTTACAAACCGCTTTTCTCAGACGAGCCTCTGAACTGCAGTTCATCAACCTCCTAGGTAGTAGGTACAGAAACTCATGGACTCAATATAGACATTGGAATTCTGACACACTACAGCCTGGCAGAGAGAGCTCCTTTTCCACCCCAACCCCTCACCAGAGTTCCCAGCACAATGAAAACCCATGCAGGGAACTCATGCTGCTACTGCCAACTCAGCTGAGGGAAAGGAGCACCCCTTGATGGCTGGGGTCTTTAGGGGCCAAGCCAGCCTCCTACATCCCAGGCATCTCCTTTTTCCAGAATTCCCAGGACAGCAAAAAGTGGCACGGGGAACTCACACTGCCACTGCTGACTGCAGCTGCAAGAAAGAGACCTCTCTCTGGGCTTTGGCACACTCTGGAGATAGAGTGGCTGCAGGGACAGAAACCCCACTGCCAACCCCCCACCCCGAGCCAGGCTGTGGCTGGGCTCATAGCTGGCCAGAGGCCATCACTGACTCAGGTCAGTGACAGCTGAGGGGGCAGGGCAGGCCTGGTGCAGGCATAGCAAACAAGTTCTGACCGAGACAAGCATGCTGCCCTGTGAGGGGCCCCTGGGATGCCGGAGAATGCAGCCTAGCTTACCATGTGATGGATGTGGTACGGATGTTCAAAAAATGCTCTAACTTAAAGTGCTTTAAGCTGATAGCACAACTGTTGAAGGTTAACTTAGAGCATGATCCATCATTTTTAAAGTGCTTTAAGTGCCATGAACTTTTGTTCTGTTGTGGCTTTAAAGCACTTTCTGCACACTTAACATGCGTTAAGTATAGCATCTGTACCTAGCCTTAAAGTTATGCCATGTTGAGCCAGGGTTATCATTGAGCTACCCAGCTTGAGCTAAGGTATTCTTAGTCTGCTCCATGAAAATAAAGAAATCAATCAATTTGCAGTCATCCAGCATCCCAGGATGCACAGATCCTAGACCTTATACCCCTGACAAACTTTCCACCCCCCAAGCTCTACTGCCCAGAGGGTGGAACTGGTCCCAAGCTAACACTTTCATTCACCCCCAGTAGGTATGACCCCAGTCCACATGGTGCCATACTGTTAGCTCCAAGACCCCAGGAAACACAATCCAGGTCCCTGGGCCAGGGGCCAGGAATGTGGTCCTTTCCTTAGGGGACTACGCCTTTGCCCCACATTCAGGTAGTTCTCCCCTAGCCAGGAGAAATTTGAGGGAGTGGGGGTGGCTTCCCTACTCTGCCTCCCACATTGCTGGGAGGGGA
>NW_005841832.1:5585075-5602092 GCF_000455745.1 Alligator sinensis | reverse complement strand
GGAAAGAGCTAATGCTGAGTGAGATGAGCCCAGGGAGGCACAATTCCTCAGGGTCCAGGCTGTCACCACAATTAACCTCCAGCCATTCCACATTGGGAGCAAAGCCACTGGGCAGTGAGAGCACAGACACCAGGGAGGTATGCTTCCCCAGGCTCCCTATTCTTGCCTCAGTTAGCCCCCGGCTGCTCCGTTCCAAAAGGAGAGGTAAAGTCCTGGCTTATGGCCATACCCCTGCTCACCAGGCCCTCTAGTGGCAAGTCACTAGTGTCCAGATAAGAGATGGCATTAAGCCTTAACCTGCAACCGCTTTGAAACTGTTCTAACTTTAACACTGCCTAACATTCCATAGATTTTAAATGGTTTAAAAGTAACAGGTAGCAACATCCTAAGTGTCTGCAATGTAAGAGGCAAACAAAGAGAACAGGGAATGAGGACAACTACAGATGTAGTATTTTAATATAGGTATTTGCCCCAGGGGCCAGATTCTAAATTTGTTTAGGCAAAATAGCAGCACTGAAGTCAATGGAGCTATATGGAATAGCACGAGCTGACCTAAGCTTGTTATTTACCTTGTAAGGGTCAGGCCTCTACACCTGACCCTACAGACAGATCTCTACAGGTGGACCTTTGTGCCTAAGCAGAGCCTCATTGCCAGCAATTGGACTTTGTGAGAGTCATGATCAGAACCAGAGATTATAAGCAATTTGGGGAAAAGACTGTCTAATTTTGTTATCACAATAATTCTCTGATGGTGACTGGGGATTTCTGAGGACCACTGTAATATAAATATGTCCTAAATAAACATTATTATTAAAATATTAACAACACTCAAACAGAAATATTAATGAAAGACAGTTACTTAAATGCATCATTATTTTAAAGGATGAAGATCTTAATCCACTTCCACAGATAAGCCCTCATTTTTATATAATAAGAAGGATGCAGAAACCATCAGTCAGAAAACAAAACTTGTTATTTTTAATTGGTTTGTGTTTACATAAACAATGGCCGTTTCTATAAGCAATGCTGACTGCACAGTCATTAATGCACAGTCATTTAGTACTTGTATAAACAAGTACTAAATGACTGCACAGTAACCAGAGTTACTGCACAATAACAACGCCAAATGGCTTTTTCATGATGCTGACTGCACAGTAGTCCAAGACTACTGAACAGTAGCATCACAACACACTTTCTGCCATGCAGTGCTACTGCACAGTAGTCACAGGCTACTGTGGAGTCAGCATCTCGTGTAGACGAGGCCAATATGGGTCCCAAACTATAATCTTAAAACAGGAAAGGTTTTCCCTTTCCTTGGCTGAGTCATTTTATTTATACCAAGAAGAGGTGTGGGCTTTTGGTTTAAAAATATAGCCCTATCCTCAGATATTCAACCATGATTTGATTCACTGCAGATTAAATTTGTAGATCCTAAACCAACAGTGAACATTTTACTTGTGAGTATGATACTGCCCCCAGGGACACTGAGAGAAGATGGAAATACAACAAAAAACATTTAGAAACATAAATAGTTGGATTCAAATTAATAATGGCCTGATTCAAATTCCATTGAAATAAAAAGAAAGACTCGTGGACTTCAATGAAATTTGGATCAGGCTTTAAGTGAATTCAGCAAACCAGGTACTTGTCAGTTAGCTCAATTCAATTCCTAGTATCAGGAATACTTAAATAGGAATACTAAATAACTTTGCAAAATGTTTCAGAGTATCCATTTGTATATGTTTTATAATGTTGTAAGCTAACATTTCTATTAGTGATCTTGAGCTCTCATGTTATGCTTGTGACTCAACCGACTTAATCATGAGTCCAAGATTCATCATCAGAATCAACACAACATTCTGAATTAGTCATGCTAAGTGAAGCAACATCCACCTTGAAAACCAAATAATCAAATTTTGTTTACAAAGACTGAATTGCCTTAAAGGATTAAGAGGACCTGAGGCAGAGGGGCAGGTTGGTACAAAGGTAAAGTTATTTGTTGCTGAATGTGAAGCCAAGCAAAAGCAGACAAGGATATGCACAAAAGGAACTGCAATGAGAAATGAAAATCTCTTTTTAACATTTTTTGTTCCCTTAGTTTTCACTGATGATTCAGAAATCAGTCAATCCATTGCACCTTCTTTCCATCTGTACCCAATTCCTTCCTTTTAGAAATGCTAATTTGGAAGAAAAGAGAGAGATGAAGGTAGTTACTTTTAAAAAGCATTAGCATAGTTCAAATGCCCTACAGAAACATTATAAAGCCCCTGCAGCATCCTGGGAAGCATGGTTTAATTCCCAGCAGAATGCCCAAGGATGTGCAACTCACTGCATATGCAAATAATTGCCACTTCCTGTTGATCCTTAGACTCCTACTTTTGTGAAGTAGCAGGGCACCCTACCTGTGTCAACATGATGTGGACATGAGCATGGTAAGACTTGTTGCCATCTCGAGTGACTTTCCTCCCCCTACTTACAAAAGTCAGTACCTCCCACTACTACCTCTGCAGATCCTGGAGCACATAGCATTCAGTACAAAACTGAAGTGACATTTGGCTCAAGTCCTCCTACTTGAAGAAATCAGACGAGGAATGATGGAGAGATACTTCGTACTATTTTCATTCACTCCACACACTTCAGAACATAGGAAATTATATGACCCCAAGAAATGTGGGTGGGAGTTTTCAAAAGTATCTATTTTATACGCCCCGAAAGTAATTGACATCTATGTTCCTAAGTCATTTAATGTATGACTATGCTGAAATGGAAGGCATGGTTCCAGTACAGTTAAGCATACTCAAACTAGCTTTAATCTAGCTTGCTCGGGTAACAGTATCAGTGGAGGTTCAGAGCCATATGAGGAAGTACCCAGGGTCCATTGGATTTGGATTCCCATTGGATAGGGGTGAAGCCCCTATCACCATATCTGCCCAACTATTGTTACCTGAGCTAGATTACAGCTAGCTCAGGTCTGCCTAGATGACAATTTCTGAATGTAGTGTAGACAGTGGCAAGTATGAAAAAAACATTCATAATCTTGAAATAGTTATTAAAAGCAGCCACCCCAAGTACTTGTCAGCACACCTGACCCTAATAGTCTACAAGCCTCTTAGACCATTTGTAGACGAAACAAAGGGCATGTATGCACAACACTTTAAAGTGGGTTAAATGCTTTTGCACAGATTTAATGGTGTTGGTGTTTGCACACATCGGCTGTGTATTGCACATTCATTCCAACCACTGTAGCACATTCGGCAGAGTAATGTGCCTTAAATGACTTTGGGGTGCAGCAAACTAAAACACCTCCAAGGAGTTTTAGTTTGCTGACCTACAGCCGTAGAGTGAAGCACCGGGCTCTGTGTGGCTCAGGAACTGTGCAGGCAGCCCATGCAGGCAGCCTGACAGCAGCCTGGGAAGGCAGGCTCCACTGAAGGAAGCAAAAAAAAACGTTTAAGTAGTTGAAAAAAATTGTTCTTAGCAAGCTTTCAGGCACAAATGCCCTTCTTCAGGCATAGGGAAAATCTGTTGTTGTTTGTGTGTCTACTAACAGATACACAAACACTAACAGATTTTTCCTATGCCTGAAGAAGGGCGTTTATGTTCAAAAGCTTGCAAAGAACAATTTTTCCAACTATTTAGTTGGTCTAATAAAAGATGTCACATCTACCCCAAGAGCTATAAAACTTGTTCCCAATGGCTCCATAGTAGTAAACTAATGTTGTCAGCTATGAGCATTATTTCCTGAAATGTCAATGATTTATAGTGATCAATAATTTTTAATTGTTATTCATTTCACAAATATTTTAGATTAATGACTTTCATCTATACTTCAAAACCTCACGATGGTCATTGTTTTGAGTCATTTGCAGAGCACTATCATTGCAATTTAAACATTCTCAAGTTGATGCATCAGTGCTCAACCATGCATTTATAAACTTAAGGATAGCTATTCATAGCACACTGTCAACAGTCTATCTGCATCTTACATGTAATTAACTCTTACAAAAAGTAGTAGCAGGGTCCAATACTTAATTGCCATCCTTCTAGAATGTTTTTATTGACTGTCAGTAGAGTACTTTTCCAGAACCAATGCAAATTAAAGTTTTTTTGTGGAAACCCAGCTTTAGATTCCTATGCACAAATTTTCACTGTAGAAGTAACTTCCTATTCCTCCAAACAGAAAGAAAAATGTGCAATTGTCAGAAGTAACAAATACACACATACACAGAAAGTAGGAAAGGTAAGTATTCAAAGGGAACTGTTTGCCATCATTCTACAGCCCTGACATAAAATAGTAAAAATTATTACTTGGGTACTTTGGAATAACAAATGCATCTTTTATTAGTTGGCTGATTGTATGTGAGCAGTAAATGAGTTCCATTTATCAAGTAAATATTAATTACTGATATAATATCATCCCTTGCATGAGCTACAGGGAGCTGAGAATTTTCCATTTCAATCAAAAAGGGAATGAGGTTGCTCAGCAATACCAAGCTGTTGCCCATTTTAATGTTACCAAAAATAAGTACCTCCTACAAATACCTGTTCATCTTTAAAGTCCAGACTTTCTGATCATGCCAAATATTATAAGGATGCATAGATCTTTTGATTCCTCACAGAGAAATATTAAGAACTTTTGTCTCGGATGCTGTAGTCCCACATATGAGAATGAAATGGTAGTTTGTGATGATTCAGATATGTTCTGCTTAAAGAAAAAGATAACCAGTGAATACTAATATACTTGGTTTCCTCTGATATTTCTTACATAATACAGACTATTGTGGTGATTTCAGGACATGCGGTATCAAGTCATTATTTTGGAATGCAGTTCCTTGTCTCATCTTACAGTTTAATTAAGGTTGAATTTCCACCTTGAGATAGACCACTGGTTGCTCTCCTTGATTCCTTCATATAAAGGAACTTAAATTGACATATGATGCTATGAGCATTCCAAAATCTATCTAGCTATCTATCTCAAAACTTCATTTTCCCCAGGACTGCTGTAATGTGCCCTCTGTGAATGACTCTCTCTTTGAGAGACACTGAAGACAGGATCTATGTCATCTCTTCAAAGTTCAAGTGAGGAGGACATAGCTTGGTTACTAGCAAGTTACTGTGTTCCCTAACATCAAGAAAGAAAGAAAAGTTCATTATCCAATTAAAAATAATGAGCTAATTCAATGGGAAAACAAAGCTACAATTGTTTTGGAAACATCTTGAGGAGCTATAGGTTTTGCATTCCCGAACAGTGTTAATATGGGTAGTTGCATGGAAGATACTGAAAAAAATAATAAGGAAACTGACATTAAAAAAACTAGAACTCTTGGTTCCAAAATGATACCTTTTATTAGACCAACTGGGATAAGCAACTGTGCATTTTCTCTGGAATAATGAGTAGCTGGTAGGTGTTGATGTTCTGATGTAGCTAGGGGATAGCAATTCAAAAGAAATGCCTAGTGATCTACTAAGCCAAAAAGGGAAGAGGAAAATACACAGATTATATTTTTATTATTATTATTTCATTTCCAACTGTTATGCACAGAAAAATAATACCGTGTAAATTAGCCAATTTACAGATATACTCATTCTTTCTTTGTGTTTAATTGTGGACTATGGTTATTTTTTGTGACTATAATCCTGTACGCTTGGAATCAATGGGTGTCTGTGGCAGAGCACAGGGTGTCTCTGCCACTTTAAAGGGCCTGGAGCTGGCAGCCTCCAGGTGCCTGGCGAGGGCAGCCATTTTGAGACATGGGCTGCCTATATAAACAGGGCAGTTTGGCTGCAGGAGGCCCAGGCAACAACATCGCCTGGCCGCAGGGCTGCTGTGAATGACCCGGAGGTAAGGGGGAGCTGCAAGGGGTTGGCAGGAAGCTCCTGGGCATGACCCGAAACTGCACCCTGCCGGGAGTGGGTGGTCTGGTGGGGCTCTCAGTGGCGCGGGAGCCCCCAGGAAATGCCAGGCCAGTGATCACCCTGGTGAAAGGTGGGTCGGGGCGCCTTAACCCCTAGCTCCCTCCACCGGGTGGGTAACCCTATGTTGGAGGGGCCCAGAGGGCAGACCCCGAGAGAGTGTATGGAGTACAGGGCGTGGTGCTGCGGTTGCCCCTGAGAGGACGGGGAGTAGTGGCACAGTGAGGCCCGAGGATGAGAGAGAGGGACTAGAGACCCAGCCCGAAGGGGATAGTACCCTTGACTGGCCCATGCTGGGGCCAGGACCAGAGAGGGTCAAAAGGGCCGGGGGCCCACTGCGAGGGACGCCCAAGAGCCCTGTTTATATAGGCAGCCCATGTCTCAAAATGGCTGCCCTCGCCAGGCACCTGGAGGCTGCCAGCTCCAGGCCCTTTAAAGTGGCAGAGACACCGTGTGCTCTGCCACACACCTCCCCTCCTTAAATCATCATCGCCCCCTCGCCAGGGCCGCCCCCTCACAGGGGCTCCTCATCGCTGCCCCCTCACACTGGGACTCCCCATGTTCTCGAGCCTCCGGTCTTTTAGGCCCCATGCACTGCTATCCTCTCAACTGGGCTCACCATCCTGCTATTCCCTTTTCCCGAAGCTATCTTCCCCTCTCGGGTGTGGTTCCCCCGGAACCTTCAGCGTCTTGCCCTGGCCCACCTCAAGGCCAGTCGGGACCCCAGACCCCCGGCTCTTGGGCGTCCCTCGCAGTGGGCCCCTGGCCCTTTTGACCCTCGTGGTCCTGGCCCCAGCATGGGCCAGTTGAGGGTACTCTCCCCTTCGGGCTGACCACCGCAGGACCCTGCCCCCTCAAGGCCTATTGTTGTGCTGGCCTTCTACCAGGCTCGATGTTAGGCCCCTCTCGGGCTCCTCGTCACTGGCCCCCTTCACACTGGGGCCTCTCGCACTACCGCCCCCTCACACCAGGGCTACGCAACCCACTGGTTGCAAGTGGCAGGAGCACACAGTGCACTGCCACAGTGTCCAACACATTCAGCTGCTTGTGAGATCATAGACCATATATGTCTATATTTTTCATTTAAGGTCTAATGCAATGTTCCCTAAATTCAACAGGAGCCCTTCCATTAATTGCATGGGGCTTTGGATAGGTACCAGAAAGTTCTCCTTTTGCCCAGGTACTGGTTCAGTAAAGTATTTTGTTTATTAGCTAGTTTTAAGCATGAGTCCCAATTACTTCTATAGGATTACTCACATATTTAGGTTAGCATGGGGTTAAGTAACATGCTGAATTGAGGCCTTGAAATGCGTGCAAGTAATTACAATGAAGTTAATGATGTTAAACTGGTCTAAAACTAATTGAAAGGGAAATCAGATTTTGGAAAAAGAAGTAAAAGAGCAGCAGTAATGAACAAAAGCAGAGAGGTAGAGGGGAGGGTAAAAAATCATTACCACATGAAAAATCAGTTATATAAGTTAGCTCTTGAACAACTAGATAGTTTTAAATCATCTGTACATTTTTTTACCATCTCTCTGTCATTTTTATTCCAGGAACATACCTTTTTCCTCTGTCAACTTACAACTAAATACATTCCTCTTCATTATCTAGTAAGTAATTTTCATCATTAACATCATCCTCATCTCCTTGCTATGCTGATTCTTTTCTTTCCTTTCACAGTTCATGGCCAATTACTGTTTGTTCATATTCTTCTTATTTTCCATTATCTTCTTTATCAGACTTATTAGGCATTGTGATTTTGTTACTTTCTGACTCTTATGGAAGTGGTGCTGGAAAGAAAATGCATTTTTTTTATCCTGGAGGTCTGTTGACATCGTAACTCAAAGCAGCAGCCAGACAAACCTGTAGCTGTTGAATGTATTAATATTTTGTTAATCTATTGACTCTTGTAATTTTGGCAACATGCAATTCATTTTCATACTTTACCCATAGATTGGGTTATGTGACATTTTTCTTATGTTGTTTATGATGAACTAGTTTGAATGCAGAGGTGTTTCTACATTAGGAGTTAAGCATACACTTCAGTTTAATAATATAGGTTTGTCTTTCAATGAATTGGGTCCTAAGCAAATAAAATGGTATGAGGACAACTGATTGCATGAACCCACCATCTGTCCTACCATTATTTACAATGTCTTAGGGAAGAATGCACATGGGAAGTTTATTTTTGGCAGAACTATTTAAAGAATGTACATGCAGTATGTCTTACAGCCAAGGTGCTGACACATTTGGGGATACTTGAGCACCCCTGGTCGCATGATCACCTGCATAGTCACTAAGACCAGTGTCTTTAGGATAAGTTCTAATGGTCAAAAATCATCCTGTGGTATAATGTAAGGAGCTCCATCTGCACTGGCACAGCTGTAAAGCTTCTCTTGTCTGTAAAGCTTCTTTTGTCTACACTGGGGATATATTATTCTATATGGCATAATTTCAGGAATAAGTTAATAATATTTCAATAATTATTGCAGCTATCCAATATGCCTGGAACAGCTGCTGGGTATGAACTCAGAGGCCCCAGCTACACGTCACATATTATGTAATTAACTGGTTAATTTCACAATAAATTTAAACCAGCCAAACATGCAAAGTAAGACCAGCCACAAATACAAAGTAATTATCACATGGTTAATTGTGCAATAAATTTAGACCCACCACAGATGCAAAGTAATTATCACACCATAAAAATGACTTCAGCTATAGAAAAAGCCAACCAGCTACAAAGTTAGGGCTTGAAATGTGTAACGGCTCTATAGCTGATTTCTATTCAGCTTTAATTTGAACATGTAGCAGGGCCCAGAGCATCCCAACTAATGGTCTGCTATGGTACCTTTACACACATGTTTGGTACAGGAGATCTCAGACTTGCTCTAGTCCTTATCCATTCCTTATTCTTACTGAAAAAAGAAACTACTCTTCTAGTTCACTGGATAGAAAATGATAATGTATGTATCTGACAACCATTCATTTTGGTTGGACCTGCATATATATGCATAGCTGACAAGTGTGAAATGGTGACTGTGTGTATGAACAAATGGTCATTGGATGCTAGCTTCCACCTGCATCCCAGATATTTTGACATGCATCAAGAAACAAGCTCTCACTAAAGGAAGGGATGTGCTTTGTTTCAGGAGTCTTTACCAAATGGGATATCAGATCGGAACAAGTTCCTATATGTTCACTCTATTAACTGCATTAAAGGAATTACTTCTCTATTGAAAAAATGCTCAACATTGTGAGTTCTACGACTTTCTGTACTTGTTTAGTGGATAAATGCAGTGCCTGTGTTTTTCACCCAGTGAAAGTTAAAAGTTCTTTTAAAATTGTGCCTTCTCCAGTCTCTCCATTTATTTTCAACCTGCTACAATATTTTGTACTTCTTAAGTACACCTTATCCAAGAATGACGAAGCATTTTATAACATTGATACTTATATCACTCCTCTGGAATACATACATAACACAGTGTACACTTTACAGAGGAGGAAGCTGAAATAAAGAAAAGATATGAAGGTCTCATACTTACAGGGAAAGCCCATGATAAATTAAAGAACAGAAGTTCATAGATTTCATAGACATTAGGGCTGGAAGGGACCTCAGAAGATCATCAAGTCCAGCCCCATTCCCCAAAGGCAGGAAGTCAGCTAGGGTCAAAGGATCCCAGCAAGGTAAGCATCCAGACACTTCTTAAAGGAGTCCAGTGTAGGTGTTTACACCACCTCTGGAGGAGTTTATTCCAGGCCTTGGGGACTTGAACAGTAAAGAAGTTTTTCCTTATGTCCAGCCTAAAATGGTCTTGGAGGAGTTTGTGACCATTGGACCTTGTCATCCCTTGGGGTGCTCTGGTGAACAGGCGTTCCCCCAGATCCTGATGCACACCCCTGATGTACTTATAGGTTGCCACCAGATCACCCCTGAGCCTGCGCTTTTCCAGGCTTAAGAGTCCCATGGCTCTCAGCCTCTCATCTTAAGGCCTATTCTCTTGTCCTCTGATCATGTATGTGGCTCGTCTCTGGACTCTTTCAAGCTTCTCCACATCCTTCTTAAATTGTGGAGCCCAGAATTGTATGCAGTACTCCAGCTACGGCCTCACCAAGGCTGAATACAGCAGGAAGATGACATCCTGGGATTTGCTTGAGAAGCATCTATGGATGCAAGCCAGAGATTTGCTTACTTTACCAGCTGTAACATCACATTGCTAGCTCATGTTCATCTTGGGTCAATCAAGACCCCCAACTCCCCTTCAGCCATGGTGCTAGCAAGTGTAGCACTGCCAAGCCTATAAGCACGCCGAGGGTTTTTCTTCCCAAGGTGGAGTATCTTGCATTTGTCAGTATCGAATGTCATCAGGTTTGCCCACTTTTTAAGTCAATCCAAATCAGCCTGGATCACCAGCCTATCCTCAGGTGTGGATGCTCTACCCCAAACTTTAGTGTCATCTGCAAACTTGGCCAGTCCACTGCTGACACCAATATCTAGATCGTTGATAAAGACATTAAAGAGAACAGGTCCAAGGACAGAGCCTTGGGGGGCACCACTGGTCATGGAGCGCCATGATGATTCACTTCCATTGACCACCACTCTCTAGGTCCAGCCTCAGAGCCAATTCCCCAGCTATTAGACTGTGATGTAGCCAAGGCCACAGTTGGCCAATTTTTCCATGAGGAGATCATGGGACACCAGATCAAAGGCTTTTTTAAAGTCCAGATATATGACATCAATCTCTTCTCCCTTGTCCAGGTGATATGGCACCTGGTCATAGAAGGAGATGAGACTGGTCAGGCAAGACCTACCCACAACAAACCTGTGCTGGCTGTCCCTCAGGATGTTGTCATCAGTCAGCTTGTCAAGAATGGTCTCTCTGGTGATTTTTTCCAGAATCTTTCCAGGGACTGAGGTCAAGCTGATTGGCCTGTAGTTCCCCGTAGTTCTCTGGATCTACTTTCCTCCCTTTCTTGAAGATAGACATCACATTGGCCTTCTTCCAATCTTCAGGTACTTTACCTGAGCACCAAGAGTTTTTGAAAATATTTGCCAGTGGCTGGGCTATGACTCCTGCCAGCTACTTATGTACTCTGGGGTGCAATCTGTCAGGACCAGCTGACTTGAAGGTATCCAGCTTCTCAAGGTGTTCCTTTACAAGGTCTACGCTGATGCTGGGTATAAATTCACCCTCACCCTGACTGGCCCACATCATGCTAGGCAGGGCAGTCCCTTTGGGTTGATGAAAACCTGACAAAAGTACCCATTACGCTGGCTGGCCTCTTCCTGGGTGTGGGTTCTCAGTTGTCCCATTTGGTTTAGCAGGGGTCCAATGTTACCCTTGCTTTTCTTCCAACTCCCCACACATCTAAAAAAGGATTTTTCATTGTCCTTGATACATGTAGCCAGGTGGAGTTCAGTTGCAGCCTTGGCTTTCCTGGTTCGCTCCCTACAGTACGGACAAGTGCAGAATAATCCTCCTTTGTGGTGATTCCTATCTTCCATACTTTATAAGCCTCTCTTTTTTGGTGTAGGAGGTCCATGAGTTCCCTGCTGAGCCAAGGGGGTTGCCCTTTTGCTACCTTTCCCCCAAGATGGGATGGACATTCCTTGTGCTTTCAGGATTGCTCCCTTAAGGAGCGAGCACTCCTCTTGGACTCCTCTCCTTGTTGAATCATGGTCCTTTAGGGCCTCGACAACAAGCCTCCTGAGCTTATCAAAGTCAGCTTTCCTAAAGTCAAGGGCTTCTGCATTGCTGACTGACTTGCTAGCTTTGCAATGGATAGTAAAAGTGATCAGCTCGTGGTCACTGTCTCCCAGCTTTCCTTCGATTTTTAGGTTAGGGTAGTGGTCGGAGAGCCAGATAAGCTTTGGGATCCTCTCCGCTACATCCTGGATACAGGCCTCCGGGAGGCAGCAGACCTCCCGGGCTAAGGGGTCAGGACGGCAGATTGCTCCCTCAGTCCTCCTCAGGAAGGAGTC
Source organism: Alligator sinensis (assembly GCF_000455745.1). Classification (NCBI taxonomy): domain Eukaryota; kingdom Metazoa; phylum Chordata; order Crocodylia; family Alligatoridae; genus Alligator; species Alligator sinensis. The sequence continues at coordinate 5,590,196 of NW_005841832.1, read as the reverse complement.
TCCCACAACGACCACTCTGTGTTTTGTCTTAGGGAGAGTAAGGATGGTAGCTTTTGGTGAGCCTCCCTTGCCTGCAGGATCTGGCAGCTCTACTGGGGCTGCAAGAGGTTCATACCTGTTGCAGAGCTCCAGAGGGGAGGGGACCCAGGTGCTGCAGGCCTTGGGGCCATTGACCACCTTGGTCCAACCCCCTGGCTGGGCAATGTGGGAGATCCTGAAGTCCTCCCTTGTCCTGGAAGGTGACCTTGGTCGACCCTCAGCCTTCATGGAATGAAGGGCCTGGCAGTTGGAGTCAATCTCCTGCTCACCATTCCTGATGGTGCACAGTCTCTGGCCTGTGGTCTGGAGCTCCTCTATCTGGCACTTCAGAGACTTCAAAGTGCAGCAGACCTTGCAAGGGGAGGTGGCCATACTCCAAGCCCCACATGCCTGGAATCATGCCAGGCAGCCCCCACAGCTGAGCGCCAGAGGCTCTGTCTGCATGAAGCCCAGAACCATATATTCCATCTGGATGGAGACCTCAGAAGTGCCAGAGGGGGAGGTCTCATACTCCAAGGGGATCCTCGGGGTGCGGTGTGTGGCCATCTGCATTGCACCAGTGGTAGTCCAGCTACTGCTGTACTAGCTAGCCCTTTGGGGTTCACTGGCAGGGCCTCAGCCCCTCCCACTCTCCCTCCTGCGTGAACTCCAGTGCTAACTTGCGCACCAGGCCTAGAAGCGCACCTGTTTGCATGTCCTGTTTACGTGTCCTGTTCATGACGCTCCAGTTGCATGGCTCCCTGGGGGGCTGGGTGAAGTAAGATCCAGTGGGGCGTGACCCCCTTTGGCTCCCCTCAGCAACCTCCCTGCAGCTGGGCTAAGTCTCTCCTACCACGGTCCCCTGCTTACCTCCAGGTAGGCTGGGGCTCACTGGGGGTCCTTTGGGTTCTCTTGGGAGGTCCTGGGGATCTCAGGACTCATGGGGGCACAACAGGCTTCCACCCATGCATCTCTTTCTGGAGCCAGGGCCTGAGTGCAGCTTCTGTTGTCACTGGGCCCACCAGCACCACACCGCTCTCTGGGGGCTAGGGGGTCCCTCCCCCCACTTAAGGAGGGAACTGGTGAGTGTCCCCCCTTACCTAGCTCTGGGCACATGGCTCCCTGTGGGGCTGGGCCAAGTAGGAGCTGGGGGGGGGGCATGACACTCCTCAGCTCCCCTCAGGTGCCTCCCCACAGCTGGGCTAAGTCCCTTCCACCATGGGCCCCTGCTTACTGCTGGGTAGGTCAGGGTTCATCAGGGATCCTTGGGGTTCTCTTGGGGGATCCTGGGGGTCCCAGGGCTCATGGGGGCACAATGGGCTTCTGCCCATGCGTGTCTCGCTGGAGCAAGGGCCTGAGTGCAGTTTCTGCTGTTGCTGGGCCCCATGAATAGCATGTGCCCCCAGTGGCTGGGGGTGCATGGCTGCACCAGCAGTGGTGGGAGTGTGGCAGTGGGACCCCAGCGGCAATGAGCAGGGAGCTCCTGCACACACCGCTGGCAATGTCAGCAGCCGGGGGCGGGGGTGGCGAGTGCCAACCATGGGTCAGTGACCCCCCCGCAGGTGCTGCTGGCAGCATCAGTGGCAGGGCCAATCATGGACCACCTGCAGATCCCCACAGGCAAGCCATGATGATGCATTTTTGCAGGGGGTGCACTGCCATGGGCACCCTCTACACATGCCCCCTGCTGGGTCCTTAGAAGTTAAATTCCTCATAACTTCCAGACCAACACTCTAGCAACTGGACCTTGCTTCCATCTCACATAGGATATTAAGTAATATATAAATACTACCTTGATTCAATCATCGTTTCCTTTTTTGTGGGTGTGGGGTGGTTTTTTTGAACTGTTGGTAATTATTTCTGAAACTTTAATAAGAAAATGTACACTTGTTTACAGGCAAAAGATGATGGGGTAGAATACTGTAATGAATATAGACTACTAGTGTATTCCAAAACACTTTTCACAGATGCACCTATGAACTTCACTTCATCATTCTCCTGGATACAAAAAATCATGGACTAAATATAGATATTGGATTTATGACACATTATAACCTGCCTAACATCTGACTCCCCAGGTACCTGTCCGCTATTTATCAGCTACATTCATTCTCCTTCCTCCCCCCCCCAGCCTGTCTCTCACCCACTGACTCCTCAATTTACATCTTCACTGACTGCCCTGCTTGCATGCATATCAACTTATGGCTTCTTTACTATTTATTCCATCCAGGAAGAGCACACACCAACTGCAGATGCTTCCTCAGCCGGATGAAGGGTATTTAAACCCGAAAGCTTGCTAAGAAGAATTTTTCCAGTCATTTGAGTTGGTCTAATAAAAGATATCAGATTTACCCAAATAACCTTGTCTACCTATGACCTTAGACCCACAGGGCTACAACCTACACCCCTATAAAGATCAGCTAAGACATTTCAAATAAAAAGGTATGAATACATATGCCTTGTAACTAACTTAAATTTCTCTTGAGATTAGCCAAAGATGGAAAAACCTTTACATGCATATGTATCAAATGGGTTGTAATCACACCAGCTGTCTTAATGATTTCATAATCTTTCTCCATAAAACTGAGCTGAACTGATAAGTGGGATTTACCTCTCTCTATCTCAGTCTGGATGCTTTTAGCCTTCACTTCCTTCAAGCATTTTAAAGGGTCATTAATTTAAACTATGGACAGTGCAGAGGTAAGACTGGCTTTAGAGGTGTGTCTGGTACAACATAGAGCATACAGTTAAAACAATGATACATAGCTAATATTTTTATTCAGTGATGCTGATTTACTGACCATAGTGCATTATTGTTTACAGAGTTCTATTGGATAATTGGGATAGGATATCCTAAGTTTGTGTTGACCTAGAGGTACACAGTTACTATAGCACACCTCCATGGAACTTTTTATATGAGGGATGGAATGGAGTCCAGTGACCTAAGCAAATAGGTTACAGTTGAAGACTACAGGAAGTTAGGAAAACATTGAGTAGAGAATATAATTCATAATACAAAGTTCTCCTATGAATGGTAAAACATCAACAGAAGGAAGAATGGGTCAAAAAACAAAGAGCAATATATCAGCTTACCCAATGTACTTAAAATATGTCACCTAAATGTTGATATTTATAGCTGCCACAAAATGAGGGTACCTGAGATGCAGCCATGAGATAATTAGTAGCACTAATATCCTATCTCAAAAGATATGCCATTACATGAACTTTAACGTGCAATACAATGTTCCAAGCAGAACTACAATAGGAAGACAGACCATCAATCTCACAAAACTCAACAAGTGGGGTCCAATTCTTCATTGCTCTGCACTTTGTGATATCATTTGCAATAGGACAGATTTCTGTTTCACTTTGTGTACAGCCAACTGATGCCAACTCCACCAGCATAGAAGCATTGCTTATACAACATCAGCTGCAGTGGACAGAGGATTGTTTCTGCATGCCAGATGTATACTTCCCAGATCAACTGCTATACTCCCAACTCAGTCAAAGACAAAGGACACATGGGGGCCAGAGGAAATGTTTGAAGGATACCCTCAGGACTACATGGCAAAGCCTTGTGAGAGAAAGTACATCTTACTTTGAGAAAAACTGTCTCACCCTGGAGGCAGAAAAATGACAGAAAGGAAAGGAAAGAAAACAAGACCAAGAAATCTGTGATTTGACCTTCCCTTTAAGCACCACCTGTGGCATCTGTGAGATAGTCTGCAGCTCTAGGATTAGCCTTCTTAGTCATCAATTAACTCATCTACAACCCTTTACTGACTTGTGGGAGTGATCATCCTTGACCATGTGGGATTGCCACTGCTGCTGCCACCAACACCAATAAAAAACAAGTGTAAGTAAGAATACTTCCAGGTTTGAACAATGCCATTTAACATTCACATTTCACAGGTATGACTACCAAAGTGCAGAGCAATGGTGAATTGGACTACACAGCATGTGGAAAGCTCAGCTTCCTCAATAGTTAAACATTTCTTTCAAAATATCTGATATATAAAGATTCTTCATGCAAAAGAGAATTGGTATGGGGTAAAGGGGTTTGAAAATATAATCTTTTGAACTTTTAGCTTTGCTCAAAAACATACTCATATATGCTTGGCCTTTGCCTTCTGCTGTAAGAATTCTCATGATAACAGCAGCCTTTCTTGGAAGCAATAAGACTGAAACCTGTTTCACTTTGTGCACAACCAAAATGTAGTTTGTGATCATCTCTGAGTTATGTGACTAAAGTGAACAATGATTCTCTTATCCTTTCTAGGCAGTTAAGTGCCCCCCATTTAGGAATAGGATTGGTCCCCCCAGACACACAATGGAATAGAATGGTGCCCTAAAAGCACAAGCTTGTCAATTGTGTAAAACTAAGTGTTCATCAAATACAAAGGTGGCAGGTATCCATCAATCTATCCTCTAAGGAGTGACACTACTTTTTTTTTTCTATAAAAGTTGATGGTGTTGTGAACATTTCTTATGCATAAGGAACCAAAATGAATTTTTTTTTAAAAGAAAGCTGGTTTAAATAGAATGTTTATAGCATATATGTGTTCTGCAGTTCCTTCAGAAAGTCAGAGAGCCACTGAAAAGGTACATTGCCTACAGCTTATGTGAGCCCACAATGCTTTCCCTCCCCGCTTCCTTCCATGGTAACCATGGCAATTAACAAGGCAAAAATAATGCTACATTAGGCTGGTTTGTTCCAACAGTCTTGACTATTTCTTCCAAAGCTACAATAGAAGTGAATATGTAATGAACCATGTCATGCAAGTTTTATACTAGACTATAGAACGTTTTCTACCTTCACTATTTTCCCATAGAAGAATTAACTATGAATCATTTCCTGTTCTAGAATCTATAGGCAATCATCCTGATAAATCTGAGAAGCACGTTTTAAGCATGCACCAGTGTCACGGCGCACCTTGCTGCCCCGCTCCTAGAGAGGGGAAAATTGCCAGAGGAAAAGCTCTGGCAGTGCATAAGGAGCCCTAGTGGTGATTAGGGAGTACAGCTGTGGGTTGCCGGGGCAACTAAGGAGAGTCAGCTGCCGGTAGGAGGCAGGGCCCGGCTGGAGCCCAGGGCTGGAGGCAG
>NW_005841832.1:5575970-5584838 GCF_000455745.1 Alligator sinensis | reverse complement strand
CCACGGCGGCGGGTGGACCCTGGCGCCAGTGAGGGTGCAGCTTACAGGGTGCTTAGACCCCAGCCGCAGGAGGGGGCGTTTGAGAAGCCCAAGTTGGGCACAATGAGCCCCAGGAAGGGGCAGCCTTTTTTAAGAAGCCCCGTGCGGGCGTAGCAAGCCCCAGAGCAGGGCAACAATTGAGGCCCCAGTGCGGGCGTGACAGCCCCAGGAAGGGGGCAATATTTTAGAAGCCCAAGTGTGGGTACGACGAGCCCCAGAGAGGGGGCACTATTGAGAAGACCCCGAGAGAGGGCGACAGCATGGAGAAGCCCAGTGCGGGCATGACGAGCCCCAGGAAGGGGGCAATACTTTAGAAGCCCAGGTGTGGGCGTGGAAAGCCCCAAGGAAGGGGGTGGCATTTTAGAAGCCCGAGTGGGGGCGCAGAGAGAGCCCCAGAAAGGGGGGGCATTATCGAGAAGCCCCAGTAAGGGCATAGCAGGCCCCAGAAGGGGGCACTATTGAAAAGGCCCAGACAGGGGGCAACAGTGCAGAGAAGGCCCCGAGAGAGGGCAACGGCACAGAGAAAGCCCGGAGTGGGCAAGGAGAGCCCCAGGAGGGGGTGTCAGTGTACAGAGAAAGACAAACCAACATCTATCCCATCTGCGAGGCTTGGGGCATGGTATCAGGGGAGGTTGGAGCCACGAATAGCCCATAAGGCTAGGGTGCCCCGAAGCACCCATTTGTGCTGGACAAGATCTACGAGGGGTCCAAGAGTCTACGTGTCCAAGAGGGTATAAGGCAGCCTCCCAACTTAACTTAAGAGCAAAGACGTGGCGGGCGAGCATAGAGGGTGCCCTTGGGCCGACATGACATGGAGAGGGGGCCTCAAGGAGATCACGGCTCTCCTGCAGGACCCCGCCGTGACAACCAATCTAATTTAAGTTTTCATCTACTGAAATCTGTGATCCTTATTCTTCAGTGGGTTTGGTCGGTAGAAAGCTGCCTTAAAGATAATGGATCCAACTACTGGAAGGTTCTCTCTCTACATAAGAGTGCTTGGGTAGCATAAAGACATAGCAGTGATTCCTATATTACCACCTCCTCGCTTTCCAGGAAAGGGGCCTGGCTGGTGTTTCTAATGCAGTTTCTACAACTCATGAAGACCAGAGCAGATTCTACTCTGATTTTTGCTGTGGCCTAGATCTTTAGCCTTTATGCCCCTATCTTGAACCTCTTCGAAGGAAACTGAGAATCCAGAACTATGTGACTAGTACATATAAAGCATCTCTGGAAATTAGACCATAAATTTTGTTTTTGTCAAAAACTTTGCCTAAAAATTAATTTAGGTGTTAGCCAACAGCAGCCACTTACAAACAGTCACTTTCTACTGAGAGAGATGCTGGTCAACATCTGTGCACTAGAAACCACAAGTGCACAGATGTTCGGGATTTTTCTACCAGAGCAAAAAATGACCACTACAAGAGAAAAATAACCTGGGAACACCAAGGTTAAATTGCTCCCAAGAGAGTTTCTCCTGGGAGAGCAAATGTCTGTACACTTTCTCTTCTGAGAGATGATATAATACAGTCTGCCAGCATCCCAAGGTTCTTTGCTCCCAGGGCCCCCCACCCACCCATGGTCAGTATGGGAGGAGGCAGTGTGTCAATCAGGCTGGACTGTACTGCTCCAGCTGAGAAAAGAGCAGAACATACCTTCTTCAATCCCTACATTGTGCTGCAGGGAGACACTGGCTGACCCTGAGCTGGACTGCCTTCTCTCTCCAGGCAGACTGAGGAAGCCTGAAGAGCACATTGAGATACATGTGCAGGGCTCCCCTAGCTATGCAGTGTCAGCACCCCAAGCTCTCTGTTCTTCAGGGGCTCAACATTTGAATGTCTGAGGGATCTCTGGGCAAATTTTTATACCAGGAAAACAAAACAGGAGAATTCTTCCAGATCATTTGAAAATGTTTACACAGCCAAAGTCTCATTTGGGTATACAGAAAAACTACAAAAAGAGTTCTTTTCTTAGGGGACAGCAGGTATCAGTGATCCAAGTGGAACATATCCACCCTTTATATGGGGATGGACCAGGATTCATACTATTCTTGCAGACTTTTAGGGGCTTCCTAGGATCCCTTGTCTTTACTCCTACCTAAAGTGATAACACCCTTAGGTCCTACCTAAAGTGATAATAGGAACTAAGTTTTAAAGAGACTCACTTGTGAAATCCAGGAAGTATGTTTTACTCCCTTGTGAGAGTCTCTTGTAGGAAGATAACATGTACACCTAGGCTTGGTTCATATCCAAGCGTTGTTCTACATGCAGAACTCCCTTTAAGGACAATGGAGATTTTTGCATAAAAAATTATATGAGGATATAGGCCAATCTTTCTTTGTCCTAAACAGGGTCCATTCCAGAACACAAAGATCTTGAGTCTTCTCTCAGTTATGAATATTTGTTTAATCAAAATGTAGAATAAATAGTCTGTGCTTGGATGGCTAATAGTAGTATTTGTGCTAAACTACAGGTATAGCCAGATTATGCTGATCTTCAAAAGAGATATCTACTACGGATACATTTTCTGCTAGTGTAGGTGATGCAGTTCCACTATCATCAGTGTAGCTCTGCCAATTTAAAAGAGCTGATAATTTGGCCCACGTTTCTAATGTACCTGAAAAAAAATCCAAAAAAGTGTTGCTGGATCCACAGATGGAAGACATAGGGCATTTCAATAGTAGTTTATATTTGGCTATCTGTATCTGAAGGAAACACATCAGAAACACACTTTTTGAATGTCCTTATGCCAGACCTTTGCTGCAAGAACAGTACATGAACTTTCATAGGTAGCTAACAAGAATGTCCAATGGGGAATTCTTCACTGGGTTATAAACTTTTTGAGGTAAGAACTGTATTTTCATGTATTTGTAGAACACCTAGCACAATGGAACTCTGATCTCAGTGGGGATCTTTTGATATTACAATACAAATAATGATGAGAAGAAGAATAAAAATAGCAGTAGCATTTGTAATTTAACTAGCCCACTCTGGCAAGCGACCATGAGAAAAATAGATTTTTTTTTCTGAAGGCCTTCCCACCATTATATAATTTCCCATCAATCCTGGAAATATCAGGAGGAGGAGAGCTGAAAGTAGTCTATATCTGGTAGACTTTATCTTACTATTCTTGGCTTCCAACAATAACATTGGCTGGCTAATTCCAGATTCTACCAATAATGTACATTACCACTGCAGGCTTCTGTCACAGCTCCAGTACGAATATATTATTTATAGCCTCATGCTATTATAATTGAAAGGTGGTGATAGAGGGGAGGGAGCCTTGAATATACTGGAAAGATCAAAAAAGTCTACCATCAACACTGTGATTCATGCCAGCAGCATGTATTAGAATTCTTGTGCTTTGTTCTCAAATCTACATCCAAGTATCAAGAAGGCACAATTAATATACTCTATGACATCAGCAGAAACAAGAATAGGAAGATAAAAACATCCAAATCCTCTTTAGTTTACAATTTTGAAATCATAATTTGGTGGCTTTTAGAGATGCTATCAAAGGCTTATATTTGTGTATGATACCATTCTGTGAAGAAAACAACAACTCCTAAACCATATATTTTAACAAAAATTGCTGAGAATTTTGATGTTTAAAATCGAATGTTTTGGTAGTGCTACAGTGATGTTCTTGCCATGATAGTCTAGGAAATATGCAAGAGGCAAGAATTCTTGTGGGTGATATTTTTTACTGAACTAACTGGATAGCGGAGAGAGAGACAGACAAGATTTTGAGTAACGCAGTACCCTTTCTCAGGCCTCTGGGAGAGAATCAGGACACAGCAGAACTAAGTAGCAGTTGGAACAAAATTCAATACATAAATAAAAGCAGGATATAAAAGAAATTCAGGTAGCCAAAAGACAGAAGAGATGCAGTAAAAACAGTTAATGGAAGAACAAGATTGCTCAGGAGGGTTGTTATCACCTATAAAGTGCAGAAATTAGTGATTATCAGGTAAATTTTCTTAATTCAGAGTGAGAAAAACATTTTAAAATTCTTCAGCCTTGTTTTTGTGCATGTACAAAAACCACCTTTTTTTTGCTGGAGTTTTTCTATGCTGTTTATGAACCACTGAATCAAAATTCAGTATCCACAGTCTTCTCTTCCATAGAAATAAATGGTATACTTGGACCAGGGGGAAAAATTACCTTGAATAAAGAATTGTTTAGTTTTCAGCAGGTGACTTGGCTATGGAATATCTTATACACAAAAGCAGCCTAAATTGTTTCTCTTCTGCAGTTGTGTAGAGTGCACAATCACTAGAGAAAAGATGACAGGGATAATGACAAGCAGGCTAAGTATAAAACAGTTGGCAAGAAAATCCTATTCCAAATCCCATTCGTTTGGCAGGCAGCTATTTGGAGCACAAGTATTGGAGTGCATTTAAACTGGAAACCACAGATATATTCTTGGATCAAGTTTAGTTTAGTTCTGAAGGAGCTTGAGGCATTCCTTTTTACAGCCCCATCATCCACTCCTCAAACTGCTTTTGTTAACATTTTCCTGCTTCATCTCTCTTCAGATAACATCTCCTGGAGCTATTCAAAGACCCAGCTGATAGATGAAGTTAGATTAAAGCTAGAAGGACAGACTATGTTTACTCTTTTGAGACTGTAGGATCAGGTGGGAAACAAAAACTAAAACAGTCTAATCAGAAAACCAGCAGTTTGAGTAGAAAACCAGCGAACTTTGATTTCAATGACTGTGAATGTAGGAAAAAACATTTCATTTACCGAAATAAAGCCAGATCCTTTCATTCATTTTTAGTTTAGAAAACTCAGCCTGAAGTGTTCAGTGGGGCTTTCTCTAAGTAATAACAGGGCAAACTGACTAAATACTTGCAAGATTAAGTCTACTGATTTTTAACTTGATAATGTGAGATCTATATTACATCATAATTTGCATCAACCCCAGTATAGTCCTAAAACCCTTTCCTTTTGTGGCTGTTGTATGGAGATTTCTATAGTTCCAAGACTGCAGTAGCTGCTATGGATGAAAGAGAGAAACCAGGTCTCTGAAGGAGGCATTCATTTAAATTACTTTCTACCATCCTTGCCCTAGCCTCCCAGAGATGCTGTGGATCCATCCTGCCCCTCTCCCATTTTCCCCCACCCTGGACCCTGCAATTTCTCTTACTTGTTTGACTGTCCATGACCTGTACATGTATCAAAGTTTTCCATGTCCCTTAGGATTAGGCCACTTTTACTACAGATGTAGGTTTTCCTTATCCAGATGCATTTTTTCTCTCCCCAAGCATCAAAAATGTGTATGCTGAGAGCTTCTGCCATGCTGTCTGCCCTGGTCCATGTACCACCTACACTGTATTACACAAGTGGAAGCCCTACAGTATTTATAAACACTGTAAACTGCAGTTCAGAAGATTTTTCTGCAGCAGATGTTTTTCTTTGTTGCTACTCTTATATTTAGAACAAGTTTAAAAAGAAAAATGGGCACAGATTAAAATGAAAAGTGGATGGCAATATAATTGCTGCCAGCTGAAGATTGGAAAGAAAACCTACTACAAAAACAGAGGAAGGAATAGACATCCTGTTCTAAACCTAAGCCTTGGGAAATGGCCATCCACTGCCCACGAAGAGAATAAATCAACAGGAGCTGTAGTGATCCTTTATTATTCAGTGCCGCAAAAATGTATGCACAATGAGTGCATCCCTGTTGCACCTGCCAAATCTGCACACCTATACACAAAATAACAATGTGTACATTGTGTACAAACAGATCAATGTGCATTTTCCTGCAGTTACACAAAAAGGATTTACTAGGTATGGGGAAGGCAGCTTTTTTACACACTTTTTCAAAAACATGCATGTGTTACTCCTAACTGTATTTTATATATTCAACTTTTATATACTTTAATATTATCTTTACCCTTCAGTATGAATATTTTATTTAAAGAGCATATAGTTTACTGCACATAATTGGCATTAGAAAGTGAGAAATAATGCAAACAAGTACATTACTTCCAGATATAATCTCTATTAATGCTACCAGAGCAATATTTCTCCTTTTCCAGTCCAGCATTCTTGGATTCCAAGGCTGATACTACTGCTGAATAGTGCTAAATTATGTCTTAAAAAAACAAACATTCCTTAACTTCAGATTTAAGTAACCACATTATTTTCACTAGTAAGATTCTGGGATCAAATTAACCCCTAATTTAAATCCATTGACTACAGGGGAGCTTACATTCATAAATACATTTAGCCCTTGTTCTTCAAAGAAAGTCTAGTGCATTAAAGCCATTCCTTAACCTAACTTTCTGACAAAAAGATGTAGAAGGAGCTTAGCAGTGAGAAAAGCAAATTTAAATCACCTTTGAGAGGACAATATAGAGAAAATCTAGAAGATGTGTGTTTATAATGAAAACCATTGTGGGGGGAGGGAGGTGGGAAACCATCCTTAGTGCTACTCCACTGAGTTCACATAAATTTTAACTTAGTATTTAATTTTTAAGTAGAATGTGACTGAAGTCTATAAGAAAGAGGAAAAAAAAAAGAAATCCTACTGGTAACAGCTAGCTATTTTAAGTAAAAAGGATTGTTTCATATTTAGCCATCTCAAAGAGGGCAGAATCCAGAGAGTATTATAGAGTGGAGTTTTGCTCTTCCAATTCCTTAATATTTTGTTAATGGCTCAGTTCTACAAATTCACTTTTTTTGCTGTTTGTTAGGGGTGTGCGAAGCAGGCCCTATTCGATTTGGATCCGGCCTGAATCAGGGACAGTGATTCAATTCATTGATTCGTTGGGTGCCCCCCCAGACCCAGGCGGTACCAGTCACCGAGCACGGGGTGCATGGAGGGGCCCCCAGCGCGCTCCCTGGTGGACCCAGAAGTGGACAGAAGTGCTTCTGGTCCACTTCTGGGTCTGCTGCCGAGCATGCGGAGCCCCCCCGTGCTTCTGTAGAACACTCCATGTGCCTCAACATCACAGTGTTCATGAGCTGTCTGCTACCTAGGGGTATGTAGAAAAACATTTAAAGTTGTGTCTATGTCCAAAACCCCGAATCTTTCCGAACTGATTCAGAGGGTTCCGATTCAATTTGGAGAGATTAAAGGGTCCCCTGATTTGATTCAGATTTGGAAATTTGACTACTGAAATGGGCTGAATCTCCACCAAATTGAATCAGGGACCGAAGCTTCACAGAGCCCTACTGTTTGTCAAGGTTATGAAGATCATTAGCACTGCATAGCTACATCTTTATCCAGTTCAGTAACTAATTGCAACTCAGTGCATTTAAAAACTGCAACTCAAAGTGAACAATAAGCAGTCCTACAGCATACATATATATATGTAATCTTGCCCCTGCTACCGCTTCATCACTTTTCTTTCTAATTTTCTCAGGTAATGCAATTGTATTGGGAGCCAGTACATATACTGTGAATGAGAATGTACCTCAATAAAAATAGCATGCCTCTGTTCATTATATAAAGCCAAATCCTGAAGACAAGTTCTAACTTAAGTAAAGTGTGTGGATGCACATCTTCCTGGGGTTATTTAACCCCAGCAGTCTTTCCTACCTAGAGCAGAGGGGCTGGATACAATGATGTCATGAGGTCCATTCCATCTCTAAACTTCTGTGAATCTGTAAAATCTTCACTGACATAAGCAAAAAAAAAAAAAAAAATTTTATGAATTGGTCTGTTCATTTGGTTCTTTTTACCGTATTTACCCAAATCCAAGATGACTTCAAATTTAAGACAGTCCTCCAAAAATCAGATTCTATACATGGAAAATGTATAAATGTGTTATAATTTTCAGGTATAGAATTTAATTATTAGAAGTCCCTCTTACATTTATCCCCCCACCACCACCACTGCAGCAGGACAAGCAGTGGCAGGGGGACAGACCATAAAGAGGCAGGCAGTAGAGAGACAGGTAGCAGGGGAGTCAAGAGCCTAACCCCTTCTCCCCCACCTCTTGCTTCCCATGCTGTCTGCACCCTCAACACCTGTACCTCTGCCACTTGCCCCATCTCCTGCCTGCTTCCTGATGTCTGTGTCCCCTGGCACCTGCCACCCCCACTACTTGCATCCCATCTGCCTGTCCCCCCAGTGCATGCCCGTCTGTGCCTGTGCCCTCAGCACCTCTCCCCTGCTGCCTGCCTCTCCCATCCTCACAATGCCACTTACCCTCCACTGTGGTCAAGCTCTGGCCCTGCTCTGGTCTGGGATAGAAAGCATATGGGCACTCAGGGCCCTATCCAACAGAGTTTTCAGTACTAGCAGTCCTAGCCCTGGCTCTGGGGCTGGGGCCAGAGCTGATATCACCACTGCCACTGCTGCATGGTTGGGTGAGGGCCAGAAAGACCATGTGCTTGTTTTCCCAGGCCAAACAGGGCTGGAGCCAGAGTTGGACCACAACTTGAGAAAAGCTGCAGCACATGGACTGGGATGTGGTACAGGAGACAGCAGCAGAGGGAAGGTGATGGAGGGTCAGGTGGGGGGCGCAATGTTAGTGGGGCAAAGGTTGCAGGGAGACAGTGGTTGCACTCCAGCTCTGACCCTGAGCCTAGGTTGGGGCCAGAGTTGGAGTCACACCAGCTGCCTGTCCCCTTGCTTGTACTTAAACCCAAGATGAGGGGCTTTCCCCTCTGTCTCCCCCTTTTTAAATGGGGGGGAAAAAACCTCATCTTGGATTTGAGAAAATACGGTATTATTTTATTTTAAGTTATATGTTAGGTATCAGAGCTGCATTCCTCAGGACATTAGTCAACTTCATTAAACCAATTAGTAAATTCATTCTATCACATTCAGCCTTGATATAAGCAGATGTAATTCTAGATTCATAGATGCTAGGTC
>NW_005841832.1:5573828-5575939 GCF_000455745.1 Alligator sinensis | reverse complement strand
GTAAAGAGTGTGGGGGTCAGATGACCCTAGCCAGAAGCCTATCCATCCTTCTCTTAAAGACCCCCAAGGTAGGGGAGAGCACTACCTCCCTTTAAAGTGCATTCCAAATTTTGGCCACCCTTACTGTGAAGTTTTTCCTGATGTCTAGCCTCAATCTGCTCTCTGACAGTTTGTGACCATTGTTCCTTGTTAACCCAAGAGACACCCTGGTGAACAGAGCATTTGCAATTCCTTGTTGTGCTCCCCTAATGAATTTGTAGGCAGCCACAAGATCACCTCTCAGCCTTCTCTTGTGGAGGCTGAAGAGGTCCAGGTCCCTTAGTCTCTCTTCATAGGGCTTGGCCTGTAAACCCTTAACCATACGAGTGGCCTTCCTCTTGACCCTCTCAAGGCTATCCACGTCCTTCTTAAAGTATGGCATCCAAAACTGAATGCAGTACTCCAACTGCAGTCTGACCAATGCCACATACAGGGGACGTATACCCTCCTTGGTTCTATTTGTCGTGCATCTGCTGATGCATGATAAAGTGTGCTTAGCTTTGCTGATGATTTCATCACACAGATGAAGACATTGAAGAGTATAGTTCCAAGGACCAAGCCCTGCGGGATCCCACTACCCACATCCTTCCAGGTCGATACCAACCCATCTACTACCACTCTCTGGGTGCAACCCCCAAGCCAATTTGCTACCCACTGGACTGTGTAAACATCTAAGTCACAGCCTTTTAATTTATTTATGAGAATGGGATAAGATACTATATCGAAGGCCTTCCTAAAATCGAGGAAAACAACATCCACCTCTATTCCTGTGTCTAAGCATTTTGTGACCTGTTCATGAAACAAAACTAGATTAGGCAGGTATGATCTACCTGTTATGAATCCATGCTGGTTGTACTGTTGCATCATTTTTCTCGCCAAACTCCCGCAAATATGATCCTTAATAATCTTTTCAAAGACTTTTCCAAGGATGGAGGTGAGACTGACTGGCCTATAATTACCTGGATCCTTCTTCCTCCCCTTCTTGAAAATAGGGACCACATTGGCCCTTTCCCAGTCCTCTGGGACCTGACCCAAGCACCATGAGCACTCAAACAGCTGTGCCAATGGTTCTGCTATGACAGCAGTCAATTCCTTCAGTACTCTCAGATGCTGCTCATCCAGGCTTGCTGAGTTAAACACATCCAGTCCATCCAAGTGACTCTGCACCAAGTCAGCATCAACACTTGGTAGGCTGGTGTCCCTTTGATGCCCCTCTAAGAACCCATTCGGAGATTTATCTTGACCCTTGTTCAAGAACACTGAGGCAAAAAAAACTCACTGAAGAGCTCAGCCTTGTCCCCCCTGTCTGTCACTAATTGCTCCTGCTTGTTCAGTAGGGCTCCTATGGTGCTCTGCACCTTCCTTTTACTCCCTAAATACCTAAAAAAAGGACTTTTTGTTGTCTTTAATTTGTGTTGCCAGCCTCAGCTCTGTAGTTGCTTTGGCCTTTCTAACTGATTGATGATTGATGTCATATATCTTGACTTCAAAAAAGCCTTCGATCTGGTTTTCCATGATCACCTCTTGGAGAAACTGGCCAATTGTCACCTTGGGTCCTCCACGATCCACTGGCTGGAAAATTGGCTCCGGGGTCGGACCCAGAGGGTAGTAATTGATGGAAGTCACTCATCGTGGTGTCCTGTGACCAGTGGGGTCCCCCAAGGCTCTGTCCTTGGACCCATACTGTTCAACATCTTCATTAATGAGGTGGACACTGGAGTCAGAAGCGGACTGGCCAAGTTCGCCGATGACACCAAACTTGGGGGCAAAGCATCCACACCAGAAGACAAGGGGTTGATCCAGGCTGACCTGGACAGGCTCAGCAAGTGGGCGGACGAGAATCTGATGGTGTTCAACGCCAATAAATGCAAGGTTCTCCACCTTGGGAAGAAAAACCCGCAGCATCCTTATAGGCTCAGCAGTGCTATGTTGGCTAGCACTATGGAAGAAAGAGACTTGGGGGTCATCATTGACCACAAGATGAACATGAGCCTGCAATGCGATGCGGCAGCTAGTAAAGCGACCAAAACGCTGGCTTGCATCCATAGATGCTTCTCAAGCAAATCCCAGGA
>NW_005841832.1:5564722-5573565 GCF_000455745.1 Alligator sinensis | reverse complement strand
CCCCAAGGTCTGGAACAGCCTGCCACCGGAGGTGGTTCAAGCACCTACATTGAACACCTTCAAGAGCAAACTGGATGCTTATCTTGCTGGGATCCTATGACCCCAGCTGACTTCCTGCCCTTTGGGTGGGGGGCTGGACTCTATGATCTTCCAAGGTCCCTTCCAGCCCTAATGTCTATGAAATCTATGAAATCTATTAAATCTATGAAACTGCCTCCCTGCAAGTGCGGGCAAGTAGGTATACTCCTCCTTGGAAGCTTCCCCCTGCTTCCACTGCCTGTATGCCTCCTTTTTTGCCCTTAGGCTTCCCTGGATTTCTCTGTTTAGCCAAGGAAGTTTTTTGGTCCCTTTCTCCCCTTTCTCTCACACTGAGATCATCTCTCACTGTGCCCGAAGGATCACTCCCTTTAGGAACAACCACCCTTCCTGGACTCCCATCTCACCAATACTCCTATCCTTCAGTGCATCGTTGACTAAACTCCTGAGCCCACTGAAGTTAGCCTTCCTAAAGTCAAGCACTTCCACTCTACTAGTCATCTTACCCACTCTACGCTGCATGGTGAATTCGATTGATTGGTACTCACTGTTCTGAAGGTGACCACAAATCTGCAGCTCCCCTACCAGGTCATCCCCCATAGCCAACACCAAGTTAAGTAAGGGCTTCCCCCTAGTGGGACTGTATAACTTCTGTGTTAGGATAAGGTCCTGTACACACGTTAAGAACCTACGTGAACGGTTGGATTTGGCTGACCGCTCCTCCCAGCAAACGTCACAGTAGTTTAGGTCCCCCATGACATCGACATCCCTAGATCATATGGCCTCTGAGAGCTGCCTCAAGAATTCCAAGTCTAGCTCTTTCTTTTGATGTGATGTTCTGCAGCAGACCCCCACCACCAAGTCCCTTTCCCTTCGACCTCCATGTATCTTAACCCACAATGCCTCAACTTTCCCCTCCTCTGATCCCATTTTGATTACAGTAGATGTATAATGCTCCTTAACATAGAGAGCAACCGCACCCCTCCACCCCCCGCCTTCTACTGAAAGAAGGAAAAATCACAGACCATTCACAACAGTGCCTGTTGCCATTTTCACAGTCTTTTTGCAGTGAGCTCTCCCTGTCCCATCCCCACCCCCATTTCTGATTGGCTGAGGGGCTCCAGCAGACCGCCCTTCACCACTGATTGGCTGAGACAGCTGACTTTCATGTGGCCCCACCCCTCACCACTGAGTGGCAGAGAGGGGTAGGGCCACATGAAAAGCAGTCCTCTCAGACAATCAGAGGCAGAGGGAGGAGTGGGTGGCCACCATCTTGGATACTCCCCTTCATGCTGGTGGCTTCTCCCCGATTTGAGAAGGTCCCTAATTCTGATCGCAGATATGGTGGGCCTTGCTGTTAATCAATATTTTATCATATGTCTTATGTTGAGGATGAATTTAGCCCAGTGCATTAAAATAATTACTATGCTACACAGCAATTATTACTTAGGTGCAGATAAGAAATTATTAAAAAGGTATCTTGTTTTAAATTCAGGTGCATCTAACCCTTGAATGAAATGTATCAGAGATATAGTAGGGAACTTTATACATCTTACTGCATGTACACTTCACAACCAAAATCAGTTGGAAAAAATAGGTGTGGGGGTGGGTTCTGTTCATGCTGGGCGAAGCTAAATTTGTGAATAGAATTGCAAAGCATTCTTAACACATGCTCTACTCAAATAAAGAAAACCATGCATCATATTGCTACTATAAATGCAATTAGTCATTTAGGGGCTGATCTAATAGCTATTGTAATCAGATAAAGCTGTGTAACCACAGCAGAATTACTAACATACGTGTATTATAAAATGTAATTTTTAAGTTCCAACAAAGTAAATACACAGCTGGAAAATGAGTATGTCTAAACTAATATTATGTGCTCATCTGTATGCTTACCTGAAGTTTGAGATGAGGTGTTCTCATCTCAAACAGTCTACAAGAGAAAAGACATTTTTAAATATGTAAGAGTCTACAATTCATAAATCTAAATAGCACTTTGACTTACAGAGCATCCCTGTGATCCATCAAAGTACTCAGGGAAATGCACAAGTACTTAAAAATATTACAGAGATAATCAGATTTTTAAAATATTTTAAAAATCAGTTGCAAAAAATACCTGAGTTTTTTTTTCCCTGTTCATGCTGGGCAAAGACAAGAGCAAAAATGTGTATATAATGGTTCTGCATAAGCTGCTGTGAAAGAGGCTCTAGAGAGGTAAGAGTAATGCTGAAGCTAGAGAAAAGTGTTATAAAGAAGGCTTGAGTACTGTGTAGTTTATATCTCTCAATAGAATTACCTCATGATAATGCTGACGAGTGTACAAATGGCAACTCTCTACTGAATATTTCAGTACACATGCTTGTCCCAGAGCTTTTACAAAATGTGGGACATGCATGTTGATTTAATTTATTAAGCATGACCTGAGCATTCCATTTCAAAAGATATACATCTGCCCAGTTACTTAAATAAAAAATGTAAATGCCCAGTTGAAGATGAGCCCTGAAATACTAGTCACATTAATGGCATATCAGGTATTCACTGCACTTCTGCTAGGGCACTTAAAAGGTGGAAGCTGAAACCTCTTACTAGCTGCATAGAAGCCACCTGCCTTACATTTGCGTTAATTGTTTTATTAAAGTGGAATAAAATAATTGAAATGACAGGCTAGACTCATGCAGTACATAGATACATAGATATTAGGGTTGGAAGGGACCTCAGTAGGTTTTCAAGTCCAACCCCCTAACCTGGGCAGGAAACAGTGCTGAGGTCAGACAACCCCAGCTAGGTGCTTGTCCAGTCTCCTCTTGAAGACCCTCAAGGTAGGGGAGAGCACCACTTCCCTTGGAAGCCCATTCCAGATTCTGGCAACCCTTACTGTGAAGAAGTTCTTCCTAATGTCCAACCTAAATCTGCTCTCCATCAATTTGTGGCCATTGTTCCTAGTTACTCCAGGGGATGCCCTAGTAAATAGGCATCTCCTATGCCCTGCTGCCCTCTCCCGATGAATTTATAGGCAGCCACAAGATCACCTCTGTCAGCTTTCTCCTGTGAAGGCTGAAGAGATCTAGGTCCCTCAGTCTCTCCTCATAGGGCCTTGCCTGCAGGCCTCCAACCATATGAGTGCCCTTCTCTGAACCCTCTCATGATTCTCCGCATCCCTCTTGAAGTGCAGCACCCAAAACTGGATGAAGTATTTCAACTGTGGCCTGACCAGTGCCGCATAGAGGGGAAACATCACCTCCCTGGACCTGTTCATCATGCATTTGCCAATGCATGATAAAGTGCATTTAGCCTTGTTGATCACTTTATCACATTGACAACTCATGTTCATCTTGCAGTCAACTATGACTCCAAGATCCCTTTCCGCTGCTGTGCTGCTGAGAAGGTCATCCCCCAGCCTGTAAGGTGGTTCTTTTTGCCCAGGTGCAGCACTTTGCACTTGTCTTTGTTGAACTGCATCTTATTTCATTCTGCCCATTTTTCCAACCTATCCAGATCTGCCTGGATCCGTTCCCTACCCTCTGGTGCATTAACTTTGCCCCATAATTTGGTATCATCTGCGAACTTAGACAGGGTGCTCTCCACACCCTCGTTAAGTCACTGACAACATTGAATAGCACCAATCCAAGAACCGAGCCTTGCGGGACTCCACTGACCACATCTTTCCAGGTTAATATTGTTCCATCCACCACCACTCTCTGGGTGTGACCCCTAAGCCAATTTGCCACCCACCTGAACGTGTAATCATCTACATCACAGTCTGTCAGTTTATATAAGAGAACAGAATGAGATACTGTATCGAAGGCCTTCTTAAAGTCTAGGTAGATGACCTCTATCTCGACTGCTGCGTCTAAGCATTTTGTGAACTGGTCATAAAAAGAAACAAGGTTAGTCAGGCAGTATCTACCTGCAATGAATCTGTGCTGATTTCCCTTTCAGCATTATTTCCCCTGCTGGGCTCCCACAAATGTGATCCTTAATGATTTTTTCCAGAATTTTCCCAAGGATAGAGGTGAGCAAAGGTCTGGGAATATTTGCAATATATTCCATTAAGCTAAAATCTTCAAAGGATCTTGGTAAGGGTAAAAAAGCCTTCATTAATCAAAGTAAGAAAACATGGCTGCTTGGCCTCAATCAGTTCATTGATCTGGACATGTAAGTGAATGAAAACAGACACCAGAATGGATCTGTGAGGAGAGACACAACTCTATCAACTTAACAATGAGGAGGAGCATTACAACCTTGCTACTTTCATTTCTCACATATAGGATATTTAAGTGGGAATTCTGCAGGGGTCCCAGGGCTCCCCCCTTAGTATAAGCTACCAGTATAACTGATGGTAAATTCAGCCGATTCCTATGATACAGTTCACTTTTCGGAATCCCCTAGTAGTGCATGATTGTGCCAGTTACCATATAACTTTTGAATGACTCAGGATTCTCATCTCCCATTGACTTAAAGAGGAGAGTGAAGGAATGTCAATCCATGCATCTGTGCATTGGGCAGTGTCATGGGCAGCCAAAGTCCCACTGGAGCCCTAACTTTTTACTCCCTTGTTATACCTACACTGTATCCCTGCATTATCACAGACTGTAGGACTTCTAGGCATGCAGTATAACGGAGCATATGGGACAGAATGGTTTAATGCGCATCTCCTAGGGAGGACAATTTTGTGCAAAGGACAGGCACATCAGTGTTTAGAATGTTCTGTCTGAAGGTATTAACATAAAAGAGGATAGCAAAGAAGAACTTTTTCTTTTTTGCCACCATTCCCATATAAGAAGGTTTCAAACTGGGTCTTTCTAAAATGAAAATGATATTATTAAATAGCAAACAAGAGATCACAACTGCAGAAGCATGGCCACAGAATTATTGAATATAACAATACATCATTTCTTGAACATTAAAAATAAGTTGGCAGATGCCACAGGAAAGCATGTGATATGGCATATTGCAAGGTTTTATGACAGATGGTTTCAAATGGATTAATGAGGTGAGTGCTAGATTTCTAGGCTGTAGTTAATATTTAACCTCTAGGCCTCAGACACCTCTTATTCTTAGACCTGAGTAAGAGAATTATTATAGTGCTAAGTAAGAGTATTATTACACATGATTATTACCTCTGACTAACCTGGATGCCTGCCCGTCAGAAATATTGGATGCAACCTGCTAATTGTAATTGCATATTTCAAAGGGAAAATTTTGCAGACAGCTGTAGATGCCAAAGAAAGAGGGAAAAGACACAATAGTAGCCTCATGGTCACAAAATGTGTAATTAATTGATTTTGGATCAAGAGATGGATTTGGGACTCTAGCTCCAGGAACAAACACTTTTATATGCAGTAGCATAGCTAGGGGTAGATGACTGGGGTTTGAACTGAGTACTAACACTGAGGAGTGCCACTATTGCCCAGGGCACAGAAATGGCTTGTTACATCTCTGTTTACATGGGCCTTTATCTCCTTCTTGAAATGTTGCAAGTGCCAGGATGCAACTGGGGGCTACTGCCTCTAATTAGTTACACCATTGGCTTAGTCAGTTCCTTTTACCATGTATACTCTTGATCAGACTAATCTCATCACCAGCAGCATGCATCTGCACAGAGGTTCTGCATAATGGCTGGATCAGAATACAGGCTTATATCATCATAAGAACATAAAAATGAATATGAGCCACCAGTGTGATGTTACAGTTAGCAGAGCAAACAATACACTGGCATGCATCAACCAATGCATCTCAAGCAAAACTAAGGAAATTGTTCTCCTGCTCTACTTGGCATTGGTGAGGCCACATCTGGAGTACTGTATCCAGTTCTGGGTGCCACATTTCAAGAAGGATGTGAGAAGCTTGACAGAGTCCAGAGAAGAGCCACTTGTATGATTAGAGGCCTGAAGAGCAAGCCGTATGAGGAAAGACTGACAGATATGGGACTGGTCAACCTAGAAAAGAGAAGACTTCAGGGGGATTTGGTGGCAGCTTACAAATATATCAGGGGAGAGCATCAGGGGCTAGGCGAACAAGTATTCACCAAAGCGCCCCAGGGGAAAACCGGGAGCAACGGTCATAAACTCCTAGAAAAAGGTTTCAGACTGGATATAAGGAAAAACTTCTTCACAGTTCCTGTGACCAGACTCTGGAATAGACTCCCAATGGGTGTGGTACATGCACCTACCCTGAAGATCTTCAAAAGGAGACTGGATGCACACCTTGCTGGGGTTATTTGACCCCAGCAGTCTTTCCTGCCCAGAGCAGGGGGGCTGGACCTGATGATCTCATGAGGTCCCTTCCAGCCCTAAACTTCTGTGAATCTGTGAAGTGCCACACTGGTTCAAATCAATGGTCCATCCAACCCAGCATCCCATCTCTGACAGTGGAAGAAGTAGATGCTTTAGAGGGAGATCACTGAACTGGATACATCTAGAGTGATCTAGCCCCTGTTTATTGCCCTCACTGACATCTACCATCATCAGTTTTAGAGCTGCTAAAGGAAACATCTCTGACTGTTCTGTTCTGACACTGCCTTGAAATTGTTAAAATACGCTACTTTTTATTATACAGACTGGAGAATTTATCTCAAAGGTTCTGAAAGCCCAAGCCTTTTATACAGTTCTTTGAACTCTTACTTTTCTTAACAAGCAATGGAGATACTTGAATGAATAAGGATTATTCACCAGAGTAAGAACTTGCAGATCAGGTCCATGGGGTATTTGAATAGCATTGTTATGGAGTCACTTGTCACCATAAATGTCTTGTTTGATGTGCCCCAGATGCATTGGCAACAAAGACTGATATAGCGGTGAAAACTATATTTTAATAATTTTTGACAGACTAAATTTCTTCCATTCTAAAATTAGATAGTGACAGGGTCTTTAAAATGTTTCTCATGTTAATCCCTTTCCCATCATTTGCCTGGCTGCCATATTTGATTATAAATGGACATATCACATATCTAGGCAAGTATATATAACATTGGGTAAGCATAAATCCCAAAATTGTACCCAACAAAAACCCATGAATAATGGAAGGGTAGGAGGAAGAAAGGCCTTTCATATTTTAGTCCAATGACTTAGTGGTGAGGGCACTCACCAAGGAAGCAGGAAGTGCAGGTTTTAGGCCCCCTTTCATGCAGGGGATCTTTAAATCTGCATCTCTGTTTTCCCAGTAGTGCTCTATCCACCCCACCACAAGTTAGCCATCCACTTTTCAGACCTCCTCTTGTGGATGGGCCACTGTACTTCTATTTAATGTTCATTAGATCAAATGGACAGAGAGCAGTGTAGTTTCTGGCCCATTGGGAGCAAGGGTCCATACTAAAAATTAGGGCTGGCTTCATTTCAGAACAGCAACAATCTCACACTAGCGTGTTCACTTCAGGCGGAGGGAGAAAAAAATTTGAGGGGGGACTGGCTGAGTGCACATGCACATGCGCATCACCCCCCAGGCGGGAAAGTCTGCAGGGGAAGGGGCATGGTAAGAGCTGTGGGAGGTGGGGAGGGAGT
Organism: Alligator sinensis; assembly: GCF_000455745.1. Classification (NCBI taxonomy): domain Eukaryota; kingdom Metazoa; phylum Chordata; order Crocodylia; family Alligatoridae; genus Alligator; species Alligator sinensis. The sequence goes on along the minus strand of NW_005841832.1, from coordinate 5,566,027 downwards.
GGGCAGGGATTGGGAGGGAGTGGAGCCAAGCCAGGCCCAGGATTGGGGCCGGGGCCCACTGCACACCTCCCCCTCACCCAGGGTAATTGCCCGGCCCTGGCACCCACCATGCCAATCAATCCACCACCCCTTAGCCCTGCATTGGCCACAGCTGCCTTCCCACACCAGCCCCTGCCCTACACCATCTCAGGGGGCCCAGAGCTGGGAGCTGGAGTGAGGCCAGCCTCAGCTGCACCACAGGGCCGGAGGGGATGGAGCCCCTGGGACCCCCATACCCACCCTGCCCGACTCATCATTTCTCCTGGGGTGCAGGTAGCAGCAGAAGCCGTGGCCCCCCAGAGGAGCTGCTCATGGCTCAGTCTTGCACCCCACTGGCTGTTCAGCGCCTGCCCCTCCCTTAGCCCCAGCCCCACTCCCTCCCCACCCCTGCTGTGCTGGAAGCCCTCAGCCAGGCTGTCTTGCAGCCCTACCACTGCCCTGCATTTGGGAGAGCTAAGCCCTTTTAGCCCCCTCTTCTGCTGCCTGTGGCCCCACATCTTTCTCTTAGCTGCCTCCATCCCCAGGCAGCCTCGAAAAGAGGGCTGGAGCTCTGGATAGTGCCTAATCTGTGGTTAGAGTACTGTGCTGAGAAGTAAGAAAATCACCAGTTCAAGCCATTCAAACTGAATGGGAGGCTGGAACTTGGGTTTGCTGCTTCCTGGGCTAGTGCCCTAAGCACTCAGCTATAGGGCTAAAGTATGGGCATGCCCTTATTCTCCTTATTTTTCCCTGGCCATAATTTCAGAACTTATGCCCTAGTCCATATGACGCCCTGCAGAATAAGAGATTTAGCAAGATGGGAGCCCAGGAAGGGTGGCTGTGCCTTAAGGAAACTGTCCTTTGGGCACAGAGGGAGACAATCCCAATGCGGAAGAAAGCAGAGAAAGGGGCCAAGAGGCTTCCCTGGCTGACCAGAGAAATCCAGAGCAGCCTAAGGGCAAAAAGGGGGGCATATAAGCAGTGGAAACAGGGAGGGATTACTAAAGAGAAGTATACCTCCTCAGCTCGCAGTTGTAGGGAGGCAGTTAGAAAGGCCAAAGCTACCATGGAGATGAGAATGGCATCCCAAGTTAAGGATAACAAAAAATTGTTTTTCAGATATATAGGGAGTAAAAGAAAGGCCCAGGGCGGAATAGGACTGCTAATGAAAAGCAATTGGTGACAGGTGACAGACAGGGGGGACAAGGCTTAACTCCTCAATGAGTTCTTTGCCTCAGTGTTCCTAAATGAGGGGCAAGACAAGTCTCACAATGGGATTGTAGAGAG
>NW_005841832.1:5563842-5564566 GCF_000455745.1 Alligator sinensis | reverse complement strand
AGGCCAGTCAGTCTCACCTCCATCCTTGGCAAAGTCTTTGAAAAGATTATTAAGGCTCATATATGTGAGAGCCCAGCAGGAAAAATTATGCTGAGGGGAAACCAGCACGGGTTCGTAGCAGGTAGATCATGGCTGACTTATCTAGTCTCTTTCTATGACCAGGTTACAAAACACCTGGACACAGGAGTAGGGGTTGACATCGTCTACTTAGACTTCAGGAACGCCTTCAATACGGTATCCCACCCCATACTGGTGAACAAGTTAAGAGGCTGTGACTTGGATGATTACACAGTCTGGTGGGTGGCAAATTGGCTAGAGGATTGAACCCAGAGAGTCGTGGTGGATGGGTCAGTATCCACCTGGAAGGACGTGGGCAGAGGGGTTCCGCAGGGCTCGGTCTTTGGACCGATACTCTTCAATGTCTTCATCAGTGACTTAGACGAGGGACTGAAGTATGTACACTATCCAAGTTTGCAGATGATACAAAACTGTGGGGAGAAGTGAACACACCGGAGGGCAGAGAACAACTACAGGCAGACCTGGATGGGTTGGACAAATGGGCAGAAAGCAATAGAATAAAGTTTAACAAGGAGAAATGCAAAGTGCTGCACCTAGGGAGGAAAAATGTCCAGCACACCTACTGCCTAGGAAATGACCTGCTTGGTAGCACGGAAGCAGAAAGGGATCTTGGAGTCCTAGTGGACTCCAAGATGAACATGAGTCG
>NW_005841832.1:5516217-5563275 GCF_000455745.1 Alligator sinensis | reverse complement strand
ACTCTTTCCTGCCTTTGCAGGGGGTTGGACTCAATGATCTATTGAGGTCCCTTCTGACCCTAACATCTATGAATCTATATGTACAGGGCTGCATGGCTGCCCAGCCAGAGTGCAAACTACTATGTATGCTGAGTAGCCATGTAGACATGTCCACACTGCATATGGAACAGATACAGAAACTGTGTGTAGTTACCAAGAATGGCACTTATACAGGTAGGAAACTGTCATTTTGGTGCATAAAATGAAACCAGATTCTGCCCTGGATGCCTAATTCTGCTCCCACTCACAAATTAAGACCATCACCACTGAAATTCAATGAGAGTGGAAATCAGACCCTCTCTCTCACTTCTTTATATGAGGAATGTTCACTTGGCAAAGAAATGGCAGAAAATATATATCACCTTATTGTATGCCAGGCACTTCCTAATACTAAAAAAAAATCTCATCACAAAAGCTATAAGCAAGATCCAAAAATCAGGGCTTATATTTTAAAATAGTCCAATGGATTAATGAAATGAGGGCTAGATTTCTAGTCTGTGGGCTACTGAGTACCTCTAGGCCTCAGACACCTCTTATATTTAAAACAGTCTTACATCCATGGTGTTGATTAAACTTTTATAGGCAGTTCCTTGTGTTCACCACACATTTCCATTTTTAAATAAGCTATTGAAAATGCAGTGTACTGTGTCAGCTCCAAAAGAAACTAGGCTGGATGAAAATCAAATAAAATCAGAAATATTAGCAGTCATCCTGTAAATATTTAATTTCCCAAGAAAAACTAAAGACTAAACTATTCCATTTCATTATCTCCCTTCAAAATTTTAGACATTTTTTTCCTGAAACGCCAATGAAGTGATTCAGAAGCATGTGGCTTTCTTATGCACTTTTAATGAAAAAGCAAAAAACACTATGAACCAAAGATTTAAGAAATAACAACAATACAGAGTCCATACAGATTGTATGGGCAGGGGGTTGATTTTTGTTTCTTTGTTTGTTTTATAGAGAGAGTCCATGGAAATAACATCCTGCCAAAACTATGCCCTATGAGAAAATGTTTAGGAGGTAATTCCTCATGCTTCAAGATAATGGTAGTAAAGGGATTTTCTGATGGCTCCTTGCTTTTAAGAAATAATCAAAGGTAAGTATATCAAATTGCCTTTGAAAACTTTTAAATAAGCAACCAGAGATACTTTCACATGTTCCCTGTAGGCCATAATGTGACAGTGTGAACAAATAGCAGATTCATATTATGGGTACCGCAGGAGGAAAAAGAGACTTAATCAAGGGGGATTACATAGAAAACTGTAAGCTGATTTGTTTTAACATAGCTAGTTTTATACCAAAGTAAATTTATACCAAAGTATATTTAAATCAATCCATCAGTCAGACTGGTATTACTCTGATTCATAACAGTTTAAATTAAATCAAATAAAGACCCTGCAATGATTTTATCCCCCATTTCAGGTCTAGGTTTAAGCTACACACAAATCATATCCAGGCATTGATCCCAGTGTGGAAATTCCTATTGGGTCCCATAAAGTTTTGCATTTAAAAATAATCAAGGTAGGATAATTCCCGAAAGGCAAGATTAAGTGAATTCAGAAGTGAAATAAGTTTGGATTCAGTGGCCATGTCTACACATGCACATTACTGCAGACTAATTGGCTCTAGAGTAAAATATTACCATCCACATGCACGATGGTATTATGTCACAGTAAACTAATTTATGCGGCAGTAAGATAGTACCCGTTGTTCCTGGTTTGCAGAAGAGCTGCTCTCTGACCAACCTCTCCATCAACCCACACAGCCTCCTCTGAAAGACATGGTGAGAGGCCACTTAAGTGTAGTGTTAATTCAGAACCTGGAGTGCGTGGAGAGTAAACAGCTGGAGCTGGGATCACATGGAGCTCTCAGTAGGAGCTGGCAGCAAGATGATCAGCTGGTAGGCCTGTGCAAGTCGGGAGCGATCTGATCCGGCTTCAGATCCGGCTGCTTGGGATGGCCGTGATCCAATCCGGAGCTCTGGACCAGGTTTCAGCTTCGATCCGGCCGAAGCAGCTCCGAAGCTTCAGAGCCGCCTCGGAGATCTGGCCCATAGGGTATAATGGGGAATCAATGAAATATCTATAACTTTGTTGGTTTTTTTGTCTGATTTGGAGGAAACTTGCAGGGATGGTAGCCTCTGCTGAGAGTATGAAATCTGCCAAGTTTCAAGAAGATCAGTGCAGGGGTTTGGGGGGAACTGTACCCCAAATTCTTGAAAGCCAAACTCAAGTCACGGCTGTGTTACACCACAGGGGGGTCAAAACTGCAGAGGTGGTAGCTCTTACTGAGGCCACAAAGTCTGCCAAGTTTCAAGGAGATAGATGCAAGGGTTTGGGGGGGAACTACACCTCAAGCTGCGGACAAGCAAAACTTGTGCCATGGGTGACACTGTGTGTGTTAAGGTGCAGCGGGGTGACAGCTGCAGGGATGGTGGCCCCTGATGAGGCCACAGTGCCTGCCAGCTATTGAGGAGATCGGTGCAGGGGGGTTCTGGGGCCCTGAACCCCTAGCTGCTGACAGGCACAACTCGTGACATGGGTGCTTGTGCAACTGACTGTCTCTGTCTTGGGGCAGGTGATTGTCTGTATTGATTCTTTCCTCTCCTTAGCCTGGTTTTATAGGTGCTAATTGATGCTCGTTAAGTCATTATGTAGTAGCTAGGTCCTGTGTACTGAGCTGGTCCCTGAGTCCCTGGTCCCTGAGTGAATCGTGATTGATTGATTGGTAACTGGTAACACGGGAGTTTAGCAGCCAGGTCTGCAGTAGTGTCTCGAGGCCCCAAGCCAGAGACAGTCAGTCCCACAAGCACCCATAGCATGAGTTTTGCTTGTCCGCAGCTTGAGGGGCAGTTGCCCCAAAACCCCTGCACCGATCTTCTTGAAACTTGGCAGACTTCATCCCCTCTGCAGATTCTAGCATGCCTGAAAATTTCATCCAAATAGGACAAAAACAACAAAGTTATAGGTATTTTGTTTCCCCATTATACCCCATGGCCAAATCTCCGCAGCAGCTCCGAAGCTCTTCGGGAAGCCTAACAAGGCCAGCACTTCGACCCAGATGTACTGGTTTGGACCCCAAAGCATCCAAAGCTTCTCCGGATCTGAAGCTCTGTCCGAAGCCTCGCACAGCACTATCAGCTGGGTACTAGTAAAATGTGAACATGGAGTTCAGCCCAGATCTGATAGTTAGGCTGCAAAAGGAGACCAACATGACATTAGTAAAATGCAGGCCAGATCCTGCTTGTGAAAAGACTGGATTTGACCTGCAGGCCACAGATTGCCAATCCTTGCTATAAAGCAATTTAAGACAGTGTGAGAGAACTGTGAAAGGTTGTAATACAGAGTACCATGTGGAGCATTATAGGCATCTGCCAATCCCAATATACAGATTCTTGGAGAGAAGCATATTTGGTACCATAGAAAAATTGTTATGTACATAATTTAGGCATTTGTGTAATTTTTTACAAGAAAAAAATGTATAGGATATCTTAGCTGATGGGTGCCAGCACCACCAGCATTTTCTGTGACTTGTTCTAATTGCTTTAGGGAGACAATCTGTTTCAGAGTAAATGGATTTAGAGAGGCAAGAAAAGAATTACCCAAACTGGAATACACAATGATTGCCTAAACTGGTATTTACTTTTCTGAACTTATAAAAGCATGATGGCTTTCTTAATGGCTGCTATGAGGAAGAAAGCAAGAAAGAGTAGGAAGCTTATTTAGTTATGGAAACAGGATATGCCTGGCCCCACTTTAATCTTCAACTTGCTCTTCTAGATTCTTATTTTTCTTTCAAAAAAAGTCACATTTGTATAAGCAATGAATTCAGGCTCTAAAATGCAGAGCAGCTTCTTTCAAAGATGTACCCATTTGTTGCTGTCAGTTTGTGCTCACATGGGCTGCAAGTATACTGTAGTGGTGTGTATCCATTACCTGAAGTCCCTTGAGGCATTGTAAATAATTTCCATGGAAACAGCACTGATGAGAATATTTGTAAACCAAGGAGATAGCTATGCCATTTTGGAGAGATTTATGGCATCTTCTTTTTTCTCAGATAAACCAACATTAAAAGTGTTTATTTTATAAAATGCTGTACAAATTGATTTAAAGCTATGGAGGAAAAGAAAGAGGTGGAATAATAACAGAGGCTTCACACTGATGATTAGTATCTACAGCATGCTCAATACTTCATATAGCTTATCATCAGGGATCTAGGTTTTCTGTTTGCTGAGGAAAAACTCAGATTGTCTCCTTTAACAGAGGAAAAATGTAGATTTTCTCTTTTAAAGGAGAGCAACACAGGAAACAGTGGATTTCCCTTTACAGACTGTCTGAGTTGCAGCCTACAAGAGGGTGCTTTGGGCTGTGGGGCATGGGAGGAAGTTGATCAAGGCAGGGGGTACCACGTGCATGTGCACGCATGCACATGGCAGCCAGGCAGCAGTGAAGAGTAACTCACACAGCTCCCTCTAGGTAAGTCTAAGGAGGCTGGGGGGGAAAGAAAGGGGGCAGAGACCACATGGGGGAGAGGGGGAAGGGGCACAGGCTATGCACTGGGGGCAGGTGGGTATATACCCCATGGCAGGGGGGGACAGGGGAGGGGTGTGCCCCAAAGATTTCTGCACCCTGCTATGAGTGCAGAAATACCAGGAGGCACATGTCCCCCGTCCCCCCCCCCTGCATTGCCTATGGCCCCCTGCCTTCCCCACATACCCACTCCATTCCTCACACTAGGGTGGAAGGCAGTGGGTTGGGAGTGAGGGGCATTGGCAGAGCCAGGGGGTTGTGGGTCCAGTGTGAGGGGCACCAATAGGGCTATTGTTCAAGAATAACTAATACTTCTTAGTGCCCAGGTTGAAATGCCTTCAAGATAGCCAGTTTTCAGTTTGAATTCTCCCCTTCTGCAAACTCAACTCTAGGACTAAGAACAGATAGTCAAAAAGTCCCAGGTTGAATCAATTCAATCTTTGCAGGTTAGTCTGAGCTGTGTAGATTGAACCAATAAGCAAGTGAACAGACATTCACTTTTGATTCCAAAAATGCAGCCAGCCATATGCCTGCAGTGGGTGAAGCCAGAAGCCAGGGGGTACTAGAGCATGCCTCTCTGCTTGGCTGAAGCAAACAGCTTAGGCCAGGGCTAGCATGCCCACTCTGCAAGGGGAGGGAAGGGGGATTGTGGGGGGAGGTGCAAAGCATCCTAGGCCACTGGAGGACTGTGAGTTAACTTGAATCTGAAAGAGGTCTGGGACAGAAGAGGGTCTGAAAGGGACCTGGGATAGAAGTTCAATTAACTGATTTAACCTAAATCAGTTAAGTCTGATACTACATCACCTAGGTTTATCTAAAACTGACTTTGGCCATTTTGAAAGCAGTTTATGTGCACTGAACTTCTGTTGTATTACAGATTTGAACTGATTTCCAATCACTTACTTCCAGTTTGTGTATAGTTTATGTGTAATTTCTGTCCTTAGGCTAGAAGGTAGACCCTCCTGACAATTTTTGATACTGACATATTGGGTGGTGTCACATGTTCAATTTAACACTTACTAAGTTCAGTTAAAATATAAGCAAACACAAGTTCAAGCACTTGAGCATGTGTTAATTATCACAGAGGCACTGCAAAGTTGTTCCCTTTCGGGAGAGGTTTATCTAACATACTAACTGCAATACTTACTAACTTTAATAGGGCATGGTATTCCAGTGATTTGTAGCCATTGCATGTGAATGTTTAACTACATAGTTTTAAACTTGAATATGTCACTAATGATTTGTAACTGTTGTAAATGAATGTGTGACTACACTCTTATTTCACCTTAAGCATGTCAGTCAATACCAAAGTTTATCTCCTCACTAATTATTATTGTGTCTATTTCAGAGAGGCACTGTGAGGCTTAATTATGTCTCTAAAGCTCTCAAATGAAGAAAACAGTACAAGTGTAAAGTGCTATAAAGACAGTTTAGGTGTGACCATGACAGTTATCAGAATTCAAAGATGAGTTTGATGCCATTTATCTCAGACATAAGTCCCCATTGTCTTCAAAGACTGCAAGAATTTGCAATTCCATACTTAATAGATTTGTAGAGAAAAAAATTAAGTGATTGCCCAGTTTATTGAATTCATTACAATAGTGACATAAGCCAGACCATGCTCAGCAATGCAAAACCAGTTATGGTCTATTACCATATGCCTCAAATATTATTTGTATTATGGCAATGCTTCATAGTTCCCATCAAGTACCAAAAATCCATTTTGCAGGACATTCTGCAAATATAAAACAAAAAAAGGATCCTGGGCATATACACAGAGAAGGAGCAGGAGGAAATAATGGGTCAATGTTGACTAGCACTCTAGAAAAAGATCTTAGCCCTTTCTGTCCCTTCTCTGCTTCCCATGCTGCTGCTGCCTTCATTGTCCCCAATCACTTCTTTTGCTATTAAAAAAAAAAGTCTTACACTTTTAAAAAAATACTAATTAGAGCATTAAGAAGTACACGTATATTAAAAACATGTCCAACATGCATATTAAAAACTGACTAACAGTGAACAGGAACAGAACCACTCGACATTTACATCAATATGGTGAAAAGGGACAGTGCTTATTTTAATGCTTTATGATTTCCATGTATTTAATACATGTTTCATAGTTTCATAGTCGGAAGGGACCTGAGCAGATCACCAAGTCCGACCCCCTGCCATGGACAGGAAAGAATGCTGGAGTTAAATCACCCCGGCAAGGTGTCTATCTAGCCTCCTTTTAAAGACCCCCAGGGTAGGAGTGAGGACCACTTCCCTTGGAAGTTGGTTCCAGATCCTAGCCGCCCTCACTGTGAAGTAGTGCTTCCTGATGTCTAGCCTGAATCTACTCTCTGCCAACTTATGGCCATTGTTCCTTGTTACTCCCAGTAGTGCTCGGGGGAACCCATTGCCTGCTGGTCTCCCTTCACCAGTTTATAGACAACCACAAGATCCCCCCTCAGCCTTCTCTTGTGAAGGCTGAACAAGTTCAGGTCTCATAGCCTCTCCTCATAGGGCCTGCCCTGCTGGCCCCTGATCATCTAAGTGGCACTCCTCTGGACCCTCTAGATGTTGTCCACATCCCTTCTGAAGTGCGGCGCCCAGAACTGGACGCAGTACTCCAACTGCAGCCTAACCAATGTCATACAGAGGGGGAGGATCACCTCCTTGGACCTGCTCGTGATGCATCTGTGGATGCATGACAAGGTGCAGTTAGCCTTCCTGACTGTGTCCCCACATTGGCGGCCCATGTTCATCTTGGAGTCTATAATGACTCAACCTTCTATAGAACCAAATTATTGACAATACGTTTAAACTGGTCAACCATATATTGGGCAGTGTGGTGATGCTCAGTTGTGCACTGAAATGTATAAAAGATTTTGGATTTGTGAACAAAGTTGATGACACCATCATTGTGAATATTTATACCATCAGATACTAGGGACACAAGAGGAGCTTGTGCAATAAGAACATCAACACCTTTTCACATCTTCCACTTCAGCATTCAGAAGACTTCCCTCAAGTGATTCTCACACAAATTAGTGTTCCACACATTTACTAAATATCCCTTCCAATCCTAGCAAGCATCTCAGTAGAGAGGTTGCCCATGATTTATCAAACCCTGTATTAAATAGGAATTTTTCTGGCAGAATTCCATATAGTAACTAGAACTGCATGGGCAGCTAATAATAAATCTTGTAAAAGGAAGTACCAGGGTCCATTCTCAGGATCATTTTCCTAAATTAAAGATGCCAAACCCAGTATTATTATTAAGAATTGTAGAGTATTGGAATTATGAAATAATCTGGTTTCTAACACATTATGAATGTGGTTTTAGCTGCCAAGATAGTTAAGGATTCATAATGAGGAATGATCTGTTCCTGTTCTAATTAATAAAAAAAAAAAAAAAAAAATCTGCCTGCTCCCACAAATGGGGGTTTGAATGAATGCAGTATGTATGGAAGGTTGACTCTTTTTAGAAATGTTTTATAATGGAAAGTTACATAAAATGCCCTGGTCATGTCAATGTTTTCTACATACCCCACATTCATTTCCTGTAAAATAAAAACCAGATTCTGATCTCAGTTATATAATTTCACAGGAGGATCTAAAGTAATACCACAGATTTACTTCAAACAGATGCTGGTTGGGGTCTCATTTAGCTTTATATGCTTGACTGGCTTAGGACTTGATGTACTAAAAAAAAAAAAAAAACAAACCAGTATGGTCAGGCCAGTATATTAAAGTTTTGTGAAATGAGGCTATATTTCTTGCTCAATTAATGTAACATTTTTTAGACAATTAGAATAGATGTGAAAATACGGACTGAGCTGTCCATTTGCTGCTGCTGCTGCATTCTTTGCCACTCATACAATCATCTTCTACTGACACTCATTGACCTAGATTATTCAGAGATTGATGTCAGTTAGGACTAGGTACTGTAAATACTATGAAACATTATGCAGAAATTCTTTAAAATTATTAAATGAATGCAGGGCAGGGTGGGGTGGCATAAGAGTCTTACTTATGCTAGGGAATCAAAGACAGACCCTGGATGCTGATGCAGCCGCTGCTGCATGGTCTATCTACCCCAGTTTATAGCAGCAGCATGGTGTCTGGGCACCCAGCTAATGCTGCAAAAGCAACTCGGTTGAGCTGCCCTTGCTGCCAAGGCACAGAAACTTTGTGGGTGCAGGGTGGTTCTGGTGCCTCTCCTCAGCTTGCCACTGGGGCTCGTGCCCTGCTCACCTACCCCTAGTTACACTACTAATGCTCATGGAAAATGAACTACAACTTGCATACAAAAAGCGCTCTGCAAGTGTCAGCTGCCAGTTTACTTCCCTTGTTAATCCTCTTCAGAAGCCGAACTGTATGCATTACACACTCTCCAAAAAGAAGCATAGAAGCCTTTTGGACCAGTTTCACTGCTATCCTGCACATTTGGAGCAGTGCAAATAAGGTATGAATGCCACTAAATCAAAGTAGCCATGGTTGACAATCACTTTACAGTGGTGTAAGTGACCACAGAAGGGGCAGGGCAGCTGTTGTAAAGAGGGGGAGGTAAAAGTGGTTTTATCAATTCATAACCAGTAATTTTATCTCCTTGTTCAGATATTCATTAAGCTCAGATAATTATAATACTCAATTAATCATTATGGTGTTAATCCTGAAGTACATATAGACTTGGTTTAAACACCCATTTTCTGAGGATATTATCTCAAACTGAATTTCATTTGTAGTTTAACCAGTGCTTAATAGATAGAGAGAGAGAGAGAGAGAGAGAGAGAGTGCAGCCATTATAACTGAAAACTTGACTGTCTTGTGGTTTCAAGCCCTTTCTATGAAGCTTTACATGAACCAACATAAATTCCTGATTATTTTGAGGGCCAGATTCCAAGTGTTGTAGGGCTTTTTCAGAGACTAAATGAGAAAACCGCAGTTCTTCCTGACTCCACATTGCCTCCATATGTTCAAGGTGTCAGGTAAGCCTTACTCCTGAGGCCAACTGAAAAATTTCTGTTAGAACTCCTTCAGCATAAAATTGGGCATTTTTTTCAAACCTAGGATGCAACTCTTCTGGTTTTCACCTTTCTAGCCATTTGTCCAAATTACTGCCTGGTATGTTTTTCCCCTATTTGCCTTTAATTATTATCTGTCACTCGCTAATTAAAGTTATTTAGTATATTTTATTAATAATGTCCCATACTTACTTGCAAAACTCTTTGTACAGATGTATAGATGTATCAGTAATAAAACAATAGAAAAAACATGCTCAAAGCACGGAACACACGCATCATAGAAATGAGATTTATTGATGATCTGGAGAAAATAGGAGGCCTGAAGAAATCATTTCAGAAACCCCGATTTAAACTTTTGCTTCAGAAAAATATAACTTTAAAAGATTATGTTAATTTTTGTATAACTGTTTAAGAAGAAGAACGGACAGGAAATTCCATAACCTATACAATTACCTTCATAAGTAATTTAGCTTTATACATAAAAATACAGGAAACAGCTATTTTTAAATGAGATTCTCTTAGGGCTGTAAAAGTGTTGTCAATTTCTAAGTTAGAAGATGGACACAGACAAATTTATAGCTGTGGCAGTAATATTACCTACGCATATCAAGATGTGCCATAAAGTAGAATTCATGCACATACTCTAAACAGTTACAGATTTTGCATTTGTTTTAATGTTTTTATATTATACATGGCATTCTCATAAAGAAGAACATCTATGTATGTAGAAGAGATGCATTACTAACATGTTTCAGCTTTAAATGGATGTAATCTTTCAAGATTTTGCCAGTAGAGGAAGGGTTTATAGAAATTTATCATTGCCGTTCAGAAATTATAGATAGTATGGGCCCTCCTGCCACACTAGGCTCTTTTAGATGTGCTTGCACCTGGTCTAGCCCATGAAAAAAATCAATTGGTTTATTTTTTAATGCTTTGACATGCAAGTTACATTCCCTGTGATTATCGTGTATGTGTACGTAGTGGGGCTTCATATTGAGGTATTCTTTATTACTGAATTTGGCCCATTGTAGTTAACTGGAAGACAAAGGTTCCAGGTCCCTGAAGCATTGCATGCCAGTGCAACCATTTATTATTTATAACTCTTTATAAATTAAAGAAGGTAAAACATAGAATCTCACTCTGCAAATGGCCTGTTTTGCTATCAGCTGCAGGCAGAAAGAACCTGACCTCTAAAATTCCTTTGGAAAGGCTATAGCTTCAGAAAAGCTATAGTTCTCTGAACTGCTTGGGCGCATCCCTACAAGTGGGAACGCACATATTTGTGCCGCTGCTATTTGTCCCTGGGCACGCCCCTGCATGCATGCTCTGGTGGGCAGCAAAATTACTCTAGCTAGGGTAGGGGAGGCTGGGGCCAGCACCTGGGCCTGAGAGCCTTCTGAGGCAGCAGTGGTGGTGATCCAGCAGCTTAGTTGCTGGCTGGCAGCCAGAGTGTGGCTCTGGCCAACTAGGCTCCCTTTCTGGTGATGTATGCTGCTGCCATACACGCCACAACGCTTTCTTTTGCAGCAGTTTTCTTTGATACCAGGATCTCCTGGTGTAAAAAAAAAAAGCAAAAAAAAAACCTGACACACCACTATTTAGCAGCACAGTAAATGCATACATGTGTGCCACATGCCATTTGTGGTGCCACAAAAAGGTTTCTGGTGCTGCAAATTGCATGTGTGCACCCATGGGATACACCCCTTGAGCACAGAGTGGGACATTTGCTAGTCTCTATACAAACTTATAAAACAAGTGAGGGGTTTTGCAACTTCTCTCACCTCTATAGAGCTAGGCATGAAATGACTCCAAGGAAATCGTTCCAGAAATTTCATAGGTCTCAGTTGCAGCAGTTTTAAGAAACTTGCTTGTGAAACACTTAGTTAAATGTTTATGATGGCACATTTGAAAGTACTATTAAAATTACTGATGAGTAGAAACTGACTTATATTTAGGGTTCATGAGAAATTCTCTTTTGAAGTGGTTAGCCTGAAAATTGGATTTTCAGCTCAACAGATTTTTCATATAATTTTTGGTGGAAAGCAGACAATTTTCATTTTTTTGCCTAAACAGAAAAAATCCTGAAACCAAAAATTATAAGACAAAACTTCAAAAATGTTGATTTTGAAATACTGCTGTTGTATTTTGGGAGTTATAGTTTGTAAGTCTTGTGCTCCCATTCTCCACTCTGAACCAGGCTCTCCAAGGGACTCTCTCCCACATGACGCACTACAGCCATGTCATGATGCTCACCTCTCTTCACCAAGTGGTGAGATAGGAGATGTAATCTGATCAGGGTGTTTGGCATGTGGAAAAGAATGGGGAACAGAAGATTCCTGAACTACAGATCCCAGTAGGCATCCCATCAACACTTCAGAATTGAAATATTTTTGTTTCATCTTCAAACATATCTGAGATTTGATTATTCTCTGAAGATTCATTATTTTCCCTGGGAGCATAAAAAGCAGTATTTTACATGAGAGAATTTTTTTGGATCAAATCTTCCACAGAGTTTAAGGAAAAGAAGCTTGGATGCAGGGTTTTGATTCAGGCCCATCTTTACCTTTAGTTATGTATAGTGCAAAAAAGTAAAGTGTACAGCAAGCAACAGTGATATCGGAGCATAGATATGCATTTAGAATCGGCTTCAACATTTGAGAACTTTGTCTGGTGTAGCTGATTCCAGTGCAGCATCCATTTAGGTTCAGGGTCTTTTGTACTCCACTGGTTTAATTAAAATCCCTTTCAAATATCTTCAGAACTGGTACCTCTTTCTGACATTTGTGTTATCAGACAGTAAAAGCATCTGCTAGTAAGTACACATTGCCATTGTGGCTTTTTGGTTGCATGTGATCTAGTCAATACATTTTCTATTCCTAAATGATTAATTTGCTTTTTACAGTCTAACATAGACATTAGCTTCTACTCTGTAATTACTAAAAAGTTTTTCACAGTCTTCTTACTCAGGGATGAGCATTCAGAATAGCTGGGACTAAAGTGTAAGTAATTATTCATTGTAAAAAGTAGTTCTTGCAAGTTTACCCCTTAATTCAACTAACAGTGCAAACCCGATTTCTACAAGATATATTTGTTCTTCATAGTGCTAGAGTGATATTATCACTGTGATGGTCCAAGAAATATGTATTTGTATATACATTTCATAATTATATGCATAAAAAATTACATTGGGGAAGTTAATGAATGAGATTAAAGGACTGCATCAAAACCTTGTTTAAGTCTATCCCAACCATGCAATAAAGATATCACCCACAAAAATCCCTCCCTTTCACATTTATTCTTCATAGCTATTTGCTAAAGGGTTGAACTGAGCAATTTTCAATCTATGGAAATTTATGGGCCATTCACTCACATAGGCGGCAGAAGGCTGGGGCTAATAGGGCTTAGCCCCCCCGCAAACTAATTTTGCAGTGGCCAGCCACAGCAGCAGTACCCGGCACCATGCAGCTCCACCACTCCAGCACCACCGCAATGCCCACTGCCACAGCATTGTACCCAGTGGCCTTGCTGCATGCTCCTCCGCTGCTGCAGTACCACACCGGCCCCGCAACCCCCCCCCCCCCCCCCCCAAAAAATTTTTCTCCTGCCGCTCTTGTTCACTCAGTGTTCATTTCAGGTACTGGAGAACTCTCTCTCTCTCACATAGGAGATGCAGAATACAGCAGTTCAGGCAGTATACATGTGCACAGAAAGCAGTAAAAAAAAAAAAAAAAAAAAAAAAGGTGTTTAGCAAAGTACAAGATTTTAAAGTAGGATTTAAAGGATGCCTTTTGCCCTTGTACTGAGGACAGCAATTAGAAGGAAAAAAAAAAAAATCAAAGAAGCAGTTTCTCAATCACAAATTACCATTTGTCAAAAATTGCACTGGAAAAGTTTCTCGGGTCTAGGAGGAAATTTCTGGTCAAAGTATGAGAAAGAGGGGAAGCACAAGTCTGGCAGATGTTCTCTGCCCAATTCAAAGCAGGGACATGAACATAGATTTTCCACATTACAGTGCTTTAGCCACCAGGATATTTTTTCTCCTGGTGAATCCTTCATTCTCCCCCTCTCTCAGAAAAGTCTCATTTTTATTCCACTTCAGAAAAACTTCAAAACCTCAGGATTTTATCTCAAAAAGAATTGTTTTTCCATTCATCCCTACCCATTTTTCTTAAGAAGTCTCAAAAATTAAATGGTCTCAAAAGTTAACAGGAGACCAAAGAAATAGTATATTAAGTAGATTATCTTCTCGATGACAAACTAAAGTTGAAGATGCCACAAATCTTCTATAGTTAGCCATGACCTCAGTTATCTGCTACTGTGAGCACACAATAGACAAAAATAATGCTATAGCCTGGACTCTAACAGGTTAGAACCACATGTTCTTTTTAATTGCTAAACGATGCTCAAGAAAAGAAAGGAATAGCCAAAATACTACATATGGCATTTTCAAAGACTGCTGGATATTGCAACATAGAAACAATCTGAATTGATTACATCCCACACTATCTTCATTAAAACATTTGCAAAAATATGGGAATGTACTGATGCACAATGGCGTTTATAGAAACAGTTAATAATCCATAAGCAGTAACACACATCATGTGAAATAGATGCTGCATATTGATTGATTGTTTATCAACTGACAGGTGAAAAGAGAGCAGAAAACTTGTTTTCAGTCAGCAATAGTCATGCTGCTGCAGATGTGTTAGGTTTGTATGCCCAGCTTTTTTTTCTTTTTTCTTTTTTCTTTTTTTTTTTTTTTTTTTTTTCTTTTTTTTTTTTTTTTTTTTAGCTTTTCTTTAATATTTCTTAAATTGAATATTTGTCTCTCCCTGCCCCCTTGTGGAAGTATGGGCCATGCATTTGCTGATTTAAAAGATATGAGAAAAACGCAGTAACAAAAAGCTTAATTTAATATTCCGATATACGTTTGTTAATTATACACATATAAAATTATATTGGAGGAGTTAATGAAATAATGGAAGAAAGTAGCGTTATATAAAGAGGATTGACATTGGTTGGGCTACATTTTAATAGAACATGTTTTTATAAGCATTTCTTGTTCAGCCTTTTAAAAAAAGTAGTAATAAAGTTGCAGTACATAAGGAGTTTTTGCAGTTCTCCTTTAATCTGAATACATTTTTTAAAAGAAATGCAATGGGAAGGGACAGTAAACAAAATGATGTCCATTATTTTCCAGATTGTTGGGAAAATACCACAAGATATAGATGTGTTTTAGTCTATATTTTTCCACAAATGAAAGAGAGAACTTATTCTCTTTTGTGTGTAAAATAATCTCTCTCAGCAAAGATGAGAACACAGATTTGCTATGTTAGTAATAGAAAGGTTACTTAAGATCTAAAGGTAGGAAGCATAGGATTGGATCAGAGGCTTTAAAATATCTTCCAGCAATCCATTTGATTGCTGTTATTTTCCTTTCTACAAATTATTTTCTGTGAACATTTTGCTAAATCACCACTATCAACCATCCAAACTGAGTTCTTTCCCCTTACAGTGCATTGAGCCTGTCCCTATTTTTCAGAGTTGTTCTTGTATATGAGGCCGTGCCAGAGCAAAGGAAGAGATCTCTGATCCCAAACCAACATGTTCAGTTTCAACTGGACATTCACTAGAAGCTGATACAGTTTTCCAGAGTATCAATGTTATGGGCTATCATTGCATAAGTCTGCTTAGTCAATAAGTTGCCACATTCTACAAGAGCTTCAGTTTCTAAGTGGTCTCAAGACATAGCCTCATCCTCCTTACTTGTCTGTTAGCAAAATGAAGATGACTTGTACAAGAGCAGCAGATCAGCACCTGACAGAAAAAGATACATTTGTTTCACCAAGCACAGATGAGGGAAACAAAAAAGTTCTCTTGAGGGTGACTACTCGTTGATGAGCCAACAACACAGCATTAGTTCCAAGCACATCCCCAAGTTATGTCCTACCAATGGTAGCCATGTATCTTGGGTCAGTGATAAAAGTGTAAGCTGTACCAATTCTTCTAATAGGCTGGGCAAACCAATCACCCTTGTCAGCATCTTTTCTGGATCCCTCTCTCTCATGCACTTCCCAATTGACACTGGGCAGTGCATTCTTGGTGCAGTGATGTTTGCTTGAAGTTAGAGATATACTAGTAGCCAGAAATACTAAATGTTTAGCTTATTTACACCCCGAGAAGATGAAGATTTGCCAAGTGCCCAGGGGTATATAGAGTCACAGCAAACAGCTACATGGCCCTAAATGACATGCCCTAAATATTTTCCGATACCGTTTCTCCCCACCCAAGCAGCACCACTTCTCCATTAAGCTACATGGGAACAATGATGAGCTCCAGCTGAATGGACAAGTAACAGCCTTTGAAGTAAAAGCCACCACAAATAGCTGAATAGATGCAAACTAAGCAGGCTGTGAACTACCAAGCTCTATTTTATTTATAAATACTTCTGTCCTTCATTTATTGCCCTAAAGAAAGAGAACGTCTTTGGTATTAGGACATGGGAAAATAAATAGCACCAGTTAAAAAGGGGCACTTCATTAGTATCTCATTTACCATATTTACTTGAATATAAGATGATGATGACTATAATAAGATGACCCTTAATAATTAGATTCTATATATGGAAAATTTATAAATTTCCATATAATGTTATAATGTTCCAGGTATCAAAGCTAATTATTGGAGATTTGCCTTCAATATGTTCTCTCCCCTGCACCTTACTGTCAGACCCTGCTGTCCCTAAGCATGTGGAAGTGAAGGATAACTCTGAAAATACTGACCTTGAAATAAGTACCCCTGTAATAATTTGTATAAAATTACTCCATATTCTCATAGGCTTAGTTCATCCAGAATTGATTCATTTTGCCTTTTTGAGCACAGGTAATCCATAAACAAACTTTTAGGCAACACTTTTGAAGCTACTTATATATAGTATAAAATATGCATGATATTAATTCAACAATGTTTCAAGCCATGGTGACACACAGCTCAGCATAATTTAGTATGTGTGTGTACTTCAGATACCACCCCCACCCCAAAAGGATCTATGTGCTAATTGGTCCCCCACTCATGACTGGAACTGGGTCTTCTGGTCACAAGACCCAGGACCCTCCAAAATGTTATATGCAGATGTGGGGCAGGACAGCTTGGTCCAGCTCACCTCATGGATGACAGGGCCACACTAATAATGTGCAACAGCCTGAGAGAAGGGGTGACAGAGGAATTATAAGTGGACTGTTTTGGGTCTGATTTGGTGATGTCTTCCAGACATCTAAGACTGGTGAAGAAACAGAAATAATTGGAAATGGGAAAGAAAGGTGCAGCTTAGCTGCAGAAGTGCAGAGGAAGTTGAAATATATTCAATGTAGTGGTTCACCATGACTTGGAAAAGAGCTGGCATTGAGGGGAACTGTACATGACAGGCACTACTTACTATATATATTTTTTTCAAATGGGCTGTACTAATCTATCCAAGTGATAGGATCATACCAGTATGTTTGCCTAATATAGGCCATGTGTTTTATAGTCATGGGCAGTATTGGGTGCATTTAATCAACTTCATAGTTGGTATCCATTACTAAGCACCTGCTGCTTTTGGCAACAGTTTAATGATAGACAATGTACTTAATGAGGTTTTCTTGTATGTGAATATAATATTAGTGGCTTTTCCCTCCCATGCTGATTGGGGGGGTCAAAACTTTGTTTTGTATTTGAATAAATATAGTAAATTATATAAATGAGGAGCATAGCAGGGGCTGGGATGCAGCCCCTTCTAGGCCCCCATAGGATTGGCAGTGCCAGCAGGAAACTCACCCAGTGAGGCCTGAGTGAGCCACACCTCCCCAGTATGCCAGAGAAGAGGTCCAGAGGAGAACTTGCCTGGCAAGGTGCAGATGACCCAGGCTTCTCTGGTGCACCAGAGGAGAGGCCCAGGGTGAAAATGGAGTGGCACACCAGCTGCAGGGTTGGGGGAACATTTGCCCCTGGGAGCTGGCACTGATTGGCTCAGGAGGAAACCTGGGAGATGCTGAGAAGCATGGTGTTCAGCAACTCCAGGAACAAAGGTGGTGCTACAGGACCAGGAAGAAAACCAACAGCACCAGAGACCCAGCTAGCCAAACCCTCATGGAATACTAGGATCCAGTGACCATGAGTGAAAGATTACCTGTTGCATCCAGCAAGATGAGTGATGCTTGATGGAGGGGTAGTGGTGGATGATCCCACAAGCTGGAAGGCAGGGCATACACACAGGGAGCTCCCCAGGAGCAGGGCAGCCAAGCCCATCTGGGAAGAGGGTAAGAACAGACCAGAGAGCTGGGTTTAGCCTCAAGGGATACCGAAATAGTCCAGACAAATCCCTCCTTTGGGCTGACTGAGTAAATAGCCACCAGGTTCAAACCAGCTGGACTTTCGAACCAGGGAGTGGAGCCCAGGGACCCAGAGTCTTTCTTCATAGCATTTGAGAGTACATACCATAGGCAACGTGGGAAAGAGCCTGTTTTAAGTACTCCCAGGCTAGGGGGAGAGAGCTGGGGAAAGGAGGACCCCCTGTATCTTTGAGTTACAGCTAATTGGGACCTAATCCATACAGATGGACCTTATAAAGCCATTTAGTCCAAGAGCCCTGGGGACAGATGGGGAGAGATTGCACCACACAAGACCAGCCAACGCAGAGAGAACCTCTGAACATAGAGCCTCATGATAGAGGAGGAGTCAGAGGCCACAACAAGGGGAATGTGAGAAAGGGGAGAAGGAAGGTATGAAGAGGCTGGCGGCACCTCTTCAGAAGAGAAAGATGACTCCAGCCAGGGTTTACC
Source organism: Alligator sinensis (assembly GCF_000455745.1). Lineage (NCBI taxonomy): Eukaryota > Metazoa > Chordata > Crocodylia > Alligatoridae > Alligator > Alligator sinensis. The sequence goes on along the minus strand of NW_005841832.1, from coordinate 5,544,879 downwards.
TGAAATGGCAGTAACAATGCTGAGGAGGGAACTCCCGATGTGCCCAGTACTGAATCTACCAGAGCATCAGGTGCATTGCATTGGCTCCTCCTGGTGCTCTGGGGCTACTTCTGGCAGGGAGTTCTCCCTAGGGAAGGAAAAGGGGGCAGAGAGAGAACACCCGCAGAACAAAAGTTCCAATTGAGAGTGAAGAGGTTATTCCCCAGGAATGGAGGCTTGAGACCAAGACAGTTTCTGGGCTCAGAGGAGCTCTGTGAGGGCTGCTATCTGTCAATCACAGCAGCGATGAGGGTTAAAAGCCTGAAGCTTGTGGACTGAGGAGGAAAACCTGAGTATTACAGGAGAGAGTCTTTCTTCTTTTGAGTTTCACTGGCAATGTGGATCAGGAGACTGTGTAGCCCCAGAGGGGCACTGTCTCACATTAATGAGGGCAATTAATGGAGCCTGGGAGTAAAGCCTAGCCAGCTGAAGAGGGATTGTGGTTTAAAGAACCCACACCTGTGGGGTGTCAGCAGCGAGTTCAGGTTTTTTGTGTTTCATTCTCTGCATACTAAAAAAGGGGAGAATTTTCCCATGATAGTTTTTTTTTTTCCTTTATCCTGCTTTGGAAAGGAAGCCCAGGGCAACTGGACTCTGGGCATCCAGCCTTGGGAAAAGAGAGGAAGAGACAGGAAGAGGGATAGGATTGGTTTTTATTTATCAGACAGGGCAAACAAGTCTGGGTCTGAGTTCTGGACAGTTTAAAAGACTCTCTTTATGCTAGAGGTAACTACCCAGAAGAAGAACAATAGCTGGGCTTGAGTCAGAGAAAATGGCCAGGCCAACCACACACGTTCTGGATTATACCCGATACCGTGGTAACAACTGGGAGTTATACGGCTGGGGTCAAAGGGGAACTTGGAGCCCCACTTGAAGGGTGCCTTATACCATAACCAGACTCATGAAGACAACATCACCTGCCAAAAGATGTGGCAGGAGAGAATTAGGTGGGGACTAGATTCTGACTAACTGGTCAAGGTATTCCCAACAACCATGGACAGGCAAATGTCATCTGGACATCACAGGCCATGCCCTTATACAGTGATATCCCAACAGAAGGCAATCACAGACTAGACTGGAGCATCTAAATCTGAAGAGAGAGACCTATCTGGAGGAGACGGACAGCATCAAGTTGTTGAGCAAGTAAGCGAACTGAGTTGGTGAGGAATCAAAGTCCAGTGACTCCCCACTCACTGTTAACAGAGAATTACAACTCATCACCTGTGAGGAAAATGGACAGGGTGTAGGGGTGGAGGAGACTTGTAGAAGACTGACTCCTTGTCAAGCAGACCAACTCTCGAGATACCATCCATCTTCCCAATGATTATCATAACATCAAGATGTGGCAAGCGAGAGGGAGGAAAGAAGAAGCAGAGGTCTCAGTGATCATGACTTAAAGGGAGGTGAGGGGACCCATACACCCACAAGGAGTAACTATGGAAGCAAATCACAGAAGTACAAAATGATTGTACTAAAATCTGACTGAAGTGCAGAAAAATTATTGTATCTATACAATGTGGCCGATATCCTCAGTTCCTGTCAATCAACCTAATTCAACGAACCTTGACATAGCCAGATTGACCAGCATCCACTAAGAACATAGCCACATGCAATTAAAAAGGTAAAACTCAAACATCTTCCCAAGCCAAGATGGCCCATTGGTCCCGAGTGGTGAAGACGTATCTGTTTCTGTAGCTAAGAATACAAGAAAGTGATTCCTTGGCCTTAAATGATCAGGTAACTATTTTATAGCTTTGACTGGGGAGCTTTTGGCAAGTGTCTGAAGCAAGGCTAGAACTCAAACAACTGGAGTAAGCAGATTCAACTCTTCATCCACTCTGTCCCTCACATATCATTTATCCAAGCAAAATATTAGCCATCTCACTGCAGTTGTGTAACAAGAAATTACACTGCAAATTTACAAAGTAGAAGAGATAAAATGTCTAACAAGTATCCACACATGAAAATTCCTTTTAAAAAGTTGGTACATAATCATAAAGTGCCTCCAGTTGTTAAGTGGGAATGAATATTACACATGCAGTAGGTTGCACCAGAAAATGACACTTTTCTGTAAGCTACTAATTAAAACAAGCAATAAATAAATAAATAAAGGGGGTGGGGAGAATATAGCAATTTCAGGCCCCATCTGATTCTGAAGCTCAAACTACAACCTTTTTCCCACATATCTAAGTAATTAAGAATAATTTGTTCTCAGACTTCTGGGAGTGGATGAATTTATGAACCAATGAGCTGTAATACAAAGGGTTGTGTTATGAAAGCCATTTGGTGATTTATTTTAATATTTGGCTAGATAGTAAAATAAACATGATGAGATCTTAACTGGTTTATTTCAAGTAAAGTGCTAAGGGTCCAAAGGAATGCTATAAAATCTAATTAAAGAATGGAGAGCCTGAATCTGCTTTCACTGTAATAGTGAGACCCTGGTGTAACTTCAAGGTAGAAGAAGGGAGAATCAGAATGTAGATAACTGAAATGAGGGCCAGATTCTTAAACTCTTGCTCATATTGAATAGTGTCATTTAATACAAAATCTTAACCAATACAGATCATTTAACTTTTAAGAATGAGAAGGAGCTTTATAAACCAAGCATACAATTTCTACATTATAATGGATACTCCCACATTTAGAGATTTGCTGTTGGTTTCAGTCCAATTTTCAATAAAGACAATGAGTTCTTCCTGAATTAGGCTTTTTGTGCAGACATACTAGGCATGTCTACATTGCTTCCCAACTATGCTGGAGTGCAGGAGCAAAGCACAGCTTCTCTGCTCTGCACATGTTAAACCCAGAAATGAATATAATGTAGCCAGTTAAGGCAGGGCTGGATTCATGCCAGTAAATTATCTTCCTTGCCCACGCTAATTAATGTGTTTCTAGGGTTGCTTTAAGGAGGGTTACATCTATTTCCATTTAGCACACATGAAGTGGTGTGAGTATGGTAGGCTTCACTGGTACACTTCTTAGGAGTATCCCAAGTTCTCAACTTTCTATATACAGGCAACCCCCACTTAGTGATCTTAGTTGGTTCCTGAAAAAAAATGAGTGTTAAGTGAAACGAGCATTAAGCGAAACCAGAAGTATTTGACAAACGAAGATGGTGACTGCAATTGTTTTTAATGACCCAAGACAATGACTGTGAGTGTTATAATGAAACTCACTGAGCGCTAAGTGAAATCAGGTATCAATTTCAAATGAGCGTTATAGCAAAATAGCATTAAGTGGTGGTTGCCTGTACCCATCGTAACAGCAAGATAAAAAACATTAAGACAGTAAGAGCAGGAAAAAAGGAAAAATTGGAGAGCATATGTATATGCATGTACTGGAGAATCAGCAGTGGGATAGATCTGATTTCTTACTCTACCTGCAAGTAGGTTACTGGTCTGAATCCTAGATAACTCAGTCATTATCACCATTTCCCCCATCTAATTTCTCTTGGCATTCTAAACTTAGACCTTCATAAACAGCTCTGGATATCACATCTGGCCCCAGTTAGCACTTTTGTGGGCAGCCTTGGCAAAGCAGCAAATGAATGAATCAGCACAATAGTTTAGGTACCCTCTGATCCCTTAAAGATATTGAATAATAGGCTGTCTTACCACACACAGCTCACATTCCAGGTAGAGAGGGAGGGTTACACTGGCTTTGGACACCTTTGCACCTTTCTTTTTTTAGTCTGGTTGGAAGCTAGAACAGGCCCAGTCTTAAATCACACAGCCTAAGGAGGTTGACTAAGTTACAGCAGTTTTCCCAGGACTGACATCCTGTGGACCATGGTGTAATGATAGAAATTGTAAAGATGCCCCCTAAGAAAGGTATAGAGATGGGGAATTTATCCCATCAGCATTTCAAGAATATTTCTGTTCTTATATTTGTGATAAGAACAGTTAATGCTAGTTATCAGGACCTTCAGACAAGATTTTCCAGAAGAAAGGCAGAAACAGAGAATTTATGCCATGAATTCCCAGCAATATTAAGTACACCAGAGAAGTAAATAAATAAATTAGTGTATGTATACAGGTCATTTGTATGGAAGAAAAAAAAATCCCCATATTGGTATCAACTTCCAGCTACAATATATATTTAAAAATTCATTTGAACCAGCATTCTGAGAAGCTGCATCTTGCAAAACACAGTCGCATAAAACCACATTGTGCTGTACAAAGCATATTAAAAATATTTGTCTTTGCCATGAATAGAAACACATTGCAGATAATTAAATATCATGCTGCCTTTGATAAAGGAAACAATAAAAGTGGAGCCTAAGAGGGCTATTTGAGCTCAACTGAATGACCAGAAATTGATTATTAAAAAACCTGCCTTGCTTGCAGCACATGACATTTATTTGCCCATTTCTTATTAGTTTGGTGGTTAGGGTTTTCCCTTCTATACATCCCAGCCCCCATTTCACTTCCCTAGCCACGAGCCTGTGCTCCGTGTCAAGGATCTTCTCTTTTTTGAAAACTGATTGACTGAGTAATTTATTGTCTGAAAAGACTCACTGGGAAGAGCATCATTGTGATGACTACTGGGGATGGTCATGTTTTTCATCTCTTTGCTTTCCAGCTGAGCATTTTTAAGTATTGTGTCCAGAAGATGGATAGCTGAGTAAGGCAATTAAATATTTATAATTGTGCATTTACTGTTTCCTAAGCAACCATATTTGCCTCCTTTCTTTATTTTTTGCTGATCTAAAATATAAATACATGTCACAATGAAAAAGATAAAAACAGGATGATTAAAAGGAAAAAATACCAGTTATTCCTAATCTCAGAGTGACAGCTGCTATCCCACTTTCCCAACTAAGGAATTTTCTAGTGCTACTTCTACCTACAAGCTAAAAAGAGCATTGTGTTGCTTTACCAGAGTTGTGAAAGACCCAGCTGATCCATTCTGGGAGCAGTAATCCCAGTTTTGTTTTGTTTTTTGGGAGGGGGGGGGTTGAGCTGGGGGCAGGGGGAGAGTGCTTTTGCCTACAGCAGTTGGTTGAAGAGAGTGGGAATCAAGGCTCTTCAGCCTCATGACCTGTACTTCCCTGTTATTTTCTGCCTCTGGGTGAGAAGTAGCCCAGTGCCTACAGAGCCCAGGAGACTGTAAGCTTCACACCTGGGAAGGAGGCAATTTGGATGCTGTTGGACAGCATCTACAGCTGTTATTTAGAAAAGGTCATATTTGAACTTCTGCTTTTGTAGTCTGATGACAGGAGAAAGACAGACATTACAAAATCAACATTACTATGCACACCAGTCACTGCAGACACAAACACAACATTATTGCCAAAAGAGCATATCCAGAAAGAGTAAAAAGTCAGGATAAATAAATCTTCCACATCTATTTCCAGTGAGTAAACAGAGGCCAAGTAGCATATTTGCTTTTGAGAAAACCACAAGCAAGTATATTCTAAAAAGTGGAAAGAGGCACAGTAAACACAAAAGACCTCCCTACTCTTGGAACTGCACACCCCCCACCCTACTCTGGGAACCTGTGCACCTGCCCCCCACCCCCAAATCTCAGAACCCACACCTATCATCCTCCCCATCCACAGGCAGATTAACGCACAGGCCTGTACGGACCCTGCCAATCAGGGGCCACCGGATGCCTGGGTTCCCATGGGAAATGACAGGTTTCCCCTTGCAGGTGGGCAGCATTCTAGACTGCAAGGGATTGTGCTTGGGGCTGCCAGGAGTGGGACACAGGGGGTGCCACGTGCACGTGCACGTGCACGGCCACATGCATGCACATGGCCCGTAACACATCCGGGCAGCATAGAGCATGTATGGGGAGGAGGGGTAGATCAAAGCCCCCATGGTGAGGGAGTGGGCCCAGGGGGCAGGGTCAGGGGCTGGGGGCACTGCTCAGCCAGGGTGATGTATGGGACCCAGGGCAAGGAGTGGGACAGAGCCACAGGCAGCTAGTTCAAGGGATGCAGGAGGGAGTGAGGGAGGGAGAACAGCTCCCCACCACTGTGCACACCCCCAAGCAGAGGCATGGCAGGGCATATGACTCCCCAGATTTGAGCACAGGGCAGATGCAGGCTGCTCACTGCGGGCTAAGGGCTCTCCATTCTGCTGCCTTTGTCCCAGGGGCCCCACACCCACCACCCACCCCTTGCCCACCCAGCAGCAGTGGGGATGGTGAGTTGTGCCCCCAGTGCCAGGCAGAAAGGGGGCTTGCAGCCAGCACAGGACCTCCAGGGCAAAGGCATCGGGCGGAGAACTCCAAACCTGCAGCAGGCAGCCCACCTCTGCCCTCAACCAGATTGGCTCTGCTCTGCTCTAGCCATGGTGGGAGTGTGAGGGGCAGGGAAAAGAGGCAAGCATATGCCACCCCACCCCCAACCCATCTGGGCCTACCCAGCCACCCCTGCAGGGCACATATGCCCATCCCACCCTTGGTAATAGCAGCACCAGGAGGGAAAGGGGCCCCTCCCCCTGCTAGAGCCCAGCAGCCCAATAAAATTAATCTACCACTGCCCTGATCCCTTCCTCCTCCCTGCTATCAGAACCCATGTTTGCCCATGTGCCTTCTGCTGGGTTTGCCCCAGGAGTCAATTCTGCTTGTTATGTTACTGCATATACCAGAAGCTCACTGCAAGCTACCCAGGCCCCTAACAATAATGTGCCTAAGGAAAAAGTGGGTATAAAGAGGTGCAAAACTTTGTGTGTCAGTGTACAGGTGCTCCAGCTAGATTTTCACACTTGGGGTCCATATTGTTGCCTTTTAGACACTGCTTTTTACATGCTTCATGATCATCTCCACAACTGTTTTGACATGTACCTATCTGCAGTTTGTGGCAGTTTTACTGGGGTTAGCACCAAAGGACATATTAGTCTCTGAGAGAATGGTGGGACTCTAGAAAAATATCTAAGATGGTATGTGGGAGCTGAGAAATAAGAAGAAAGTCTAACAGAAGAAAACAGGAGATCCAATTAAGTAAAATCCATTCAGCCAAGAGCCTTCTAAAAATGATTGCAGTATTAACCATCATTCTTCCTGGCAGGTGCTGTATGTCCTCTACTCTATGAAGAGTAGTTTTTCTTTAATAGAAGTTGAAATACCCTGTGATTTCCTGAGTCAGTAAAGCAGGTTAGAGCTAATTTTTCTTTATGGAGGATTTGGTTATTCTAATGAGTAGTTACAATATAATTTAATTTACAACCCTGGTTAAATACTACAGCTGGAAGGCATGAAATATTTTTCAGGAACATGTCAATTCCCTTGACAGTTCCCATGAGCCAGTTGTGCAGGGAGATAGACAGCCCATTGAAAAACTCCAACTTCGTTCTCCTGAAATAGAATATTTCCTCCTGTGAAAGAAGTTGAATTATATTCCAATTCAGGTTGAAATTTTTTTTTTTTTTTTTTAAGAAAAGATATTTTGAATGGAGGGGGGAAAAAAAAAAAATCTCATTCTTCAGCCATATCTATTGCCACTTTCTGAGCTCTTTCCTCTTCAGGAAGGGATGTTTTTCCCCCTAAAATTTTCCCAATTTTAAAATATCTTGCAGGACATTTAGAACTGCCCAGAATGTCTGAAAGAGGTTCCACAGTGTATCCTACATCCTCCAAATGAAAATTTAACTTCTCAACAGATCAGCTTAGAAAAATGAAAGTGAACAAAAATAAATGCCAGGGTTATAGCTCATATTGCTATAAGGCACTTAGAAAATCAGCCTCTTTAAAAAAAGGTAGCTTGGTCAGTGGTAAACAATATACTGAAAAAACAAAAAAATAAAAAAAAGTTAGGTTCCAATCTTCTAAGAACCTGTTAATTATCTTCCCCTACTTCTTAGCGTCTTTTAACATGCTAAAAGATAAGAGGATTTATATGAATTGTTTAGAGTAGAGAAATGATAGCTTCTGATGAAGCAAGCTATTGTTTACAAAAACTTATGCATCTCTGAGTTAGTCTATAAGGTTCAAATTTAGTCAGTCTAACCAAAAGCAAAAGACAAAATAGTATTTAGGGGCAAAAAAAAAGGCAGTCAGAAAATCAGGTTTCTAGGATGCTTTTGTGTAAGGACAAACTCCTCTCCTTATGCAAATCATCCCTGATCTTGCAAATCACTTTTAGAGGCTCATAAATTTTGAAGCCAGAAGACACTATTAAATCATCTAATTTGACTTCTTATTTTAAAAAAAACCAAAGAATTTCATCCAGCGACTCCATATCAAAACCAATGGTTTGTGTTTGCTGACATTATGTGTTACAAAAAGGCATCTCTTCTTGATTTGATGATTCAAGACACCATTTCCCTTGATGATTTAATGACTAAAGTAATCATGATCACTTTTAAAAATTTGACCTTTCCCAAGTATAACTATACCAACATGAACCATCTCTGGGTCAGTTGGGGACAGCTCCAAGAGCAGTGGTGGGCAGGGGAGAGGGGAAAGGGAATATGCTGCTTTGCATGAAGGAAAAGAGAGGAAGGAGGGAAAGTTCTTACCTGATTGAGTGACTTTCAAAAGTTCCCATTACTGCTCCTGCAGCACCCTATGCCACCTTGGTGTTGGGGGTGGGGAGAGACTAGAAGCTGGGGTACAGCCATCCCTGCAACACAGGTCATCCCCCACACTCTCTCCTCTCTGAAATCCTGGATCCACCCTTGTACATGTCTACTTGTTTGCAGCATCAAAGCTCAGATTTTTACAATGAAACAACAATGAAAATGCAACAATGAAAATGATGATGATGAGAATGCTGACTGGGCAGAGGATACAGAAACTGCTACAGTGTCAGGCCCACTCAGAGCTATGACTTAGTGTTTTCCTATTCTGCATCCTTATATATTATGATGATGGAGTGCTTGTATCTTCCTAGAAATACAGATGTTCTTTTGCTCTTCTGCTGTTTGGGTGCAGCAGGAGAAGACTGCCTTCTTTCTTCATTCAGTTATTCAGTTGATGTAAACAGCTATGTGTCCCTTAATTTTTTCCCCCTCAAGCACAATGTAGAAAAAAAAATCCATTCTGAATGATCAACTACCAGCTAGAAATGGGTTTATTTCCCCAAATCCAAAGGCAAGTGTAAAAAGTAACCTTCTGTTGTCATTATTTGCACTGCAGTTGCATCTACATACCTCTAAGGAGTGTGCAATGGGTATCTGTTCTGGGCCGATCTAAACGTGGCCCGCACTCCTGTCCCTGGGGCAACGGCCCATGTTCTCTCCTGCCATGCCTTGCTGTTAATTGAGGTTAATTAGTGAGAGGCTGCCCTTTTACTGCCCTGATGCCAAGGGGCACTATCTGTGGCTCTGTTTCCTCCCCTACACTGCAGCACACGCCTTGCCGAAGGAATTGACTTTGTTCAGTCTAGGCCTTGTTATAATCTGGCCCCCTTTTTCTGTCTCTGGGCCCTGCACAGCCCTGTCTTGCTCTGCCCCCTCTCCTGGGGCTTCTCAAGTGCTGCCTCCCTTTCTGAGGCTAAGGTCAGTGTACCCTGAATGCTGTGCCCTCGCTGGGTCCCCATGCTGCTGTGGGTCCCCTATAAGGCCTCCTCCAACCCCTAATAGCCTCACCCAAACCACAGGTATTTAAGCAGCAACAAAACAGAAGCCCCTGGGCTGTAACATAAATTAAAGCCGCCTGGCTAAAACATCATTCACGCCTACCAGGGAATACTCCATCGCTCCGCAGTGTCAAATGCTGCTCCTGCAGTCAGGCTTCCCCTATCTTCCCTGAGAGAGCTCCTTCCCCCTTGCCTACTGGCAGGGAACTCCCAGCCTGGCCTCAGCCCCTGGGCTTTATATGGGAGCCAGGCCCTGCCCCTTCTGGTCAGCTGACCTCCTCTGGTTGCCCTGGCAACCAGCAGCTGTGCTCATTACTCACTGCTAGGGCTCTTCCCCTAGCAGTTTTCTCCCTTCTTAGGAGCAGGGCACCTAAGTGCTCTGCAACAAGTGATACGAGTCCCCTTGTCCTAGGTACTATATACACATGAAATAACAAAGTGAGTTCTAGCCGTAAACACTGAGCAATCTAAGCATATGACGAGTGATGACAAATGGACAAAAACCTAGAGCATTAAAACTGCATACACTATAAGAAATTCTCTTCCCACAAATGAATTATTCCATATACTGTCACTACTTTCTACTGAGAGTCCCTGGACTAATCCTACACCATGCAGGACTGGAGGTGGAATTAGATTTTCTTTCAAATCCTGCAGATTGAATCTTGACAGAAGGATAATGAAATGTGTAGGAGGAGACACTCAATCTCACTTGCACTGACATTTTTATTTTGAAAATGCTTTCAGATTACAGGGAAAGAAACAGTGACACAGATTTGGCATGCTTTCCCCATCAGCAGGAGAAGAAAATTTTCTGAATTACAGCCACCACAATCAGCATATCCAGCTAGTAGGATTATGGTGTATTTCTGTTCTGAAAACAGCACCGAATATAGCAGAGGCAGCAGCTGCCATTTACTTTTATGTCAACTCCTTTGGTGATCAAACATTGAAAAAAAATCCTGGCCATTTAGAAAGATCTCACAGGTGGTAGTGGAGCACATTTGAGTCCAGCACATTTCTGCCACAAACTGGTAAACTGTGTCTCACATAGGTTATTAGCAACACTCTCCTTCTGACCAAATCAATTTAAAATCCGTTAAAATAATCTCCATTGAGAGCTGGGGTTCTTTGTGTATCTTTATTCAAATGTACTTCTTTTTTCATTTTCAAGATTTGTTTTTCATTTTCCTATGGAAAACAGTATGTTCAACACAGAATGTGTTAGTGATTTTTTTTTATTTGATTGGTCCTTCTGACATCTATGTACATTGTCTGTACATAGACTCAGCTCACTTTCTGTTGACATTCTTGAGAGCTTTCCCAGTGGATTTGAAATGGGGACAAACACAGGCCATAAGGTACTAAAAGTAACTTATGTAACTCCTTTTACTCCAAATAGCACTTTGCAAGGTAGATACTTTACAGAAAGAATTTCACTTTACAGTGAAGTACAAACACCTTTGGGGTGAAATACAGCAGACATTTAGCAGTGCAAAGAAATGCTACAAAATAACTTGGTATGTACAGACAGACACAAAGGCAGAATTTAACCATTAGCATGGCAGACTTAATAACCATATAATTAACTTCCTAAGGATGCCTCTTATTGTCTACGCTACATTTGGCTACAAGTCATGTTATTTTTTTACTATAGCCATAATACAGTATATTTTAGCAGTGGTTAAAGTTTAAAAAAAATACTATGCAACTTTTTCTTCCTACTGTTCAAAGAAAAACTAACTACAGAAATAGGAGCATATGAAGCAGTGAAATGGGAATCAGTAAAGGATATAGTAATTCCTAATTTGGACACAAATTGAGGCCACTAGAATAGGCGCATTTCTTTAAAACCATTGCCTACTTGGATTAGCATCTCATTGCTTCCTGAAAGAATCATTATCCTTTGATTCACCCCAGAATCTTTGTCGTTAGATACTTCCTACAGATACATTCATCTGAGGTGCATCTAACACAAGACACTTTACTCGAGATTAGAGCAAATTAGTGCACAGTAAGTGTCCACTTCTACACATGCAGACACTTACTGCGCGGTAATTTGCTTCGATTACTTACTGTGCAGTAGTGCAGGTGTAGATAGCCAACCAGGAGCAAATGTGCTCTTGGCCATCCAGGCAGCAGGGAGTGGGAGATTGTTCCCTGCCCCTGGGAGCTGCCTGCTGCCAGGTTGGGCTCTACCACTATGGCCAGGTGGCAGGGAGCACAGGGTCATGATACAACTGTCTCCTAGTAGGGGCTGGGACATGCTCTCTACCTCCGGGAGCTGCTTGCTGCAGGGGTGGGCTCTACCACCAGAGCCCAGATGGAGACAATGTCCCCCCTGCCCTGGCAGCAGGGAGCTCCCAGGCCCCTCTTCACAATCGCTTCAGGCCCCATGACCACAGAGCTAGGGCAAGGAGATCAGAATCTCCCATTCCCAGCCCCATGATCACAAAGCTGGGTCTGGGAGCTCCCTGCTTTAGGTCAAGGGGACATTACTCCCACCTGGGCTTTGGTGGTGGAGTTCACCTCATCAGCAGGCAGCTCCCAGGGGCAGGGAGCATGTCCCAGCCCATACCAGCAGACAGCTGTCTTGTGGCCCCATGCTCCCTGCCAGCCCCTGAGCTAGCACCCAAAGGGAACCTAGAGCTCCCTCTGGCTGCTGCAGGCAGTCAGTGCAGGGCCAAATTACTCCACAGTAAACCCATCCCACAGCATGTGCACGTGTAGATGCACCCTTGGTATATTATATTATGTGCTCTGAAAAGAGAATTCCAAAGCTTGCTCAACAAATTAAATGAATATTAAGAGAGACCTAAAACCTAATCTAATTTTTACTTGCATATTTGTACAGCATACAAACATAAGTTTCCATAAGACTATTAAAAGCATGAATATGCTTAAAAGGTGGGTGGAGGGAAGAAATAAATATCCATAAGATACAATCGATATGAGCATATGTGAGTAGGATTTTCAAAGGAGTTTAAGGGACTGAGGCGCTTTTTGAATTTTTCTAACACTGGAACTTTTTTGCCCAAGGCATGCTTGGTAATAGTGAATCACACTAAATAGGACCAGATCTAACCTAACAACATTTCCTAAACCTACCCTTGGTAGTCCCCCTCATCCCAGAAAAGCTAAATATAGAGTGACTTCAAGTCACTGTTGTTAGTTACCCTATTAACTGGTCAGCCAGCTTTATCAGCAAGATGCTTGATCTCTTGTACCCAGGACTGCAGGCTTATCACCTGGGAAGCTCTATTATGATTAAACCATAACTGTGTGACCCATGAAGTCAGTTGTTGATGAAGAATAAATGTTTTCTTAGGCCAGTTTAAAAGCTTATGAATGACAGCAAAAAGATGGTAGAATATTAGTGTTTATACCAAAGGAATAATTATGAAGACCTACATAGTCTGAACATAGATACTTTCCTGTCTTGACAACTGTGGCATAGAAAGGATAACAGAGATGACATGAATAAAAATTCAGATTTCTAGGGGAAACTGTGAACCAATGTGCTGAGACTCCATCAGCTCACACCTGCTATGCATCTAATTAGCATTCCTGGCAAGATTCTTCATCTGTTTACCAGCAGCATTTCTCCACAATTATGGTGGTCTTTTTCATGGTCATGTTTTGTTTCCATGCCTGATTGTAGCGCTTGTAATCAGGAAAGAGACTAGTATGAAAGTGGCACACACAGCCCCCATGAGAGATTTTGTTCTTTAAAAAAAAGTTGCACACATTAAAGGATATGAAAAGTCTATTATTAAACTACCTTTAAATGTGTCTAATGGCACCACATGCTGACTCAAAAATTCTTTTCCCCCAAGCCTATATAAAGTTCACTGTCTAACTGTGAATGCATTCATTACTGTTTCCACGAACATAACATATCATTCATACTTTTCAGAAAAAAAACTTGGAACAGATTTGAGAAAATTCAAACATCTGTTTAGGAAAGCAATCTAAGCAACTAATAATAAGTAGCACTTGCAATATTTTAAATTTTCAAAAGTACTATACACATTACCTATGCTTGCTTTGGCAAGGTCTGATTTTAGCTTTGTGTTGGATAATAGGTAATGAATAACAATAGGTAGCCAATTTTCCTCTTTCAGTTAAGGTATTCTTTTCTTTCTCCCTTTTTACATCAGCACGTTAGTTAGGTTAGGGCCAAACTTCTCTGTCAATAGGAATTCCTTGGTGCCATACAGAATTTAATTTTAGTGGCCAAGATATAAAAAGTAGGGCTGGTAATTTTTCCATTTTTCTCTTTCTGGTTTCTTTTCTGCTCTTCTATCTCTACTGCTGATCCAAGAATCTTTTCTCCCCTCAAAGCAGAAGGGATTGATTCAGACCATTTGTACCAATCTTAATGCTGGTTGTCTCTAGTGGGTTATGGAATAGAGAAGGTCCCACACAACTTACTGATTCATTTGATGCACTGGCTGGGGAAATTTTTTGCTATTTGCAACATTTCACAATGATTACACTCTTAATTCATACAACACAATTTTATTTTAAAATTCTTTGCTATGCATATAACACTGCTTAGCTTTAAGAAATACCACAAACATTAAGAACACAATAACTACATATATCAGAAACAATGCTCCAAATGCACTTCCTTAAAACAACTACAATTACAACTAAAAGTTAAATTTGAATCAATACTATTATTTTCATGATATACTTACACTCCTAGAATTCCGAGAAGCCAAACACCTAGATATGTTTTCATTCCTCAGTAGTACAATTTAATGGGTTGCCTCAGTAATATGGTTCAATGGGCTGGCCTCAATACTGATAAGACTAAGTCCCCTTCCTTCAGTCCCTTTCGGGCACTCCACGGCTTCAGCGTGAACTAAGAGATTCATGTTCATGGAGAGGGTGGTTCAGGTGATCAGTCTGATCCGGTCTACACTTGCGATTCCTCCTTCGTTGTTCTGCAAGTGTGATTACCTCCAAACTGGGACAGTAGGTTACAGTTTTTATTGAGTGAGTTGCCATCTTGGGCCCCTCCTACCCAAACCTGTCACTACTCCCAAATTTGGGCTCAGATCTTACTTAACAGATTTTTGCTGGGTTCAGTTTCTTTTGTTGATCATTCAGTTACTTTGGGGAATTTCCTTTCTTTCCAATCTTTTCAAAGCCTCCTAGGGTTTGATTTCTCAAAATGTGGGATGTTTGCTTAAGGGTCATTTTTAGGTTAACTTTGTTAAAGGCCTCTAAAGATAACATTCAAGAGTTAAGACTTTGAGCAAAGTCAGGACCTTCCGCACGTAGGCCAAAACAATGGCCTAGATAAGAAGATGAATCTTGTCTTTTTTCTAAACTGGCTAATGGGCAACTATTACAAACATTCAGACTATTACATGGGGAAAAACCCATTCCCTATAGATGGTCCAATCTAAGCATGGCTGACAGTCCCTTTCAATTTCATTTCTTCCATCCCCCTTGCAGACTGCCAGGAATACAGCTATGGGAAACTGTAACAGACAAAAATTCTGCTCCATGAATAGGATGTCTGCTAGAGTTTGTGTAGCAAATCCGTCACTTCAACAATTTGTTTACAGCATGATGGCCAGAAGAATCTGAAATTACAGGAAGCGCATGAACTTGGGGTGCCTGCACCATGACCACTACTGTGCAGCTGGAAGGCTGGCACATGAACTACTCTTTCAGTTCTAATTTTTGTAACTTTTCAGCAGCATAAGCTACTTTTGTTCTTGTGGTTTCTAGTTAAATCAGAGAGGATGAGGAGTTTGCTAATCTGGACAGCGCTCATTTAGGAGTCTCCACTGGCCTAAGAGTGTTGCATGTCCCAGCCCAGCCCCTGGCTTCTTTACTTTTCATTCCATTCAGGAAGAGCACACACCAACTGCTGAAGCTTCCTTAGCCTGACGGAGGGTTTTTGAACCCGAAAGCTTGCTTAATAACTATTCTCCAACCATTTGGGTTGGTCTAATAAAAGATTTCAAATTCACCCAAGGAACCTTGTCTGCCTGTGTCCTTAGACCAACACGGCTACAACCCAAACCCCTGTTGCATGCTTAAAGGCATTACAGCCATATGTAACAAACTACAGGTTTTATTATACTATTTCTGTGTTAACTGTGTTGTAATGTGGGCCTCGGTTACCCCATAAAGCTAGTACATGGGGAAGGAGAGGGCTTAAAGAGACAATGAAGCAGGAGATCTGCCAATGTGTGGGACCAGACAAGATGGACCTCTATCACCCATAGATGACAGAGCTTTGAATAGCTTTGTTGACACATTAACAAAGGCAAGATGGATGACGCTTGAAAAGCTGATTGAGATAAACATAAGAATGGGAAAAACAGGCTCAAGCGGCACCTATACACAAGCCGAGGCTGCTCTGACACACTGTAATTACAGCGCATCAGAGCAGACATGATTAATTAAGTCTGCTGGAGCGTGGTAATTACCAGGCTCCAGCGGCCTCCAGCATCACATGCATCAACATTTCTGCACTTAAAAATGGTGGTGGGGGGTGCTTTAACTAAAACTTGTTCAACAAGCTTTAGATAAAGCATCCCTGCTGCCATTTTTAAGCAAAGGGATGCTAATACACAAGATGCTCTGGGCACTTGAATTAGAGTGGCTCGCAGACCCATTCTAAATAAAGCACCCACTCCCCCAGCACATGTATAAACACCCAAGATGTCTACTTAAGCAAGGAGTGTCTGCAGAAAGAGAGACCAGGAGAGGAATATTGAGGGCTCAGGGACCTGGAAAGATTGAAAAGGGAACAGCTGAGTACCTCTCAGGGTGCTCAAGGCTGTGCAGGATGAACTGGTGACAGAGGGATTGCTTAACCCCTGTAGACAGGCAGGCAGAGAATCTCTGGCTGAGTGACCATTGTCTTTACTGAATAGACTGTCTGCTTTGCTATTTGAAACTTCAGGTTACACTGGGTTTCACCAAGAAAAAGGAAAGTCCTACTTTCAAGAGTGGAACTGGATCTCACTCCTTGATTAAAGGCCACTGAGAACCAGAGAAGGTGAGACCAAAGTGCCGGAGTCTCAGAGTGGGGAGGACCCAGGGTATCCCCCACTCTAGAAGCCAAGCTTGGGCTGGCTTTGGGGGAACAGTCTCAGAGACTAGACAAGTCTGCAGTGCTCCCAAGCAAACATCTCCTGGAAGGCACTCCATGACACCATGGATCTCCTAGCTACCCAGAAAAGCAATTCTGCATTTCTTATGGATGATAAACAGTGACAATGCATATAAAAATAAAATTCCAGAACAGCTTTACTTCTAACATCTAACCAGAACTGAAGAATTAACAAAAAACAGGTGCAGACTAGCGCTATAAGTGCCAGATCACTCAGCTCCTCAGAGGGCACACCTACATATGCAATTAGTGCACATGGATAAACTCCAAAGCTTATTACTTTGGAGTTTTTGCTCCTGGGCACACCATCTGAATGTGCACTGGGGAGCAATTAACTTCGCAGCAATCAGCTCCAGAGTTTATTCATGCACAGCATGTGGAACCTGGTCAAAGCAGCCCCAGCTGGCAGGGCACCCCAGCAGTCAGCCTGGCAGCCCAGGGCTGCTCCAACAGGGCTCAATGTGCTGCAGAAAGGCTGGCTAGGGCATGAGGGTGCTTCAGCATGGTGACCCCCAACACTGAAGAACCCTTGTGCCCCAGCCAGCTGGAACAGCATCTACATGTGCATTGCTGCATACACACATGCAAAAATTTCCTGCACCTTAATAGGTGTAGCACCCATGTAGATGCTGAGGCATTTACTGCAGAGCTAATTAGTCAGCTCTGCAGTAAACATCTCCTCTAGACCTGTCCAGAGAAACCTATAGGAGGAGACTTGAGAGGAAGGAAAATCTCTCTAGTTAAACATCTGCTGTGTTCTTGGAAATTATCCCCTTTAGGAACTTATGAGACAGGGCACAGTTTGCATGATATCCAAAGCCCACAAATCCTAAGAATCCACAAGCCAGAGCAGACCCAGATTAGCAGATGTATAAGCTATGCTATGTAGACAGTTCCCTAGATATATGGTTTTATAGCCTACCTGCCCTGCTCCTACTGCTCTTGGCTGGGCCCTCAGTGACTGCTTGATTGCAGCAGTAAAGGGAATGTGGAAGGAGTTAATGGTGGGTGGCATATGGTTCCCTAGCATGTCTGCATAAACATCCCAGCTTCCAGCATTGGGACAATGGCCATCTGCCTTCTCTGTCCATCCCAACTGAGAAGCATCTCCTGGAGCTCTAGCAAAAAGGCTCAAGCAGGAATAATACCACAGTGATTTTTCTTGTCTACCGCATGGCCAAAAAACAGCTGTGTTTCTTAGGTACTCAAGATAGTTATTTTAAAATCAGCTACGTGTTGTTAAATTCTTCCCTTTAAAGCCTTGGAGCTTATCTTTCTTGTCATATTCTTAACCATTTAAAGAGCCATCTGACAGGATCAGAAGATAAGGTGAGGGGGTCAAAACATTTTCTCTAGAAAAACTGAGGGATGATTATTTTTATTTTTTTAATGATTTTTGCTATGGCATTTACACTACTTTCTAATATTTTTATGCTCTGTGCTGCCACCATATGGCTTTTTTGTATAACATCATATTTTCTAGTCTACAGTTATTTACAGTTTTTTTCTACATGCTGAAAAACAGCAATACAATCCCCAATGTGATTTTTACAAAACTTTCTAGAATTTTCCATTGATAAAGCAACAAACCTACATTTATAGTAAAGTAAAGGGTTGAAGTATAAGATATAGGTACACATGATTAATAGCAGCTATTCCTTAGTTTTACTGGGAGAGCACAACTATTACACATCTTCTCCTCAGCTGGCTCTGCAAGCACTCCCTCACCACTGGGATATAGCCATTGCTCTGTGCATTTCAAAGCATTCTAAGTTCTATAACCAAATCCCTGGAATTTCTGCAGTATTTTTCTTTTTAATTACTTATTAAAGGTTTCTTTAAGGAGTTAAATAATAAATGGATAGTATAGTCAATGTAGAAATGGGCAGACTATTTATTTTAATATTGAATCTGAGCAACAATATCTTTGCATTTTAGGTTTTCCATTTGCTACCAATTCCTTTTATTTACACCACAAATATGCTTCATTGAAAATGTCAAGCATAAGCTAAAGGATTTTTCAGCTGAATGGGGACAGGTGAGATTCTCAGACCTGAATATGTAATTTGTGACTGGATAAGCACATTAGCTGAATGTTTCTGGCAGCATGTTCAGCAATTAAATAGTTAACCACACTGCTATTTAAATGGATTATTAGGTTTTATAGTGAAAACCTCTCAGGAGAAGTGTAACCACAATATGGGGAAAGATGATGATGGTAAAATTAAGTGCCGTTACTATCCAAATCCACAGAGGCAAATCCAATTCCCCCTTACTCAGCTGCAGAGGTCTGATCTAGTAGGTGCATCTACACATGCAACTAATGTGTGCCAGAGTTTATTGCTTCACATTGCACTGGAGTTTATTGCTCCCAGGTGCCATATTTACACATGTGCCCGGAAGCACAGCACACTGAGCTAGGTTGGACTAGCCCTAGCTGGCAGGGGACCCTGGGGGTCAGCTCGTCAGGATGGGGCTGCTCTGACCCAGCTCAATGTGCTGCAGAGGGGCTGGCTGGGGCACAAAGGTACTTCAGTGTGAAGCTAGCCAGCAGGCAGCCCCTGTACTGAAATACCCTCTTGCCTCAGCCAGCTCCTTCAGCATCTACTCATGCATTGCCATGCAGTAAATAATGCTGCTGCAGGGTAGTACTTGTATTTACAAATACTACCCTATGGCAGTGTTTATTATTTTACTGCAGCCTAATAGGGCCGCATGTGTAGATGTGGAGACTTTACTGTGGAACTGATTAGATAGCTCCACAGTAAATGTCTCGCACAGGCACACCCACAGTGTAGTTTATATGGTCCTGCTAAAGGAAGGTAGGCTAAAACTAGGAAAGTAAAATGCAAAACAGGTTGAGGAAATTAAGGGAGAAAGAGCTGATGATCCACATAAAACACTTATTTTCCTCAAGGTGGGATATAGTTTAGAAATTGACACCATGAAGTGGTCTGAAACTTCTGTGGAGCCTGATGAGAGAAATCATTCTTCCCAACAGATTCCCATTACAGAGACTGCCATAACAGCTAGGTGTTGCATCCATAGAGTTGGTCCTCAGCTCAGGGAGTAAATGGACTTTAATTCCCAGGGCTTCAGGATGTCAAGAAATGTACAAGACTATGTCACTTCAGAAGTATGATAACATTACCACCACAGGAACATTTTGGTGAAATGAAGTGTTGCAACTTTTCTGGCCTTCCAAAATATGGTAAGTTTTTGCAGCTTTGTCTCAGTGTTTGCAGAAGTAAGTGTGTTGATAGCAAGAGATCATACAAAAACAAAATTATAGACACGAACAACTCAAGAATTATTGTTGAAGGTGTTCAAAATTTGGAACTGGATTTTGCAACTTGTGATTATCTATACGCTAACAAGATTTGCATAATTTTCTTTCTTTGCTATTTTTAAGTTACATTTTAGAACACGAATAACAGTTGTATAAATAAAGCTTATCTCGACTGAAAATAAGATTAGTAAAAACAAGAAAGAACAGAAGTCAAGTCTCCAGGGGAGCGCACACCATGTGAGTCACCCCTGAAAAGCTTCACTGAGCTGAACACAAACGTATTGCCTTCTTCTGTGGTCCCTTGAGATTTAAGCCAAATTTTTCAAAACCCCCTATCAGGGATTTCAAACCCTAAGTCAATGGAAATTGGAAACAGCATCTGACAGTCAGCACTGAAGGAAATCTTAGAATCAGAGGTGTAGCACACAGAAAGCAAATGCATGACAATAATGCCAATAAATTCACTGGAGCATAATGAAATGGGACTATTATAGAATGTTTACAAAACTGAAGCACCTTGAAAATAAATGTTTGCTGTGGAAATAGAGACAAGCCTTTTAATTATATCTTCTACTTTGGTATCCTTGACATTTGCTTACACATCAAGCTTCTGTGGTCCCAACGTATCTAGCTCTTACATATTTCAGTACAAGGAGGAGGAGGAGAAGATACAAATGCTATGAGAAATGTTGTACTACATATTCAACCCTCATGGGGATAAACAAAGAATGCCTCATTTCATTTCTTTAAAGTAGGCTCTGTGCCTCTTTTTTTTTTTTTTTTGTTGTGGGGGGGGGGGGGAGGGGAGGACAGAGGCAGTGCTGGTGCCCTGTGATATCTGCAACATTAAGACTGTGCACACTGCATATGTCTTTTACTTCCATAATAAAAGAATAATGAGCACAGCAGTGCAGAAGCAACAAAACATGCTGCTAGGAAGGAGACCTCAAACACTACTCTGTTGCTTCATTGTTGTGTATTAAAATTAATGAGTTTTTGCAACAGAAGGAAAGAGGTATCCCTACACAGGAATGAGATCTCTGATCTTTGTATTGCAGCACTACTACTGAGCAAGGCAGAAATCCATACATCTTAGGCACAAATAAAAAATTGCTTTTATCAGCAGCAGATGAGGACGAGAGAGAGAAAACAGGAACAAAACTCAAGATACTTGTGCTCTGCATTGTAACGGGTAGTAGAAGAGCTTTTCATTTGCATCTTAAGTACCTTCTATTAGTGAAATCTGGATTGCCTTTAAGGGCTTTTTTTCCATTTATGTAACTAACAGAGCAAAAAATTGGCCATATTGAAAGCCAGCCAACACCTGAGGCTGCTAACTCATCCAATATAGCCATAATAGTTAATGGATCTCAATTACAGATCCTTTATTTTTGCTCCCAAGAATATATACCTGGAAATGAGCGTGTTAGATTTATAATTTTGATTAACACATCTCTCACCATGGTTTTCAGCTTTTAATGCTTTTTTGTTAATGAAGCATAATTTTGAAGCACCTATTAGCTCAGTACCTAATGCAGTTGTAAAGAAGTGGTTTCATTAAAATGGTTCAGTTTCATCCCACATGCTTTCAGGGTTCATTGTCATTTCAAAGACAAATCGATAAGGCATTGCTGCATCAACTTCTTTTTCAAGTTTATTTCCTCTCTGAGTGGCACTGATGGATCAGAAAAAGACTGTTCAATATCCAAATACAGAAAGCAAGAGTATATTAGCAGTTGAAGAATAATTGGTTTCATAACAAGTTATGGGGCCAATGTCTATCAATACAGTGTTATCTGTAGATCTGTGCAGTCCTATAGAGATTGTTCACCTAGTACCTTAGGGCACCTGTACACACCATGAGGTTGAATCCTCATTAAATTAAATAGGTTTATAAAATTTAAAGTTATTTATTCTGAAGCATCACATCAGTGTTTGCACACACTAGTTTTTCAAATGAATTAAACTATGGTGTGTTGCACCAGTGTTTGCACACACTTGGTTTAAGAAAGAATTAAGCCTGGTCCTCGGCCAGTGCTGCAGGAAAGCAGGACGGTCCAGCACTGCCCTACCCCCCTATCCCAGGGCCCCCCCAACCCATGCTCTACCATGCAGCTATGGGAGCATGGAGCTGGCACACACCACAAGAAGAAGAAAAAAGCGGAAGCAATTTGAAAGAGGAAGCAATTCAAAGGGGTGAACTACAAAAAAGTTGCAGCACCATCTGCTGGACAAAGAGTGCCTTTGTGTTTCCACACAATAAATTCATGGATGCGGCGCTTTAATTCTCAGCGAGCCAAACTAAACTACATCCAAGGAGTTTTACTTTAATGAGCCAGAAAGACTTTCAATGCACCAGAAAGACAGAGGCCTTGTCAGTTAGAATCACTTTGCCTCCTTATTAAAAAAAGAAATTCATGATTTTGGGCACCTAATTCAAACACAGTTTGAAGGACTCAGATTCTCAAAGACCTAGGCAGCAGCGCTCAGAAAACATGGCCCTCTTATAGTAGTTTAGGTTGGTCTCCCTTCCAAAAGCACCGTGAACTTTTGGAAATGTCAGCACTTGAGTTAAAAATTGAACTGGAAGTAAAATTGGCCTTTCTGAGTTTCAGATTATTAAAACATACTAAAGAAAGTCAATGTACAACTCTGTTAAATCATGGAGTTACATATCTAAACTGCATGCCAAGTGGAGTATTTCATAGCTTCAGCACAAAACTGTTGGCCCTAGTTTGTATCTGAGCTGGCATCACACTACACTACTAGGATTCAGTGGGCACATCTACATGTTCATTAATGCACCAGGGTTACTGTGCTTTCAGTTTACTACCTGTAGTAGCAGTAACAGGTACTAAACTGAATGTGCAGTAACTGGTGCAACTGTGCAGTGGTGCCAGCATACAGGGGGTTTTTTATGCTAATGCACAATAAAGTAATTCTACTATGCATTAGCATGGTTTTTGCCATGGTTAGTAGAATTAGTCTACTGCACATTTAGTGTCTCATGTAATTGCGCCCAGTGAGACATAGCTTGTTACATAAAGGAGCAGAAAAAGAAGCAAGGAAGTACTCGCCTTTGTCTTTATTTTCTCTTGAGGCTATACAACCTGCAGAAGTCACTAATGCAATAAAATCCTCATACAGGGATAGATAGGCCTATTAAAATGACAGGAAATATACATGTACTTATCATAAATGGAGGTCTCCCCTACCCATGAGCTCTCAAAAGGTGCAGCAGAGACTCCATGTATCCCATTTCCGGCCACTGGTAGGATGACTGTCAATCAACTGAAGAAGGCATTCGATATGCCAAGAGGAAGGGTTCTGCCTTGCCTGCCTTATCCCAGTATCAGTTTAGAGGGGGTGTTCAGTCCAGCTAGTCCAAGAATTTATCACCTCTCCCTCGTTGTGCATCCAACCAAGGCTATTCACTCAGGAAAACTATTCAGGCTATTATTCTACACATAGACTGATCCAACCCATCATGGCAGCATCTGAGAATGTTGAAAAGGTGATCAAAAAGCATACACAAATTGGAATGATTTTTTGAAGCCTAAACTAACAGGCTGAAGGACACCATTACCCAACAAATGCCAGATTTGTATCTAAATTTTTAAAAAATAACCACTCTTCTAACTTGAGATGAGAAGCAGCACACAGAATTTCAGGTAGGTTAGTCTCTTTGTTTAGATGGGTGGCATGAAGATCAGGCTGACCATGGAAATTGAGCTTCAACCTCAGCAACCCTGAAGTAACTAGTGCTGAACTCTGTTAAAATTAAAACATAAAGATCATCTAAAATCTGTCCTGAAACCTCCCATATGCAGTAAGTTTAGCTGAATGTATTGATTTTTCACCCCAAATTCTATTCAAATTGCATACACATACTGAGAATTCTGCTCTACTGCACGTTGCAACCGATATAGAAATCTCTTCAAGCTTTTACCAACAAAAATACTAGAGATGCATTGACAAATCAGTCTGCTCATGTGGGCAACGTTCTAAATTTAGTTTAAATTTAGCCTTGTGAAGCTCTAATTTATAGCTGAAAAAATCTTTCCTACGCCATTGATCCTGACCTCCATGTTTCCACACTATATCTAACTCTCTCAGCAATCTGCTTCCAGTTTTGCTTTAATCAGGATCATCCTATTAATAGCATGATGTAAAGGGCAGTTATTTTGTTTCTATCATTAAAATCTAGAAATTCACTATGCTGCTGTAGTACTAAATGCCTATTGGTTTCAAGACACTCCATTATGGCTGCATTAGTTCATCATTATTGCAATTTATTTTTCAGCTTAGTCTCCCTTCAGTCATTTTCCCTCAGGAGATGTAACAAATACAGAGAGTGGATTACAGAAGAATTTCACATTAATTCCTGAAGGCAGGGGATAAAAGCTAGGAAGGAAAGTTGGGTCCAGGCAGAGGCATAACTAGGAATTTTGGCAGGGGTAGAGGTGTGCACTGAGTGCTTACCTCCTGATAAAGGGGATGCTGCAGCTGCTGCACAGACCTGAGCTGCCCGAACATGAGCAGCTCCTGTAGTGGTGCCAACATGGGCTCCCCAGGGGCTACCATTCTCCAAACTGGCAATTGTGCTACTGGGTCTGGAAAACCATGCAGAGAGTTTTATTTGTGTTGTATGATAAATTTATGTTCCTCTCTTGTCACCTCCAGATCTTCAGTTTCTCTCTTCTCCCCCACTTCTCTGTTAGAGATGGGCTTAAAAGCAAACTCCAGACCTGACCAACTTCAGCAAAGGCTGAGAAGTTCAAATTGACTTTTATTAGTAGATGTTTAGGATTGTAAATCCAAGAAAAAAGATGACAAAGCCAATAGGGAAATACAGAGCGTCCGGGTGAGGGACTAACAATAGAAGGATGGGGGTGAGGTGGGGAACGCAACTACGTTACAGGTGATACAAAGTTAGCCAACTAAGCCCGGGGGTAGGGGGAGGGGGGAAGGGGAGGGACGCTGAGAGAAAAAGAGGATAGAAACACACAAACCCGTTACAATGGTCTGCAATGGTGGAATAAGTGGTCCGAAGAAAAAGTGTCTCAGCCCACATACAGTCTCATCGCGGGGGTCCTCTTCGGGTGGTGCAGGGCTGTCCGTTTGAAGCGAAGGTCCGTCTGTTGCAGAGGGGGGCGGTTCAGGCGGTCCCCTCTGGGTCCGGTCCGGCGGCTGTTCTCCTGGTGGGGGCCGTGTACTGGCGCTGGCCCGTGATGTGCTCGACGTAGATGTCGCGGGACCACTGGATGGTGTCGGACACCATGAGGCAGCGTATCAGCTTGCCGTAGTGGCGGGAGATGCAGCAGGCACGCAGGATGCTCTCATTGCTGGGGTCCCAGGCTCCAAGCGTTCCCACGATGAGTGCGTCGACCGTCACGTCGTAGCCACGGCCCCTCAGGGTGTTGGCCAGCGGGCGTACTTCTCCCGCTTGTGAGCCCGGGTGTCGGTGAAGGTTTGGCGCCGGTTTTCGAACGGGATGGTGACGTCCACAATGACGATCTTCTTGGCCTCCTCATCGGTGATCACGATGTCGAGGAGCATCTGGCTCTCACAGCCCGGGACGGTGCAGTTGACACATACCTGCCCCGCTGCGGCCGGGATGGCCCTCACCAGCCGGTCCTGGACGGCGTTGTGGTGGAGCTGCCAGGCCCTGGCATGTGGCTTGCAGCTGCACAGCACGTGGAGGAGGGTCTCAACCACGTAGCCGCACCGTTGGCACCTCTTGTCCTGCTGGCTGAAGCGGATGGCCCTGTTGAGAGGCAGGCAGTTGAGGCAGGCGCGGTGGAGGAAGCGCCAGTCCGGGAAGCGTGTGAAGCTCCCACTGGGCATGAAGTGGTTGCTGGCGTCCCACTTCAAGGTGACATCGAAGACCTTGCCCTGGTCGGGCTTGGCCCTCGGGTCCCCGGCGTACTTGTTGCAGATGGCGTCCTTCAGGAACCTCTCCGGAAAGGTCCTTGTGTGGGGCATCACAGTCACGGGGTTGGCATGCGGGACTGGTTGCAGGGAGACTCCCAGCTCCCGGCGCTCCTCGGTCCAGGGCCAGGCGCCGCCATTCCCGAGG
The DNA here is from genome assembly GCF_000455745.1 of Alligator sinensis. Taxonomy (NCBI): domain Eukaryota; kingdom Metazoa; phylum Chordata; order Crocodylia; family Alligatoridae; genus Alligator; species Alligator sinensis. The sequence goes on along the minus strand of NW_005841832.1, from coordinate 5,518,799 downwards.
CGGCACATGGCGTTGCGGGCTCGGCTCCACAGAGAGGCAAAGTCCCCGCCGTCTCAGCTGAACTCGCCCTCCAGCGAGCCGCTGAGGAAGGTGGCCAGGTCACGTCCGGTGGGTTGCTTGCCGATCCTCTTGCGGGCGGTCTCCTCCAGGGCGCTGGTGGCGATGATACTTACCGTCGCGTCCGGGCAGGTCAGAAGGCGGAAGGCATGGGTGACCACCGCGATGTCGCCGAGGTCTCCCATGCGGGGCACGTTGGCACCCCCCTGCCGGTAGGGGATGTGCAGGACCTCGTTGCTGGCCCTCAGCGGCAGGTGCAGTCACTTCTTGAGCAGCTGCCAGATCTCGGCGTCCGCCTTCTTGAGGGGGGTCTTGGGGACCGCCGAGCCTCTCAGGATGAATGCGACGTGGGGGATGAGGAAGGTGTTCACAGCGTCAATCTTCTGGCAGGGGGCCAGCAGGGATGAGTCCAGCTTGTGGGCGTCCTGCACGATCCCGTTGATGGTCTCCTCCGGCGATCATCTACTCTGATCTTGGCCCTGACCGCATCTTCTCTAGATTAGCCAAAAGCAGAACCCTACCACTGAACATCAATCCTCATGGATTGTCCAAATGAGTCTGACTCTGTTCTCTGTGGGTACAGAGAGAAGTGACAATTTTGCCCTTTCTGGCCACAGAAAGCAGTTTATAGCTGTGACCAAACACAAGTGCATTGCTACAGACAGCTTAAAAAATGGTGCATTGGGTGACAATCTAACCCCTCATTGCATGAGGTATAAGAAGGTGTTTCAAAATGTAGCATCTTCTGTAACCTGTGCTTGCAGAGCTCCCACCCTGTCACTGTTTTCAGAATAGGAGGGGGGAAAGAGAGTAAAGGAAGTTCAGTCTCCCTAGAGGGTGGGGTGGGTATATTGGAGCCCCTGAGGTGGAGGGGCTCCAATTCAGCCCACCCCACCCCACCCTTCAGCACCTGCTGTGGAGCCCCCAAAATGAGCTCCTTTCACTGCCTTTCCCCCTCCCGTTCTGAAAACAGCAAGCACTGGCAGAGAGCCCTGGCCATTGCTATGCGAACCTGGCAACAGGCTCACAGCCACAGCTGGACTCTCCTCCCCCCTAGTACCAACAGTGAACTTCTGTTTGGTCCAGGGTAACTCAGAAAACTTCGCAGAAAATGCTTTGAGTTATAGCTGGGCACTACACTTCTGTCTGCACCTTATGTACTCACTGCTCCCTCCTCCCCCCTTCCAAAAGAAACAACACCAGTCAGTTTTCCAGGATTCAAAAAATCTAGAGCTCCCCACTAGGTATTTTAACATTTGTGGTAGTCAGGTTTGAAATTTTCGCCTTACATACTTCACTTCCACCTAGCAAGTTGAACAAAACATGGCAGGCAGCAATTACCTATATTTCAAGACATCCTCATACTACTTCTGTACAATGGCAAAACTCAGCAAGGTCCCAGCATAAAATGTGATTTGTTGGATTTCCAGATGCAAAGAGTAAAACCTCTTCTTTTGCTTCAGAATGGTTTCTATTTTATAATGGTTGAACAGCAAAAAAAGAAAAAAAAATCAAAATCAAATCACCAGCAGAGTGTCTCATTTCTATTAGGGGTGTGCGAAGCGGGCCCTATTAGATTCAGATTCAGTTTGAATCAGGGACATTGATTCGATTAGTTGATTCAGATCTCTGTCCCTGATTCAATTCAGCCAAACTCAAATCTGAAGATTCGATGCTGATTCGGAAAATCATCAATTTGGACACAAACACAGCTTTAAAAGTTTTTTCTACATACCTTGAGGTAGCAGGCATGGCTCATGACCGTTGCAATGCTGGGGCATGTGAAGTGTCCCACAGGAGTGGCGGGGGCGGGGGGGCTTCATTTGCTCGGCAGCGGACCCAGAAGCTGACCGGAAACACTTCCAGTACACTTTCAAGTCTGCCAGGGACATGCTGGGCCCCCCCCAGAGCCAGAGAGCACACTGCCCCCTCCCCTCCCATCTCAGCAATCACCCACAGGGGGACCCTGGGCACCCCCTCAGACCCAGGAGGCACCAGTCGCCAAGCTGGGGGCACACAGGGGGGCCTCTGCACACTCCTCAGCAGACCCAGAAGTGGACCACAAGTGCTTCTGGTCTGCTTCTGGGTCTGCTGCCGAGCGTGCTGGGGAGCCCCCCCCATTCTTCTGTGGGACGCTCCATGCGCCCAGCATCACAGCATTCATGAGCCTCTGCTACCTAGAGGTATATAGAAAAAACAGTTAAAGCTGTCTCTATGTCTGAATCTCTGAGTCTTTTCGAATCGATTCTGAGGGTTCTGATTCAATTCGGAGAGATTAAAGGGTCCTCTGATTCGATTTGGATTCAAAGATTTGGCCCCTGAATCGGGCCAAATCTCCGCCGAATTGAATCAGAGCCCGAAGCTTCGCACAGCCCTAATTTCTATGGCATCATCTCTGATCCTGCATACAAGCAAGCTTTTTGCTAAAAGAATGTTATGCTATGGAAGGACATAGTGTAAGGGCAAATATCCCATATAAAGCAAAGCTGACAGGCTCTATGGGTGACATTTCTATATATCAGAAT
>NW_005841832.1:5495549-5516186 GCF_000455745.1 Alligator sinensis | reverse complement strand
CCCTACAGCATATCTGTACAGAGTAAAAACTGAGGGGCATAGAACAGTGTGTTCCTCTTTGGTCTGGACACCAAAGCACCAGGCACACCGTCAGATTTCAACAACAGAAAAACAGAATAGTAAGACAAAGAGAGTAGGTTTTCCTGTCATTTTTGGCTCAGCAAATGCTTTTAATTTTATCTGGGGTTTTTTCTGAATTTGGTTTTGTTTTTGCTTAATCTCCTGCTGTTTTAACATTAATCAGTCTCTCTCTCTATTTTTCTACAGTTCTACCTAGTCTTCCTGATGTCATTTCATTTCTCCTTTTTATATCTCATCTATTGATTGAGGCTATTCTTTTTTCTGCTGACCAACTCTGAAAATCTTGTGACAACAATTTAGCCAGGATATAATTGAGGGTACTCTCTTCTTCCCTTTCTATTGTGTTGATTGGCTTCCTGATTGAGAATTCCTGATTTGTGTAATTTCCAGTAAGCATACAAAGTGTTTCTGTTAAAGTCAAAATGAAGGGCCAGATGGAGGTTTCCTGAATTCTCAATCACTTCAAACAGGTTTTTTTTTTTCCCCCCAAGAGTTTATGCCTCCCACGCTTGCTCGCTCCAGCTGGTTCCTACTGGCTGTGGACTAAGGAAGGCTGGCTGTGGAGTGAGGTAGAATGATGTGGTTTCTCTACCTCCAAGCTACATGCCACCCTTCCCCCTCCTTCCACCCCAGGTCTCAAACAGAATTAAGCCTTAGCCTGTGACTGATCTAAAACTGTTCTAACTTTGATGACATAATCTTCCACAGACTTCAAATGTTTTAAAGGTAACATGTAACAGCACCCTAGTTAGCTGTGTTATTCTCAAGTCAGGCGGAAGGCAGGGCACATGCATACCTTATAGACTTACTCTAAGGCTAGGTACAGACATTCAAAAAGCCTGAGGTGTAATCAGATCAAGTGACATGGTTTTGCGTAAGCAGCACAGTTTAGATCAGTGGTGAACAGAACACACGTTCTCCTTTTGTTGCGGGGGGCGGGGGCAGGGGTGGAAGGGCGCAAATATTAGACTGGGTTCTACCATTTTTAAAGCAGTTTGTGTGCGCCAAACTTCTGTTCTGTTATGGCTATAAACCAGTTTCCAGTCACTTACACCAGTAAAAATGTAATGTCTGTTGTATCTAACCTACAAGGTTAGTCTATTCTTTTTTTCTGATGATCAACCCTGAAAATCTTGTGACAGAAATTTGGCCAGGATATAGCTGAGGGTACTCTTTGTTTCCATTTCTATTGTGTTTGATTGGCTTCCTGATTGAAAATTCAGGACACCTGTATAAGGTTTGTCTATAAGATGCAAATCTACCCTGCCTTCCACTTGACTTCAAAATAACACAGCTAACTACCTCTTTCTGCATATGGATAATTCCAAAGTAACACCACTGGAGTTTTACTGGTGTCAGTTTGCAATAACCAAGAGAAATATTTGGCTCTTATTTTTTACTTTAACAGAAACATTTTGTACACTTAATGAAAATACACAGATCAGGAATTTTCAATCGGGAAGCCAATCAAACACAAAAGAAAGGGAAGCAGAGAGTACCCTCAATTATATATCTTGGCCAAATATCTGTCACAAGATTTTCAGGGCAGGTCATCAGAAAAAAAGAATAGCTGCAGTCAATAAGAGCAAGTTAACAAAGTGAAATGATGTTAGGATTACCAGGTAGACCTGTAGAAAGAGAGAGACCGAATAGTGATAAAGCAGCAGGAGATTAACAAATAAAGTTAGTCTATGAGGTGCAAATCCACCCTTCCTTTTGCCTGATTTCAGACAACCCTACCTTCGCTCAGGAATTAGTCTTAGAATAAGATTTTGTCCCCAGAACTTTATATTAAACCAAATCTGAAACTTTCTAAGGTCATCCTTCAACATACTATATTGCAAATGTACCAAATATAAACTCATTACAGCTTTAGGCACATCACAGATTTTGAGTCTGAAAATTACATGATGTCCATTTAATGAGACTCTCAAGGCCAACAGGCCTATAGTGACATACAGTTGTGAGTGCATGTTACTATATCTGATTGGAAAAAAATGGAACAGATGGGAAAGTAAGGAAGATCTGGAAAAAAGGAAGCACTATATGTGTATGTCATTAGTGTAGGCATACAGTCTCTTAATGACTTAGGTCTTTCAAAGAGCTGTTTACTGTGGCATTTAAAGAGTTTAAATTTAAGCATCACCTTTGATCTTCTGTTTCCTCTGCTTAGAGCTGTCTTGAGGTGCCATGAAAATTGGCAACCTCTAGAAAGATGCTTTGCTACATCTCTGACTTAATGAAATTCATTCAGCAGACATCCAAGAACAGCTGCATATAGTGTAAATATGCAGGCTAGATCCCATTTCACCTTCACACACCTAGCTCACACTTACATAGTCACATCCTTACAGTTGGGGGATTTACACACTGTTTGGAATTCAGCACGGCTATGCCTGCCGTGTGTTTCTCTTCTGCACATGAGCAATAGGCCATACTGTTGTTGCATAGGTGCCTAGGCAAAAAGAATCACCCAGACATGTGCATGATGCCAAGTAAGTCCAAAAACTCACCTGAAAAAAAAAGCAGGGCAACCAGGGAGAGAACAATGGTACCTTGTTGAATGGCCTAATGGCTATGTTACTTGGCCAGAGAGCAAGAGGCCTGGGTTGTAGGCTACAATTACACACGGGGCACAGAGGGGTTGAAACTTCTGGTTCCCAAAGTGGTCTAATCACCAGACCACAAACTAGGCATTGCCCAGAAAATCCAGCCCTCCCCTTGAAGTAGATCCAATGCACCTTGCATTTATTATGCTGTGGATAAACAGAAGTGGAATAGTTTCTGTCCCATAGTAAGTAGGGGCCTAATGTACCACATAGGCCCCTCCTTTCAGAGCACTGTCCCAGCTCACTGAGACACCCTCCCTCTGATTTCTTCTCTTCCTCCTAACCTGACCTAACTTCCTAGCTGGGCCAGCTTTAGGAACGAGGTTGGAGAGGTTCCTTGAACAGGTGGAAGACCTATATCTAGTCTCCTCCTCTTCAGCCAAGCACCCCAATTACTAGGCTCCTCTTCCATTTGCTCCCATCAGGTATGTACATGGAAGGATCCAATTACCACCACAGGGGAAATAGAATCCAAGATGCTCGTAAATGTCAAAAAGGACAGTTATGAGGCTACAGCAGTGCTACATAATGCAAATGAAGTTGAAATAGGATTTAGCCAACAATTCCAGTAGCTCTCCTCATTTCTGAAACTGGAGAACATTTACTGCAAGGAGAGGAAGCCCTTTCTCAAGGTCCTGCAGTCACCACTTGCCCAATGTCCACAGTACACTCCAGCCCCACATAGCTTTAATTCATCATAAGTGCAGAGAGTCCCCACAAGAGGGAGACGTCACCACTAAAATACAACCCCTCAATATATAATCACAGTAAAGGCTATAAGTATTAAGGACCTTCTACCACAATTTGATTGACATACACCCCATTTTATAGGAAATGAAATGAAAACAGAAAATTGCCTCCCAAATGATGTATGGTGTGAACTGTGCTGTAAAGAATGGAGTGTAAATTCAAGTGTAGCTAAAACGTTTGCAAAACTATATAGAAAGCAAGTTTTACGGATCAGTATCTCATAGAGTGTCTGATCTTTCCTCTGAAAACAAGCTGCCTCAATTCTATTCATTGAACAAAGTATGTGATATTTCAGAAGTTTTACCTCTATAAACTGCAGCCAGAGCGGATCTAGCTGAAGGTTAAGTTTTCTGGTTCATTAAAGCCTACTTATCTTGGATATGTCATCACTATCTTACTGTAGGCCTATGAGCTATGAGGTGGCACAAAGGGTTAAGTTGTCACCTCTAATACCATGAGTTAGGGCGTAAGTAAAACGGAGCTGCATGTCTTGTCTTAGTCAAAAGCTGTGGGCAGATCCCCAAATTACTGAAGGCCAGTTTCTGCTAGTTTGATTTACAGTGCATTATTTGTGCTCCAGAAGCAGTTACTTTGCAAATTGCTGTACAGATTTCAAAGGAGGCACTTTGCAATTAGAGTAAGGCTGTTAGAAATGAGCTAGCCAAGTCTCCCCATCCAGCTGGTCATGCGGCTATGACAATGAAAGTATTTCCCTATCCTCTCTCAATTTTATATAACATAACATCCTAGGCATTCATTTAACTGTTTCAGTAGTGCAAATGGAGTTCCCAAGTTCTCAGTTTGGAAATAATTGAGAAGGTGCCTTTTTATGGCCATTTAGAGATGCCTACTTTGCCATTCCCATCCCCCACCCCCCACTCATTTTGTACTCTTGTATCAGTTTTCACCTGGCATTCAAATTTTATTTTGAAGCTATTCCTCTGCATGGTCATGTACATAAGTCTTGCTCCAAAGGGAACCATTTAGACAAGACACTTTTATAGATTTTCAATCCATCTAATAAACAATGAGTACAGGGATATGATGCATTTTGAGCAGTTTAAGAGTTACCCTGATAGAAAGCCACACTCTGGATCCTGTAAAACATACACCACCATTTCCTTTCATTCTTCACCCACCAATTGGGTACTACAAATTGATGTCATAAACATCACAATACTGTAAAATTCATTGGTTGTCATGAAAATTACTGATCTCAGAACATTTGATTGTGATCCATAACTGCTGATACTTCTCTCTTAGGAAAGGGACAAGACACAGGCTAGTTTCCTAAGAAAAAGGTTATTCCATCGAGTGTCCTTTTCATCATTTCCTTAAGAAGTTTCAGAGGCAATGGCAGCATACAATGTAGCATTTCCAAGGGCTTTAATATTTTCTACGGTTATTGCTAATTCATTTATTCCATTCATAGTATCTTACAATATCTATTGTTTCACCCTTTTTTCTTGAAGTAACCCATAAAACCTGTTATTTCCCTCATACTAATATGCATTCAGATTTGGAGGCAGGCCTAGAACGTACACCTGCTGGACCCTTCCACATATAAACTGCATGAGCCTTCGTTAGATGCAGTTAGGCTCAGACTTTCAAAAATTTGGCACAGCATACAGGCAATCCCCGCTTAACGCAGTTTCATTTAGTGCGGTTTTGTTATAGTGCTAATTTAAAATACCTACCTGGTTTCACTTAGCGCTGAGTGCATTTCGTTATAGCACTCAGCGTGGAGGTGGGGAAAAGCAGTGGCGTCAGCTGCAGGAGCACAGGGTCTAGGCCGGCAGGTGGTGCAAAACCAATTATCTTTGTTTACATTAAATCCAATGGGGAAATGGGTTTCACTGAACACAATTTCGCTTAGCACTCGGTTTTTCCAGAACCAATTAAGAGCGCTATGCGGGGGGTTGCCTGTATCAGACTTATTCATAGTCCAACAGCAGCATCTAAAAAGTAGGTATTTTGTACCTTTCCACTCAGGGGAAAAGGAGGCAGGCTTTTATCTTGTTCCGAAGTGGAGAATGTTTAGTGCTTTTCCTACTGAGGTCTTAGACAACAAAGGATAAGGTAAGCTCCAGTTTGTCAAGGCCTTTTTGCCTTTTAGGGCACCACTATTGAACAAGAGTCTAAACAGCAACAGATTGTAGGAACAGGTAAGGGCAGAGAGGAAGGAGGTAGAAGAACATTCTCCACTTTCCGTAAGCAGAAGGCAGGGTGGAGCTGCATCTTATAGACTGACTGAATTAGAGATGCATAAGCTTTTGTGAGCAACACTTCACTGAGTCAGATGCTATGAAAGGACACGCAGAGACTCTGCATGCCATAGCATCTGATAGAGAACAATGACTGCCAGTACAGGGAGGTCCATTCCTACTGAGAATTTCACCATCATAAATGAGCTCTACTGTGTGAGACATGCAAGTCCTCCAGTCACTTTCCTCAGGACAAGCTTCAGAAGGTATTGTAGGTGGGAACTGTCCCCACCAACAAACACCAGTAGTGTATTTATTCCATGTCCAGAGCAAATATTTATCCCAAAGTGCAGCCACATACACTTATCTTATACCTAGGCCCAAGCCCTATATTTACCAAGTTAAATATTTACTAAACTGTAAACAGCCAACAGGAACAAGACGTGTGTGGGGCTGGTAAGTTTAAATCAAAAGTCAGTTTGCTAAAATATATTCAGCTAGAACATAGCTCCTAGCCCACCATGAAAAACAGTTTATAAAAGTGACTCACCCCAATTCTTTTAAACCCCATTACACATCTGCATAAAATCTGGTCAGTGCCAAAGTCAATACTGCAGTGCCAGATGAATTTTATCATTTCAGATTTTATCTTCCCCAGGCAATCTCTTACCTAGTCATTTATGATGTGGTAGTGACGACTATGACAGAGCAAGGCAATCTCTTCACTTCACTTCTACTGAACGGAGACACAAAAGGTAAGATCCCAATTCTTTGAATACTTATAGCACCTAAGGGTTACTTTGTTTTTTGTTTAGTTTTTTTCTGAGAAATTTGCCGCAACATTTGTATCTTTCTACAGTAAGCAGTTTGATTCTCTACCGTCAGGTTTTTCCTTTCCTAAGACAAAATCATAGAAAAGTAGGGCTGGAAGGGACTTCAGGAGGTCATCTAGTCCAATCCCCTGCTTGAGGCAGGATCATTCCTGTTTAAACCATCCTATGCAAGTGTTTGTGTAACCTACTCTTAAAAACTTGCAAGGATGGAGTTTTCACAACCCCTCTAGATAATCTTATTTTAGGCAAATGTTCTTCCTATCATATTTTAATGGTCTGCATTTATATGATATGCTTTGCATGTTCAGGCTTGAGAAAATAGGCCAGATCCTCAGCTGGTTTAAATCAGTGTAGCCTCAATGCAGCTATGCCAATTTACAACAGCTGAGAATCTAACTCCATATTCACAGTTAGAATTATCACCAACCTTAAAATATCTTAGTGTAATTGCAACTATTCTGAAGGAAGCCAGCATTTAAATTCAAGTGTATTTAATCTGAGTGCTTTAACTTTCTTTCTACAGCTTTCATTAGATCGCATTTTATTCCTACATCAGAATAGGACATTGCAGTAGCACACAGATGATTTAATCGTAAAGCAAAGCAGGTCTACATATCAGCACTTACAGCTTACTTTTGTACTCATGTGCTTTGGCTCTTATGCAAGTCATATTTTGTACGGTTTGAATTGGAATCATCTGCCTTGGGACAAGAAAGTCCAATTAGTGGCCTTTGGTTTACACTAATTTTCTATACAACTGTGTGGTCAGGTGAGATGGCAAGAGTTATTCTGACAAAAGTCATCAAAGCAAGATAGGTAAAAATGAGGCAGGCATCTTCCTACTCATTTGCACCTTCCTAAAGGATCTGAGCCACATCCAGTATGGGGTTTGCTTAGATGGCCCACACAATGCAATTTTCACCATTTCTTATTGGAGAAAATTCCACAATGACATCTCACACTCAAAGTGGATATTCAACATTCATATTTTCTATTATTTCTACCTATACCCTCTTGTCTACCCTATTTCTGTTGGCCCTCCCAGCCTACAAATATTTATAGGCTGACCCCCTCCCATACTTCCTCCTCATTATAAATGAATATAAGTTTCATGCTTTCAAACTTTCCTCCTAAGTGAATCCTGCAACTGTCACTCTTCTCCAAATTTCTTTTTATCTGCCCAAAACACCTTCCAATGTGACTACAGAATTGACCTGCATGGTTTGCTTGTTCAGTATTTAATATTAATACCTCAGATTTCCCTTTCAAAACAAATGTTCAGAAAAAAATAAGCTGAGCATGGTTGTTTGTGCTTGCCCTGATAATTTTGTACTTTTACAGCTTTTAGTTATCTTTTATTACAAACTTTAGCTTGATTTCAAAGATAAATCAGCAAGTGTATTAGAATGTGATTAAATTTACCAAGTTCTTAATATAATCTCTCTCACTATCTCATTTAATTATGGGATGATTATTGTTCCTCCATTAGTGTAAACATCTGGTGTATGGAATTTAACTCCAACATATTTACCTATAGATGTAACTAAAAATGTTCCCACTTAGTTTTATGTGAGTTGCTGTACAATTTCAATTCAGGTACTGATAAACCGTCACTTGCATGTATAACACAAGGAATCCTGAAATTATTATACAGAGACCTAAACAAAGTAGGGGAATGCAACATATTGGGAAATGAAAACTGAAAAATTAAATGCAAAAATGTATGTTAAGGGAAAAAAATGTTCTTAAATTAACCTTTGGGCATCAACAACAATTACTGTGTGACGGAGTTACATAAACCAGCTTATAACTAACTAGTTCAGGTACCAGTAGCTGTCTAACCCCGAGACCATAATGCTCAGCACAGTGAAAACATATTTTGCATTAAAAAAAATAAATAAAAAAAATCAGGAAAAAGAGTCCTCACCATTACTATATGCAGTACAATGTGCAGCTGGGGTCAAAAAAGTAAATAAGATATTAGGATTTGTAAAATGGGATTCTGGGTAACACAATGTATTTTATGTATATCACGGATGCAGCTCCATCTGGAATACTGCGTGCAGCCCAGATCAATGCCTCTAAGAAAAGGTTATTTGTGAAGTAGAGAAAATCCAGAGAAGAATGAAAAAGTTGATTAAGGGAATGAAAAATATTCCTATAAGTAGAGACTGAAAACACTACAATTGTATACCTGAGGATGGAAATAAAAAAAAAGAGGGGATATGATAAACATGAAATAGAATCCATCTTTCTGCCATTCATTATTTTATAGTTATGTTTTTCTTTTTCCCTCCTCCTTTTGCTCCATCTCAGAACAAGGGAGAATTCAATAAGTATGAAGTGCTAATTCAAAACTAATAGAAACACTTTTTCACAACATGTATAATTAAATTTTGAAATTCAGATGCAAGAGCCTGAGGCCTAGAATTTACCTATTACCAAATATTACCAATTTAATTATATTACCAAAGGGAACAGATACTAGATATCAAGAATATCCCATTTTAACTAGGATAGCAATGTAGAAGCAATATTAAATTTAATGGCTGGATGGGGCCAAATGGGGCCTGACACCAACTCCTCCCTGCCCCATAGGCCAGGATTGGGTCCTGGCCAGCCAACACCACCCTCTCCTAGCCCCCCACACTGGGGTTAGGCTCTGAGGCCCAGCTCCAACCACACCGAGCCCTACACACTGGGATTGGGAGCCAGATCCAGCATACAGAGCTGAGGGCTCCCTCTGGGTCCAGGGATTTGGCAGTAGGAGAGCAATGCTACCTCTCCCCTGCCACCAAGTTTCCAGACCTGTGAGGAGCCCCACAGACTAGATGACAGTGCTGCAGGATGGATCTGGCCAACAGGCTGGAGGTTGAATTTCCCTGCTTTAAAGCATCTCGTGATGACTACTGTCAAAAGACAAGACACTGGACCAAATGAACCTCAGGTCTGATCTATAATAATGGCAGATATTTTTTTAAAATTAGCTATGGTCAACAATAGCGAAAGTTTCTTATCACAGAGTACTCAGAGATTATAGAAATCAATACAGTGCAGAAATCTGGATTGATCCGAACATAAATTTCTAATCATACCCAACTGCCATTTCAATAGATTTTCAATGTCTATGGACCTTCTCTTGCCTATGAAGTAGAAATGGCCTAAACTAACCCCTTTTATAAAAAGAGACTGTTGATACAAAACCCTGTTTCTTCCTCAGAAAAAACACATGCATCAGAGGCTACCATTACCCACCTATTCCAGCCACCATGAACAGGTCAAGTGATGCAAACTTAGTTGGTGCTAGAGCTGGAGTGGTTTATGCACAAGATACCATGTTGAACTGTTTTGTTATCCTTGAGAAAGAAGAGATTGAGGAATGACAAGTAACCAAAATGAAAGATCTTTATTAACTGAATCTTCAAACACACCACTCTACTGTTTAGAAATTAAAAACAACCAGTGGGGCAAATTCTGGCACATACTCCAACAAATTCCCGTTGACATCAGTAGAAGTTTTCCTGAAGTCATGGATATAAGAACTTGACTGAATGACTGTGTTGTCCTGATGGAAAATAATTTTCAGGAATCCAGGATCCAATAGAAAATAGATTCCAGAGCTTCCTGATACTCAGAGTACCCTACTGTCAATCCTTACCTGTGAGCATAAATACCTCGGGTGATTATATCCTCCATGGCCACGTCCACACAAACAGGGGCATGTGTTTACAGCAGCACAAACAGTAGTGGCACAAATTTGTGCTGCTACTTTGTGCTACAGCGCTTGCCCCTGCTTGTGTCCTGCTGCTCCATGTGCTGCAAGAGGGGCTGGCTGGGGTACAGGGTGCCTCAGCAGGGGCTAGCCTGCAGGCAGCCCCAGCCAGCAAGGGAGCAGCAGTGGAGATGGGGGAGCAGGCAGCCCTAGGGCAGCCCTGCTCCCCTGTCTCTGCACACTGCAAAGCCCCTATGCTGAGGCACCCTGTGTCCCAGCCAGCTGCTCCCCAGCTGGTTGGGGTGCAGTGTGCCTTGAGATGAGGGAGCAGCCAACCCTAGGCGGCCTGTTCCCCTGTCTCCATATGCCTCAGCACAAGAGCTCCACTGCAAAGCTCATGCAGTGAAGTACGTGGAGACAGGGGAACAGCCATCCCAGGGCTGCCTGCTTCCCTGTCTCCAAGCATGCTGTGCCCCAAGCAGTTGGGGAGCAGCTAGCTGGAGAGCAGGGTGCTTCAGAACAGGAGCTCTGTAGAGATGGGGAGCAGGCAGTCCTGGTCATGCTTTGTGCTTCTTTTTTTTTCCCAGGGTTATTTTTGCTACTGGGAAATCCTGGTAGCAAATTTTGCCCCAGCACTTTTAATCAGCACCACAAACTGCATGTGCTTGCACATCTGGATCCAGCCCATGGTATGACAAAGAATCAGATACTAAACTAGTTAGGACCCAAGCCATTTTAAAAAGGTGTCTTAAATTTGGGTAGCTACACTGAGACAGTTAGCACATCACCTTTATCTTCACCAGCTGCACATGAACTGGCAATAAGAGAGCAATCAAATCAGAGAGCAATAGGAAAACATTTCATTCTCCAGATCCCAGAGGAGTAACAGGTGTCTTCAACCTTGAAAAGATTTTGGCAGGACTTCTAAAGAGCTTTGTATCTTTTCTCTTGTCCCCAAATAATTCAGTTTGCTAGTGGCTGAAATAGACCAAGTTCAGGGGAGACTAATAAAGTGCATTTGTCAGGGTCAGGAGTCCTGTTTGGACTATGCTCAAAGTATGTACAGCACGATTATGTAGAGCAAGGAGCTTACAGCAGATAGAGCTGCAATTGCCAGGCACCATCTATATCACTTTTATACTCTGAGTATGGAGTTTTTATAAGCCAGTGACAACTGGATACACAATCAATAGTAAAGTGTATCTGCACACAAATTCAGAGGAGTCCATAGGATTTTGCTGACCTGATCATCTAGGAGTGGTATAGATAGGACTTGCTGGGTCAAGTTCCAAAATTTTTGTGAAGGTAAGAGAGTTGAGAAGAGTGCATAAAAGGTAGGATGTTGAGGTGAAGTCTAAGCTGAAATCAAAGTAATGGTAATACAGTGCATGTGTACAAAATAGTGTACCTGGAATAAATGGCTGTCATAACGGCCACAGCAGAAGCATTCACATCACAGCCCTGTCAGTTCTAACGAATCTGCAAATTCTGCTAAATACCTGTCATCAGCAATCTCAGACAGGACATTAGCAGAAATGGTAATAATAAATGACAGTACTCAGTGGGAGTAACCACATCTCACCCCTGCCTAGCTATGTGCTGATGGCATATAGCTGGATTGCAACAGAAGAGTATTTTATGGAGCGATTTTAAGAACAAGGCAGTATTTGTAGATTGTGTTAAATTTAAGATGCTAAATAAATTCTTGTACTTGTTGAAACAGACTTCAAGTTTTATTGAAAAAATCATAATCCAGCGTGGGAACATAAGACCTCATCCTCCGCTATGCAGACTTTCATAACTCCACTGACTGTTGACACTAGCAGAGGATTTGGGCCAAAAAGGTTTTACAACAGATGTTTGGTTCACCACTTCCTCATAGGCACTTCTATTGTGCAAAATGGCTGCCATTCTAACTTGTTTGTTACCGTTTACTCCTGTTTCAAGAGGTGGAAGTGATAAAGTACAGAGGGAATAAAAATGGGGCCCTTAGCAAGCGCTACAAAAGTCTCACTATACCCTCCAATCAGTTCTTGCAGGCTGACTTTTTACTTATGCCCCATCATGATCCTTAAGGTCAGCTGAGAGCAAACTCTTACAAGTACCATCAGTACACCAAGTCTGTTTGGCAAAAATGTGTGGGAGGTTGTTCTTGGCCACTGCTCCTCAGTTTCAGAACTCCCTCCCTCTCAAGGCCTGCCAGAGCTGGAGCCTGGACACTTTTCAGAAGCACTGTTTGGCAGGCATTTGGCAAACCAAGCTAGGCTGTGACATTGTTTAGGGCAGTGACTCTCAGTCAGGGCCCGTGGAACTCTGGGATGCTTTGAGAACCTTTCAAGGGTGCCGTGAAGTGCCACACCATGTTAGCTCTGTCAGGTGTGCAAACATAATGCAAAAGATAAGCCCAGACATTTGAAATAGGAATCCATAGCATTAAAACTCTTCTGCCCTGTTGTGGTTTTTCTGAGTTCTTTGCAACAGAAGAACTCCTCTATTCTTTTTTTGTAGTCAAAAAATAAGTGAAAACTAAGAAGTGGCATTTTCCAAGGGATGCCTTGAAACTATTGATGAGTGGGTATCTTGAGGTGACCGAGGAGTGCCTTGAATCTAAAAAAATTGAGAATCGCTGCTTTAGGGAGTCTCTGTTTTAGGTGAATATTTTACTTCCCTTTTAAGTTGTTTTGTTCTCTTGTTCCTCTCCTGTTGTATAAAAGTTAGTCTGTTCTCTTATTTATCTCTTTATTTATTTAAACAAATAAATAAATAAATATTACTTATCATCTTGAAATAGTTTTGTTTGAGCTCACAGAGTTCTGTGGAACTACAACAGATCTACAAATCCTGTACACTTCAAAGAGCATAGTTTATACAGACAAGGGTCAGAGAAGCAGCAAGATTCCAAGGAGCAACAGAACCATCAGGAAGTGAGAAAGAAACCAAAACAAATACATTACATTCAGTTATGAAGCATTAGACATGAATGTTCAGTCATCATATTACTTGATTTGTTGACCAAGAGCAAGACCAGCACTTGAAACTATCCTGATTTGATCAGTAATACTGATAAGACCAGATGATCTTGAAGCTGGCAGAAGGAAATAATAGTGAATGCAAAATTTACAAATAGTGAAAGCAGATACAAAAGGATACAAGTATGTATTTTATCGTATAAGCAGTTAAAATTAAAATTTGTTGTACTGATAGCCCAGATCTTAAATTTACACAGTTTCTCCCTTAGGACACTTCCTATGTTGAATTAAAAAGAAGAAAAAAAATCAATATAGACCTTTGGACAATTTAAGTGACAGAACAGGTGAATTTCTTCCTTGTTTGCTTTATAGCTCTGAACTCAACTTTGACCTGTAATAAAAATCCCTGAAATAAGCATACCATAGCAATTTTAGATACACTGTCAAAACACGGTACATGCTTTGAGGGATCACTGACACAGCAAGCATCTGACAGGCCTCTCAGTTAATGTTCTTATGAAAACAAAGGTAAAATGTCTGCAAGGTTGTTGAACTTCTCAGCATTTCTACCAAGTTATTTGACAGCATGTGATCAATCATTTGTGTTCTCATGTCTCCAAAATTCTTCCTAGCAACAATTTTCAGCCTTTATACTAATAGATTTAAATAAGTTTAAATAGGCCAAAGTATGGCATTCCTAATGCAGCAGAAAGGCACAGCAGAAGATGGATACTTTCAACTAAATAAATCAGTTCTTCTATTTAATATTCCATTTTCATTTATTTCAAGTATAGTACATTTACAAGCAGTTTAAATTCTAAATTAAAATTATGGTCTGTCAGTTCAGGTTTTACAGTTAGTCTCAGAATGCAGCAAATACAAATCTTAACTTTATACAACAATGTCAATGTGTTTCCATTCCTGTGGCCTAACTTCTCTCCTTTCTTGCACTTGTAAAGCTACACTGACAGTAATAGAGTTACTCCCATTCTTCAATGAGTACATGCAAGGAAAGAATAGTGACTCACATATCTTAAATATTTAATGCAGCACTATATCATCTACCTTGCTAGGAAGACACAGGATCCACCTGACAAAGTGAGGGAAGAGCATCTTTGCAGACAGGCTCACTAACCTAGTGAGGAGGGCTTTAAACTAGGATTGCTGGGGGATAGAGACCAAAGCCCTGTTTTAAGTGGAGAAATGGGTGACCTGGAGGAAGCACAAGCAGGAGGGGGCAGCAGGAGAGACCTTCTTCCATACTGAGAAAGTACAACATTCAGCTAGTTACCTCAGGTGTCTGTACATTAATTCACGGAGCCTGGGAAACAAGCAGCAAGAATTGGAAGTCCTTGCATGGTCACAGAACTGATGATGTGACTAGAATAACAGAAATGTGGTGGGATATCTCACATGACTGGAGTATTATCATAGATGGGTACATTGTTCAGGAAGGACAGTCAGGGCAGAGAGTTGCTTATGTAAAATATCTGTATGATTTCTCCAAGCTCCAATATGAAACTGGAGATGGGCCTGTTGAAAGTCACTAACTTAAGGTTAGAGGGGAGAGCAACAAGGGTGATGTTGTGGTGGGTGTCTGCTGTTGATCGCTAGACCAGGACATTGAGGTGGATGGGGCTTTCTTCAAAGAGCTAACCAGAGTTTCCCAATCATAGGCCCTGAGTCTCATGGGAGACTTCAGTCACCCTTACATGTGTTGGGAGGGAAATACAGCAATGCACAGGAAATCCAGGAAGTTTATGAACAGTTCTGGGGGCAACTTCCTGGTGCAAGTGTTGGACAGGCCAACTGGGGCCATGCTCTTCTTGACCTGCTGCTCATAAACAGGGAAGAATTGTTGGGAAATGTAAAAATATATAGCAACTTGGGCAGCAGTGACCACAGGATGACTCAGTTCAGGATTGTGAGGAAAGGAAGGAAGGAGACCACAAGAGTGCAGACCCTGGACTTCAGAAAAATGGAATTTGACTAACACAGGGAACTGACAAGCAGGATCCCCTGAAAGACCAATCTAAGGGAGAAAGGGGTCTAGGGGAATTGGTTGTACATTAAAGAAACCTGAGGGCACAAGAACAAACCACCCCAATGCACAGCAAGACTAGCAAGTATGGTAGAAGACCAATTGGCTTAGCATTCGACTCGTCAATGAGTTAACACACAAAAAGGAAGCTTACAATAAGTGAAACCTTGGACAAACAACTAGGAAAGAGTATAAGAATAATGCTTAGGCATGCAGGGATGAAATCAGGAAGGCCAAAGTTTCTACAAGTATGTCAGAAACAGGAAGGGAAAGTGTGGGTCCTTTACTAAATGAGGGAGGAAACCTAGTAACAGATGCCAGCCAATGCCCTGTTCATCTCAGTCTTCACAGGCAAGGTCAGCTCCCAGACTACTCAACCTTGCAGCAAAGTTTGGGGAGAAGGTGAACAGACAACAGTGATGAAAGAAACCATTAGGTACTACTTAGAAAAGCTGGACATGTACAAGTCCATGAGGTTGGATGTGATACTCCCAAGGGTGCTGAGGGAGTTGACTGAGAAGTCGGCCATTATCTTTGAAAAATTGTGGCAATGGAGAGAGGTCCTGGATGATTAGAAAAGGGCAAATATAGTGCCCATCTTCAAGAAAGGGAGGAAGGAGAATATAGGGAACTACAAACCAGTCAGCCTCAACTCATCACTGGAAAAATCATGGAGTAAGCCCTCAAGAAATCCATTTCTAAGCATTTGGAAGAGAAGGTAATTAGGAAGTCAGCATGAATTCACCAAGGGCAAGTCATGCCTGACCAACTTGATTGCCTTCTATGATCAGATGACTGGCTGTGTGGATGTGTGGATACTAGTGGATGTGATATACCTTGACCTTAGCATGGTTTTTGATACCATCTTCCAGAACATTCTTGCAAACAAGCTAAGGACATTTGTTGGAAGAATGGACTGTAAGGTGGATAGAAAACTGGCTGGATCATTGAGCTTGAAGGGTAGTAATCAGTGACTCAATGTCTAGTTGGCAGCTGGTATCAAGTGGAGTGCCCCAGAGGTTGGTCTTGGAGCCAGTTTGGTTCAGTACCTTCAACAATGACCTGGAAGATGAGACAGAGTACACCCTCAGCAAGTTTGCAGATGATGCCTAGCTGTGGGGGGCAGGTAGTAGATACACTGGAGGGTAGGGCTTGGATTCAGAGAAACCAATATGAATTGGAGGACTGGACCAAAAGCAATCTCATGTGGTTCAGTAAGGACAAGTGCAAAGCCTGGCACTAAGGATGGAACAATCCCATGCACTGGTATAGGCTGGCAACTGGCCGGCTAAGCAGTAGGGCTGTGCGAAGCTTTGGTCACCGATTAGATTTGGTGGAGATTCAGCCCAATTCAACAGCCAAATCTTCGAATAAGAATCAAATCAGGAGTTCCGAATCGAATCGGAAAGATACGATCATTCAGACATAGACAGCTTTAAATGTTTTGGGGTTTTTTTACATATCTCAAGATACCAGGTGGCTCATGAATACTGTGATGCTGGGGTGAAGGAAGCATCCCATGAGAGCCCAGGGGTGTCCCCAGTGTGCTTGCCAGTGGACCTGGAAGTGGACCAGAAGCACTGCCAGCTCAGCGGCTGGTGCCTCCTGGGTCTGGGGGGGCACCTGGGGTCCCCCGCAGCCAATCGCCAAGCCAGGGCGGCATGGGGGGAGTCCCCCACGCACTCAGCAGTGGACCCAGAAGTGGGCCAGAAGTACTTCCAGGCTTGCCGCTGAGCACACGGGGAACCCCCCTCACGCTCCTGTGGGATGCTTCATCCACCCCACCATCTCAGTGTTCATGAGCCACAGCTGGTACCTCGAGATACGTAGAAAAAATATTTAAAGCTGTGTCTATGACCGAATCACTGATTCTCTGAATCAGCATCAAATCTTCAGATTTGGATTTGGCTGAATCAAATTGGGACAGTGATCTGAATCAACTAATCAAATGTCCCTGACTCAGACCGAATCCAAATTGAATATGGCCCTTTTCACACATCCCTACTAAGCAGCAGATATATAGAAAAGGACCTGGAGGTTACAGTGGACAATAAACTGAATATAAGCCAATGGTGTGCCCTTATTGTGAAGAAAGCTAATAGCATACTGGGCTACATTAGTAGGAATGTTTCCAGCAGATTAAGCGAAGTGATTCTTCCCTTCTATTCAGCACTGATGAGACCATATCTGGAGTATTTTGTCCAGTTTTGGGCCTTCTCCTACAGAAAGGATGAGAGAGTTCAGAGAGGGCAATGAAAATGATTAGGGAGCTAGGCACATGACTTCTGAGGAGAAGCTGAGGGAACTGGGTTTATTTTAGTCTAAAGAAGAAAACATAGAGAAGATTTAATTACAGCCTTCAACTACCTGAAGGGTGATGCCATAAAAAGGATGGAACTAGACTGTTGTCAGTGGTAGCAGCTGACAGAACAAGGAGCAATGGTCTCAGGTTGCAGCAAGGGAAGTTAAGGTTAGATGTTAGGAAAAACGTTCTCATGGGACACATAATAAAGCACTGGAACAAGTTACCCAGAGAGGTTATGGAATCTCCAGCCTTAGAGGTTTTTAAGACCCAGCTAGACAAAGCCTTGGCTGAGGTGATCTTGTTGGGGATGGTACTGCTTTGAGCACGGGATTGGACTCTGACCACCTGAGGTCCCTTCCAACCCTAATTTTCTATGATTCTATGAGCTTCATGATGTGATGCAAAGATGGATGAATATACCAGCAATAGTATTAAAGTGACCTTAGCCTGCTGATGAAAGGAGAAACTGGAGCCAGTGCTGCATCACACATCTTCTCTAAAAACCTGCATTAGGCTTTCTAAATGAGCACTACATGCATCACTGTGCACTGTGGCTGTGCTCTTTACTGTTAATAAGACTTGCTCACTCCTTGAATTGAATCTTCCAACTAAAGTCAGATCAAGGTAGTCTCATCTACTCCACTCTACAATGGATATTTGGCAACCAATACCCTAAGCTCAAGTTTCCTTTGGCAGCTACTGATAGAATCTGGGAGCAAACCCATCTGCATTGTGTATTTCTGTGTGCAAGTGATGAAACCAAACCAAGAGCAGCCTTACTTGCTCTTGCAGTGCCTGTCCTCCCTATTTCCCCAGCCTCCGTTTTCAAAACAAGGCTATATCATCTGTGAACAAAGTTTCTAAAAGCAGAAAGAAAGCACCAACTTCTTCACTTCCTGGTAAGATGTTTCATGTGCTCATCTTCATGTGAATTGCTGGAAGACTCTACTGGCTTGTCTTTATCTCAGAGAAGTGCCCAACATCTAGATGAATCAAACAAACTGGCTAACAGAGACTTGCAGCAACCTGCACATACAAATCTGTAGGAGTCTGCAGGGACTACAGCCTAGCTGCAGTGACTGAAACCGGATACAGGTCTGCACAGAGCACTGGGCCAGCTGACACAAATAATTGTCTGGCCACAGGAAATTAAAAAGCTCCCAGGATGTGGGGTGGAGCTGGGGTGGGGGAATGCTAGAGAGCTGAGCAGAAGGGGGTCGGGGGCTAGAGTCAGCATCCTGAGCTAAGAGAGCATGTGTGGAGGAACTAAGTGGAATGAAGGAGTGAAACTGACTGAGAGGGACGGAGCGGGTGAATGGTGGCACAGCTGTGCCTGAAGACTTTCTTCAGGTCTGGCAAAAGACCATTGTGGTGTGTGTATTTGTTTCACTAATTATTTGTCTGTATTGATTCCTACCAGGAGTAAGTTTGCCTCATAGAACAGGGACAATCAATGGAGACTGTAAACAGGCAGCAAGGACTGTTGTTGCTAAGTTGCCAACCCACTACAGTGAACACTTCACTGTGCTCACGTCTTCGCAGTGAGCATTTATGAGTGTTGTGTATACAGAAATTGCAGTTTCTTACTTCCTAGATAATAGAAAGTGGCTTCAATGCATTAAAACATTTCTATTAAGCTGGGAACTGATAAAGTTGGCACTGCTAGCTAGGGGAACAGAGAGTCAGAAATGTAGCAATTCTTACATAAGAATGAACGAAGTGGAAAACTTAGTGGTAGTCTCAAAGCATGGTTTTGCCCATCAGTTAGAGTCCAGGTGTGAGGGCTGCTTAGTAGCCAGTTCTCTATTTGCAACTAAATATTTGTCTTTCACATGGATGGAATGTCAGATATTTGTAACTTGCCCTTGGTTGTAAATTGTATGGCTAGTGCTGTTAAAGGCATTAAAAGAACATACCAAATGAGTGATATCAGATGGGAAATCTAACTGGATGACTCTCAGGTGTACAAAAGCAAGCCTCATTCTTCAAAGAAACATATAATTGCAGAGATAATCCAGCAGCCAGTGCCATACATCTAGGCCTGGATTATACCTACTTTTTTCTGGGCATATATACATTTAAAATGTCTGCTCCCCCTCCTCCTCAGTTCCCCTCCCCCTCCTCCTCAATGGGCAGATATCTGCAGATCCTAAATATAATAAAACATAACTATTTCTCCCTCCCAGTACCCTGTGGCTGCATCCAAGGTGAAAGATTATGCTGAAGCCAGGATCATCTCTACTTTTGTGCCACCTGCTGCAGTAGAACAGATGACAGGAAGTCCTTTTGGAATTTTTTACTGGAAGTGTTGGGTGCTTGTAGGTGCAGTCTGCTCATCACTAACCCTCAGGCAGGAGTGTATACAAATAAGTTAGCTGGTCTAATGATCAAAAGAAGCCCAGCAGATTTTTTTTATCAGGGGGGGTCAGGGAGGAGTAGGTAGAGTTTTGAGCTTTTTAAATGCAGCAAGAGATAAACTGCAAAGTGAAAGGGATTGCATGAGCAAAACAGCCTGCTTTCTCATTGAGCAATTGGTAGACCATAGTGAAAACCTAAGATGAAAGATTTTCACATTCAAAATATATCCTTAACTAATCAGACTCACAAAGCACCAAGGTAATTCAGGAAGAACCAAGCTACAGTGGGCAATAAAGAAAAGATAATCAGTAGTGATTCTCCCAGAGATCAGTCTCATTAATAAGGTTCTGGCTGCGCTGCATAGTTTCTCTTCTTTATAGTATTCCCTTGAATATGCCACGAAGCTTCAAAGGGAGAGAAAAGGGGGAGGGGCCTGCTAAACAATTAGTGTCTACTTGATGTAAATAGTTTAAAAAGTAAGCTATTCTAACACTCAAAAGTGGATTAGAAACTTGGACAGAGCACACTTCACTCCCTCGTCCAAGTCGCTGATGAAGATATTGAAGAGTATCAGTCCAAGGACCGAGCCCTGCGGGACCCCACTGCCCACACCCTTCCAGGTCGATACCGACCCATCTACTACGACTCTCTGGGTGCGACCCTCTAGCCAATTCACCACCCACCAGACTGTGTAGTCATCCAAGTCACAGCCTCTCAACTTGTTTACCAGTATAGTGTGGGATACCGTATCGAAGGCCTTCCTGAAGTCTAAGTA
>NW_005841832.1:5486531-5495391 GCF_000455745.1 Alligator sinensis | reverse complement strand
GGCCTGTGCGCCACGAGTGTTCAAATATTCCCGCCAGTGGCTCTGCTATGATGTCGGCCAGTGCCTTCAGTACCCTCGGATGGAGCTCATCCGGGCCTGCCGACTTAAACGCATCCAGTTCTTCCAAGTGACTCTGCACCATCTCAGGGTCTACACATGGCAGTCTGGTGCCTTGCTGCTGCCTCTCTACAACCCCAGTGAGAGACTTGTCTTGCCCCTCACTTAGGAACACTGAGGCAAAGAATTTGTTGAGGAGTTCAGCCTTGTCCCCCCTGTCCGTCACCAATTGCTATAGTAGGAATGATTGCTGGCAGCTGTCACAGACAGCAATCACCGAGTCAGGATTCCCAGCAGAATGGGTGTCACCTGTTACCATTAACATTGCAGGTGAAGCAATGTCTTTTTGCTAGCAATATGTTTGTGCAGCCTTGTGATTGTGTCACTATTGTATCCACTTCTGCCAATGTGACATTCCATCCTTACCTGGTGTGACAGAAATCCATTATGAACTGCACAGGAACCCACCATGATGTGGCTTATGATGTGTGTGTGGTATCTTCCCAATTGTCTGAGACAGTCTCCAAGAATTGGCAGATTCATCCCTGCATCACCACAAGCCTTGATGCTTATTGCTTTGTGTATGCTTCCTCTGACTCCAGCTGAAATGACAATGCTAACTTCAGTGTCAGTCATTCTTTCTGTCCTGTCACTTGTGCTACAACCAGTGTTTTGTCAGAGACTCATTTTGTCAGTCCTTTGGTATTATTCCATCTGGGGCCACAGTCATTCCTCCTTATTATCTATCTTGTTACTTCACTTGTCACAACAGTGCAATCAGATGAGCTAGCTACCCTGCCTCATCCCTAGCATGTAAGCATGAACTAGCAATCAGAGAGCTTTCTGCTCCCAGCATCTCACGCCTCCTTTTGTCCAGCACATAACCAAGCTGCAGAGTATGTGCATTGTTTCACAAGCAAGCCTCTTTCTTCTATATTCATCAATTTTTTTTTCAAAGCATTCCAAGTGACCTCCAGTTTTGATAACTTTCCATGGCAGCTTCCTGCCCTTGAAGTGATGCTTATGCTAAGTAAGGAAGCCAAGTAAAGACAGATCAGGAAATGAAGAAGTGGTACCCAAAGTCCGATGAAGCCAAAACAAACATGCACAGAATGTAGGTAACTAACACTGAGTGAAGTATTACCATATATGAGGTGAAATAGTAACTTGTGCGGTCTGCATACACTTTAGGAATAATCTATCTTCACTGAATACTGGGCACCAAGGCACATGGAATTATATCTGATGGCAATCCCACACTGCGAAGTCCCATTGGCTTCTAAATCCAACATGCACTTACCCAAGTCTTCAATAATGAAGCAACCCATTCTTGCTATTTACAAGATTGTGCAATTGTTCTACATGGAGGCAGATTTTCAGCACCCACTGAGGAACAATTTCTAGAGAGCTAACATCTCCATTAGGTGTCTAAGAAAGCCACAAGATTTTTTTAAGAACTAAACACTCAATAAGTTCCTTTGGAGGGTCTGGTGAAAAACCCTGAAATCTGTCCACAGTGGTGAACACTGAGTCCATCAGGTCCAGTGTTTTTCAAAGTGGGGTTGTGCATGCTACCATTATACAAGCCAGAAAGATTTTTCTGTGTGGTACAGAGGTCTGTAGCAGGCACAGACCTGTTTAATTCCAAAGTATATAGTTCTGCTGATTGAAACTATCCCCGTTATCATTTTTCCCTATATAATCTATCATCTTCATCTCATCAAACTGACCCCTGCAGATGTACAAACTCAAGTAGACACCAGATTTGCCTTAAATGCTGTCCCTGATTACTAATTCTGTTTCCCCACCCGCCTCTGTATCAAGGCACTCAGCCTCTTGCACAAGCTCAGATCCAAAAGAAATGACAAGGCAGCCCATGCCTGACCTTTTGTCTTCCCAGACTGAAAAATATCACTCCTCCTCACCAAATCCAACCCTGACATCTTTGAACTCAGTATCAATCTGGGGTCTGATTTAAAAGAGCACTATGATGAAATTTGAACTCTGGCCCTTACTGCAGACAGCCAGACCTATTCAACTCAATCAGCCTCAGCATGCAGAGAACTGAAAAACAAACAGCATTACACTGACAGAATTTTTAAAGAGATGCTAAATCATATCACAAGACCTTCCTTTGGCAGAGTGACAGGTGCAAGTTGCACTTACTAAATGAAGCTACCCCTAAAAAAAGGATGGTGAGATCATGAAAGGATTAGTATAGGAGAGTCTGTTCAAGGGCAGATCACATTTGTTAATGACTACTATAGAATACATCACTTCAACTGGGACTGTGCCATCCACAGCAATTCATGAAAAGAAAGTTATATTTTCCGAAAGTGTAGAATGCTATGTTTCACTAGGAATGCACTAAAAGCACTCCTCTTGAAAGGGTAGTAAGTGCTTATAGTTAAGCATTTGCTTAAATACCATTGACTTCAATGGCATTTGTCTGTGGTCAATTATTCTGGTGACAGGTTAGCAATAATCAATAATTACCCCTTTAGGAAAAGCTGTTATTGTTGCATCTTATCAATGCTAGTAAGGGAAAAAGGCTGATTGCCATAATTCTTCAAGCATGTTTTTCCAAAAAAAAAAAAAAGTGTAGATTTATCTGAAGTCACCATTCATTTCCTATCTCAAACTTCTGTGCAGTGCTCACTGTTAAATAGCTGTCAAATTCTTCCCCAGGCACTAACAAGGGAAGTTATTTCTAAGATTCATAGGAAGCATTTAAGAGCCATGTAGTCAGGCAGAAGACAAGACAGGGCAGGGTGGCCACACTGTCCTGCCTTCTGCATGAAGTATTTGGGGACTAGGAGTGTGCGAAGTGGTCTCTATTCGATTCAGATTCAGACTCAGCCCAAATCAGGGACAGTGATTCGATTCATTGATTCAGATCACAGTCCCTGATTCAATTTGGCCAAATCTGAAGATTTGATGCTGATTCAGGGGGGGGGGAGGGACCCTCCATGTGCTCAGAAGCAAACCCGAAAGTGGACCGGAAGTACTCAGTGATCAGCCACAGGGGGACCCCGGGTGCCCCCCCAGACCCAGGAGGCACCAGTCACTGAGCCAGGGGGGCGCAGTGGGGCCCCCACTGCACTCCTCAGTGGACCCGAAAGTGGACCAGACGTGCTTCTGGTCCACTTCCAGGTCTGCTGCTGAGTATGTGGGGGAGCCCCCCCGCGCTTCTGTAGGACACTCCATATGCCCCAGCATCACAGCGTTCACAAGCCCCTGCTACCTAGAGATCTGTAGAAAAAACAGTAAAAGCTATCTCTAGGTCTGAATCAATTCAGAGGGTTCCGGTTCAATTTGGAGAGATTAAAGGATTCTCTGATTCGATTCAGATTTGGAGATTCAGCCACTGAATTAGGCCAAATCTCCACTGAATTGAATCGGGAACCGAAGCTTTGTACAGCCCTATTGGAAACCTCAGAAGAAATAGTGCATATTAATCAGACACTGCAGTTCTAAATAAAGTGACAATTTCATAGGCTATTGCATGTGAATGCTCTTTACTGCTGCATTATCTGTGCCCCTAACATTTTTTAATGGTTTTCTCTTCATAATATCTGTGGTAGATGGTGAAGTACACTTCTGCCTATTCTTAGATGGGAAACTGAGCAAGGGACATTGACTTGACCAAGATCATTCAGGAAGTCAGTAGCAGAATAGGCCTGATTCTCCCCTGTTCATGCTGGTGTAGCTCCACCCAAA
The DNA here is from genome assembly GCF_000455745.1 of Alligator sinensis. Lineage (NCBI taxonomy): Eukaryota > Metazoa > Chordata > Crocodylia > Alligatoridae > Alligator > Alligator sinensis. Next base: position 5,491,614 of record NW_005841832.1, on the reverse strand, counting down.
TCAATGAACTCACTCCCAGTTTATTTGTACAATAGTAAAGTGTGAAGCCAAGTAGACCCCATTCTTGTGGTTCAGTACAAAGAATAGGGCTTATAGTAGATTCAGTCCCATTTGAAACCCATCAGTTCTGCGTTTAAGGGGACTCCTCAAAATGTGAGACTCCAAAATTAAGACTGTAAGCAAATATGGTCAGTAAACATCACATTAAGCAAGCTTATTTCTCAGTGACATACATAATGGAGCATTGGTTGAGATCTTAGGGATCCATAACATGAAGAGCTGCACTACCAAGGACACCATTTACCTCTAGCAGATGGCTAATGCTGGTCTGTTGTTTTTTTAAAACTTATTCTGATACTGCTAGAAGCCTTGTAAAATTACTTTTGATAACAACTGTAAATGTTTTATATAAAACAGGTTATGTAAATGGAAATATACTGAAGAAATGGCTTAACATTAAACATTCTCCTGGAAAACAATCCTTTTTGCTGTGGAGAAAAACATTCCATGAAAAACAAATTAGTAGTCCATACTGACTCCTTAATTAATGTCTGAATGAAGATGCATGCAAGCAATCAATAATCCTCAGCTAAAACTAATTGCCTGCAAAGGAGTAACAGACGAGCTGGTTACATTATGACTATATTGTTCTGGTAAGACTAACTTTCACATATAGTCATTATTCAATTTAGTTTAAGAATAAGCCATTTTCTTATTTGCAGTACTGCCTGTCTCTGTCAGTCACAAGGCAGCTGTTGCCTCAAAGACAAGGGAAAATGCTTCAGTGAAGCCAGAAATTGGTAGTTGAGACTCCAGGAATGCGAAAAATAACCTCACACAACACATACAAAATAAAAGTTTCCATAGCTTAAAAATCTCACTAGAGAAACAGGGAATGGCATACATAGGGTCTTTCATATTGCTGGGGATGACAGAATGCCATTCCTGTGTTACAGTTTCATGATATACTTACCTCAGAATAGTACATAACACTTAATTGTCACACATTCGCACATTCGGGTCTCTAATCTTTAAGTTAAGAATGGCGTAGCTCTAAAAAAAAAAAATCATGGTACTGTACAGACAACATGAGAATGAGAAAAAATGTTCTTCCATGGTAAGAACAATTGTTCATTATCCAGAAGCTTAAAGTCAAGTTTCTATGGGGGGGGACACAACTTCAAGGTATTTTGTTTTGTATGAAAACTTGATTTTTGCATAAAGTTTTACTATATTTCCTCTTGCACTCAAGAAAGGAAAGAAAAAAGTCTGCCTTCACAATAAGTAAGCTACTAAGAGGAAACAAAATTTGAGGCAAAGTATAAGACATGGAAATATGAGGGGGAGAAAAGGTAAGAACAGCAGAAACAAAGAACACATGAGAAAGGCAGTGATACAGAAAGGAATTGAGAGTGAAGAGGAAGCAGAAGAAAAAGGTTGGAATCCAGCTCTGGAAGCCAGTAAAGAGGAGGGAATCTGAAAATTTAAAAATAAATAGTCCTTATTTTTATTCAGCAAGAAATGTCTCAGTATGTCTCTCAGAACTGCAAGCTAAATGTGGTCTCTGGTAAACATGGGAACAAAGCTGGCACCTCAAACTGTACAGCAACTTCTTTGTGCCTGCTACTAGCAGGGGTTTTTTTTCTTTTTTATGATAAGGACCATATGTACTTTGCAGGATTTGCCAGAAAATTCATGGTCTTCCAAAAGAAATGAGTTTCAGATTCCAACCTTGCAGTTTTAAAACAATCCATTGTCCAGAGAAATTTCAGGAATGGATCTATACATGTCTTCTGCAGAGTTTGAAAGCTCTCACAGGTTCAATCAAAGCACTTTAATTCCCCCAATATGAAAATGAATTTATCTCTTTGCTGTAACCAAGCACCAAGCATTATTCATAGATTTTAATGCTACCAGGATCACTGATCCCCTAGCCTGCCTCCTGGATGCAAGAAGCCATAGGATTTCCCTCGGCTGATTCAAAATATGAAATATTTTTCTACATTCAGGACTTGTGAGGCTTCAACTGGAGTAGTGTCTCCAGCTCGGAGCCCCACACTTCAAGAAAGATGTGGACAAACTGGAGAGAGTCCAGCACAAAGCAACAAAAATGATCAGGGTCCTTGGTGGCAAGATTTATGAGGAAAGGCTGAAAGAATTAAGGTTATTTAGCCTGGAAAAGAAGACTGAGGGGGTATTTGATAACAGTCTTCAAATACCAAAAGAGTGATTATAGAGAGGATGGAGAAGATGGACTTTCTCTGTGCCTGTAGGAGACAGAGCTAGGAGCAACAGCCTCAAGCTGCAGCAGGAGAAATTTAGACTGGAGATTAGGAGGAACTTTCTGGCTATGAGAGTGGGTCAGGCATTGAACAGGCTGCCTAGAGAAGCTGTGGAATCTCCATCTTTAGAAACTGTCAAAAGCTGATTAGGCAGACACTTGGCTGGGACATTTAGTCAGGGATGATCCTGCCTTGTGCAGGGGACTGGACCATGAACAACTGGTGCCTCCCGAGACTGGGGGGGCACAATTTGTGGGTGGCAGCATCGGCAGTGGGGTGGTGAGCGACCACCCAGAGGAACCGGTGGCAGCAGCAGCTGGGGGGGGGCAGGATTGGTGGTGGCCTATTGCAGGGGGGGGCACATGCCCCCCCCCCCCATTCTCCCCCTATAAGTCACCTATGGACTGGACTAAATGACTTATTGAGGTCCTTTCCAGCCCTGCTTTCCTATTCTATGCTCTAATTTAATCTTGGTATAAGAGTTTACAGTGATGAAAAATACGTTATATTTTGTGGTAAACTAGCCAAATACCTTCACTAAAAATTTGTTTCTTATTTCCATTTTGAATTTGTCTGGCTTCATTTTGCTGCTATTGAATTCTCCTATACCTTTGTTAAACTGAAGAGATATTTGATTAAATTTATGTTCCCCATATGTCATATTTATTCAAACATAAGATGAGGGTTTTTTCCCCACTCAGCATGGGGAAAAAGCCCCTCCTTTTACATTTGCATACAAGGAAACCCCATTAAATACACTATCATTAAACTGCTGCCAAAAAGCAGCATGTGCTCAGTAATGGAAGCCAACTATGAAGCTGATTAAATACTAACAACACTGAGCATGACTACAAAATACATGACCTGCCACAAGCATAGAGCAGTACAGCCCTTCTGAATAAGATATATGGCTGTGTCCATTGTATGCTTCCCCACTCAGCACAGACTCTTTTTCAGATCATGATGAGCAACTACATTGAATATATTCCGACTTCCTCTTCTCTCCAACAGCTGAACTGCACCTTTCTTTCCCATTTCTAATGATTCCCATTTCTTCACTAGTGTTAAATGTCTTGGCAAATATCAAACGGGCTCCAAACAGTTCACCCAGAATCGCTGTCACCCCCTCTCTCAGTCTGCTGTATATGATTAATGTGGCCTCACCCTCTATGAAGTGAAGCCAGACCAGGTTGCCCTATGCTTCATTTGCATATCAATTTTTGGAGGATCCCAGGACTCATGACAAGAACACCTGGTTCCAGTCATGAGTTGGGGGATGCTAATTAGCACATGGATCCTTTGTGAGGCAGGGGGTGGTATTTGGAATATGCACACATACTGAGAAGTGCTAAGCTGTGGGGTCACCATGGCATGAAATAATGTTGACTCTGGTGGAACCCAGTCCAATGAACCATATGGTATATCACCATTTTGGCTCTGGACTAATATCATGCATAATTTGTCCTAAAAGTAGATATAAAAGTGCTGCTTATAAGTATGTTTATGGCGTAACTATGCTAAAACTTGCAGCAGTTTCAAAAAAGGTAGCATGCGTCAACTCTGGATGAATTAAGTCTCTGAGTACTATATGCAAATTACTATAGCTATGTTTATTTCAAGGACGGTGTTTTCAAATTTGCTCAGGGAAAGCAGGGTTTGGTAGTAAGGAGGTGTACAGGAGGCCTCAGGGTAAAGAAGTTGCAGGGGAGGGGCAAAGGGCAAAAGGGCTACCTGAACCTCCAGATTTATTTTCTCTGCTGTAGCAGTGAGAAGGGGATAAATTCAAGGCAAACACCCAATAATTAGATTCTATACCTGGAAAATTATAACAACATTTATCATTTTTCCATATACAGAATCTAATTATTGGGGGGGTCATCTTATAATCAGAGTCATCTTATAGTTGACTAAATACGGTTGTTGGGCTGAAATTAAGTCATGCCTGAACATTCTCTATGAGAAGCTAAATAAACTGAGCTCCTTTATTAACACTGTAAGGCAAGTTTTCTGATTAAATCATTCTCATGGCTCTTCTTTGAACCCTCTCTCATTTTTCAACATCTTTCCTGAACTATTGACACTGCAGTATTCCTGCAGTCATCTCACCAGTGCCAGATACGTAAGTAATACAATTATCCCTTATTTCCGCTATGTTCCCCTAATTTTCCAGCATAATATCTAAATCTTTTCCAGAAGCAATCACAGAATCAGAGAAGCAGGGATGAAAGAAACCTCCACATGTCATCTAGTCCAACTTCCTGCCTGAGGCAGGATCATCCCTATCCATATCATTCTGTACAAATACATTGTCTAACCTTTTATCAAAATTTGCCTGATACAGCACAAAACATCAAATCCAAACCTGACACAGGTTAAGCGGGAAGTCAATATCCTTCTGCTGTAAAGGCTGTTAATGGTAGCTAAAGAGATCCCAGGAAAAAGGCCATGCCTTGCTGCAGTCTATACCTTTAATCCCTTAAATGCAGCCTGAATTCTTTGCTTCTAGATGGATAATCTTACATTTGGCAGTATAAAAATTAATATTGGGTATGTGTAGATGTTCACCACACCCAAGTTACGATAACGTGGCTTACTTTAAGATGCATTAATCATAGATTAGGAGTGGCTTGTGCACACATTCACCAGTGCCAGGAGCTGCACCAGGAACTCAATCCAAGTAACTCTAAGTGTGGGAGGAGCAGGTGAGATCAGCAGGGGTACCAGGTCCACAGGGGGGTTGGCAGGATTAGGGTTGGGATGGGGAGGCCTAAAGAAGCTAAAAATAAGCTGGTCAGATTTGT
>NW_005841832.1:5440814-5486514 GCF_000455745.1 Alligator sinensis | reverse complement strand
GGGGAGGGGAGGGAGGGAGAGGAAAACAAGAGCACAGCTCTAAAACTGCGATGAAGAGCTGAGCTTTTCCAGCCCCAGAGCAGTGTGCTGGACATGTACAGATATTTGGTAGATCAGGCTAAACTGTTCCTGGTGTAACTTAGTTCACCTCCTCAGATGAACTAATTTAAATTGGGCTAGGCATTTTATGCCCAATTTAACCTCCCCAAACATTTGTAAAGTTTGGTACTTAGATCAACCTCACCCTAGTTAGTCTATGTAAAATTGAATGTGTGCACATGCCCATTGTTTGTTTAAACCCAGTTTATCAACTAATCCAGACCATTCTATTAGTGAACTTTCCCTTTTAATATTTAACATTCTTACAATCCATATGGTATAGAATCTTAGAAAAGAACAGGAAAGGCTCTCAAGTCACCTACTCCATCTTTCTGCCTCAAAACAGTATCAACTGTATCTAAACCATTCCTAATAGAAGTATGTCCTACCTGTTCTCAAAACCTCCAATGATGATGGCTTCACAATCTTTTTAGGTAATCTATTCCAGTATTACTGATTTCAACAGATACAAAGGTTTCCCCAAAAATGTCTAACCCAAATCTCTTATTTGTTGCCCTATCCCTAGTGCTACAGAGAAGAGTTTAAGCACTTCCTTTTTTCAGTAACCTTCTGTATGCTGAAAAAGTGGTCTCTCCTCAGTCACCTCTTCCCTATATTAGTCTTCTCTAAATTAAATTAACCTACTTCTTTCATTCTGTCTTCATACATCATGTTTTCTAAACATCTCTGGACTCTTCAGCTGGTCTACACTTTTCTTGTTGTCTTATGCCCAAAACTAGACATAGTAAACCAGATAAGGGAAGCAATCCAAACTATAAACAATGAATTTATTTTTATCACTGACTTGGAAGAAAATATAAATGGCATAGAACCAATTCCTGTTAACCCCAATGGAAACCCAGCCTCTCCATGTTGATTCCCCATTTACAATTACATTAATGTAATGGAAAACCAAGGCCAGAGCTGTTGGTTTTGTGGAATATGTTATTACTGATTTTAATACAACAAACTTTTCACTGGAAAGTAGTGTTTTCAGCTAAAAAGGCACACATAATAGTCTGAACAACTAAAATGCATAAGGATATGTGCAAATATTACACTTAGATCAACGTAATTACGGTTCAGTTGATCTAAGTGCCAAACTGTGCAGATGTTCAGGGAGGTTAGATAAGGCAAAAAACAGCCAGCCCAATCTAATTTATATAATCTGATAAGATGATGCAAATTAGATTGGAAATGGGTTATCCCAACAACTAAATATCTTCATACATTTGGAGCATAATCCCAGAGCTGGGAAAGCCCAACCACTTGCCCCAGCCATAGGGCTGCATTTTTCCTACCCCCACCAACCCTGCTCTGGTTATTTCTAGCCCTCTGAACCTTTTGCCCCCAGATGGACAACCCCCCTGCAGACCCAGCAACCCCCAACAAACCTGCCGGCCCCCTGATCCTGCCAAACACCCCCCAGACCTGCCAACTGCCCCCTCCCCTGGACCCACTATCTCTACCCAATCCCACCTGCCCCTTCCCCCACCCAGATTTACTGAGATTGGGTTCCCACCACAGCTCCTGACAAATATTTCCCCATTGGTATCAGGACCCATAATTTAATTCTGTTGTTGGACTTTGAATTCTCAACATGATCACCATATAGTGCTGGAAGAAAGATTAACTTCTGGTTTCAGGGAACTGTTAAGCAAAGTACTGTTCATTGGTTCACTGATGATATATCAATTTCCTCTTGGAAGAGGCTTTCTCATGATGATAGCAACAAGCTGTAAATTGTCAGTATACTTATTTACTCCTGCAATATAATGAAATAAAAAAGAATTTGAAGAGGTGCTAGTAGTTTTCCATCCCTGTTTCTACTAATCCTAAAGTCTGTGTCATTTTAGTTTAGAAATCTAACAAGGAGGAAGGCTTTGTCAATTGCATTTGGGTTAGTTTGCTTATAATCATTTTTCTGTTTTTAAAATCACACACTGCCTAGAACAAGAGACTTCCATTATATGACATAGGATGCATAGTTTTCTTGCTTCATAACGTTAGATCAAATAAACATCAACAATTTGAATAGTATAGTGGTGTTTTAGTTCCAACCAAGGTATTTAATTTTGGGACAATAATTGTCATGAGATAAGTACCATCTTTTATACTGAGAAAAAAAAGAAAAGAGTCAATGCTACTTCCAGCTAGTCTCTATTTTGGAATTTCAAAAGGAGTCGCTGTAAATATCTGTTTCTCCCTACATAGCTATAACTGGCAAAGGAAAAGTACAAAACACCATTTTGGACTGAAATCTTCCTAGAAAACCAAAGAAGGACAATGTCTGAGTTAGCTGTTGTCACCCTATGCATTATGGCCACTAAAGGACTGTGAAAAAAACCCTATAAGCTAAAAACAAAACAAAACAAAAGGCCTCATTAGACAAACCTAATGGTTTTCTAATTAAGCAGATTGAAGGCAGATGCCATCATAGAGATTTTTTTGTAAACCTCTGAAAGTGATCAGATTAAACAAGGCAGATTATTAATTTAGAGTACAGATAAAAGGTAGCACATAGTAGTTCCCATGCTGTTATTAAACCATCCCCCATCCACTAATTCACAGTATGTTGATTAAGAGTCCTCCTAAATCTTTCATTTATTCAGGGACATCCAATTATTCAGACTGATTAAATGCCAAAATAATTGAATAATAAAAGCTATAAAACCTGAAAGTTAAAATGATTCTTATCCCACTTTCATGTCTGAAGCCATGGACAGCCAGGGACCAGATGTAAGTGTAAACTGCATAAAATCAGTCATTGTTTCATAGCCTAGGAGTTTCCTTAGGAATCAAAACACAGTTTATTGGCTAAATTACTCAGCACATAGAATGGGTTAATTAAGGGCAAAGGTCATTTTACTTTAATTAATTAAACTGAAGAGAATGTAGACCTAAAGTTTCAGGATCCAAAGAGGGAAGAAGCAATGGTTAAAACTATACATAACTAAGGTGGTTCTGAAGAAACATTGAATTGGAAATGTATACTACCATCAAGAATAGCCAGAGAGCACTCCAAAATATTAACCGTTTGCACCAAATGGATCTCATTCACTGCATTAAAGTTTTCACCTAAAGCAGAAAAAAAATTCACCAGCTAATTAACTGTTCAGCAGCATAGGCTAAATGGAGGACTTCAAATAACTTTTCTGTGAAAAGTAAATTTTACAAAAGATTTTGTTGCATGATACAGATGAATTGGGATTCCTCTTTTCCATCTCATTGGAACATAACTGAAACCGAGGAACAAATGCAATAGCCTTGGTTATGTGAGTTATCTTTACAAGTTTGCCCATTTATTGATCCATCTCTTGTTCATTGCCCTGGTTGTTTTCAAAGTTAGCACCCAGGCTTACTCAAAGTCCTACAGATAAGAGACTCCAAAAGATGGAATCAAGAGCATGATCTCTGGGACAGAAGTTCAAAGAGGATTTTCAGGACAGCTAAAGGTAGCTCAAACATTCAATTGCTTACAAATTAGTTGTGTCAGACAATTTAACCAGGAGGAATATAAGCCCTAAAATGTTTACAACAGTCTTTCATCAAATGCTTCACTGTGCACTCTGGAAATAGTCTCCATATAGACTAGGACATCTCCTCAAAAAACCATAGAATGAACCTGACAGATTTTCTGACTGTTTATAGGAGTAGTATAGGGAGGGAGAAAAGATTCAGGGGCTCAGAGTACTGAGCGGGAGGAGGTGGAGGAGACAGAAGCTCATATAAGGGTGTTAGAGAAGGCATGCAGTAGCCTCGCACCAGGAAATGTGCACAGCATCTGACCATGTCTGAGTCATACACTGAGATACAATTTAGATAGGAACCAACAAGCAAGAGAAGCAAGCACTGGAGGAAGAACTGCTCTTAACCCCCAACAGGATCTCTGAGCTTTGATGGCTTTTCTTCTTCCTAAAAGAGCTCACACAGCGACATGGGCGGCTCTACCCGAGATTAGTCAGGCACTCTTCCCACTATCCTGAATATGGTATTTGTGTACCAGCCAGCATTGCTGTACTAAAGCAAAGCAGGAGCTTTACAGGCCAGAGGAGTCTGCAACACTTCAGAGCATCAGTAATTCTGCCCTAGTTTCTTTCAAAGAGCAAATCCAATCCTCTCAAGAGGATTTCTTACAAGGCACAACCTATAGGGCTTACCTCGCATTAGATTCCCTGTGGATAGGCTGATTCAGCATTTAATTATGTAGTTATTCCCTGCCATGACTAACTTTCAATCTGTGTGAGACAGTGTATTCACACATATACATACCATTCTGAAAAGGAGGCAAGAATACAGCTGATCAATAGAGATCATACCTATTCCATGCATGTATGGATGTAAGGACTGATGTCACAGTAATCAACTATGCTGGCTACATACCTAAGAGAATGTCTACCTAGTTATGTCCCACCTAGTAGGTGCTCAGCATTAAACCTAAAAAGGCACAAATTCTGCTTTCTGACAGAACATTGGGTTTACAAGCATTTGCCCAAGTTCTCACCCTTGAGGAATCATTCTTAGAATCATAGAATCACAGAAAGTTAGGGTCATCTAGTCCAATCCCCCTGCTCAAAGAAGGACTATCCCCACTAAATTATCCCAGCCAAGGCTTTGTCTAGCCAAGTCTTAACCTCCAAGGATGGAGATACCACAGGTTCCCTGGGTAACCTGTTCCAGTACTTTATTACCCTCCTAATGAGAATGGTTTTCCTACTATCTAACTTAAATTTCCCTTGCTGCAACTTGCGACCATTGCTCCTTTTTCTATCATCTATCACTGCTGACAACTGTCTAGCTCCATCCTTTTTGTAACCACCCTTCAAGTAGTTGAAGGCTACTGTTTAATCCCCCCTCCCCCAGTTTGGTGTTATCTGAAAACTTGCTGAGAGTGCATTTCATCCCATCTTCCAGGTGGTTGATAAAGATATTGAACAAAACCATCCCCAGTGCTGACCCCTGGGGCACTCCGCTTGATACCAGCTGCTGACTAGACAGTGACCCATTGATTAATACCCTTTGGGCCTGATGATCCAGCCTGTTTTCTATCCACCCTTCATCCAGCCCACACTTCCTCAGCATGTGTGCAAGAATGTTGTGGGAGACCATATCAAAAAGTTTGCTAAAGTCAAGGTGCATCATGTCCACAGGTCTCTCCATATCCACAAAGCCAGTCAATTCATCATAGAAGGCAATCAGGTTGGTCAGGCATGACTTGTCCTTGCTGAATCTATTCTGACTGTGCCTGATCACCTTGTTCTCCTCTTCCAAGTGCTTTGAAATGGATTCCTTGAAGACCTGCTCCATGATTTTTCCAGGGATGAAGTGAGGCTGACTGGTTTGTAGTCCCCCAGATTGTCCTTCTTCCCTTTCTTAAAGATGGACACTATATTTGCCCTTTTCCAATTGTCCTGGATCTCTCTTAATTGTCACAAGTCTTCAAATATAATGGCCAGTGGCTCTGCAATCACACCAGCCAATTCCCTCAACACCATCAGGTGCATTGCATCTGGTCCCAGGGATTTGTACATGCCCAGCTTTTCTAAATAATCCCAGACCTGTTCTTTCACTACTGTTGGCTGCTCACCTTCTCCCAAAACTGTGCAGTCTTTGTAGGTGAGATGCTTCTGTCTGCATCGTCTTCATCACCTGCACTTTCCCCATGACCTGTGGATGTGGCAACAGTAGTACAATTCTGCAAAGCTTACTTTAAATCACTGGTGTCATCAAATATGATGTGATAATAGGCTTGTGCCAACAATGGTCATTAAGGCAGCTGTCATGGCAACTGTCAGGTTTTTGCTCAACCCTGTCTACCTGGAATCCCAAGTAATTTAATAGCATAAGCACTGGATGCTCATGCAGAATACCAGGTTTGAAAGTACACACAGTGCTCAGTTCTCCTTGATTTCCTAAATGGAGATCTATGTGGGTATTTATACTTTTATGGCCGTTAGCCAGAGGATGTAGAAACAGCTCCTTATTGGCTTCACATTGTATTCCCACTACACAGGAGCCAGATCTGAAAAATGTATTACTGCATCTGAAAGTTAATGACCATTTTTCCCTGTTTTGTGCTATTTCTGATGCTCTGGCTTCAGAGATTGCTGCGGATATTATGCTGATTCAGCAGGTGAAGGTACCCCATGAGACAACTCCAAAAGAGACCCTCAGTCATGCTATTGGCCAGAAGAATCATGGTGTAGAACCTACATTAGTCAGATGGAAGTAGAGATTGAAAAGCCATGATCAGATCATTAATTCTCTCTTACTGCCAAATTAAGACATGGCCCCCAACAGAAAACATTAGGTGCACGTTTAAAGCATTGCTAGCATGATACTGCTATTAGCCACTTCACAAGCACTACACCCAAAAGCATATAATCTACAAGTCCTTAGTGCTGTGCTGGACACACCCAACGTTCTATCGTGGGTATGTTTATTGGACATTGCAAACCCATCACCACACTAGGCTGTATTATCCCATTTTGGGGTGTAACATATGCAGAACAGGAGCTCACTTCTTCAGCATTCCCCAACATGCATGTTTGATGGTATACACATGCACTAGATGTTAAACTGAAACAAGATCTTATCCAAATGGCTTTCCAGCTGTTTCATTTCTAGTCTCCTCAACATTATCTAAATTAAGTTTTAAAAAGTGAACTATGCTGCCATTGTGATCAAGTAAGTGAGAAGAGATGTACACAGATTCCAAGCCAATATGGTTAAAAAGGGCATCAACTATCCCATCTGTTTAGGATTAAGTATAGTCATCTTTAAGATGAACAGCAAACAAATGAAACAATCAGAATCTGAGAAAATTTCTGCAGTTCTTATTTGAGCAACACTCTGCTTGGAAGTGGTCTCTATAGAAATTAAGGCCTTAATGGAGTTAAGGAGTCAGTTCACATAAGCTTTGAGAGCCATATAGGGGGTCTTGACCCAGAAGAGCAGTAAAGTGTGTGATTAATTTTAACCATGCAGACTCTCAATGAAGCCAATGGGAGTATTTAGCTTTGCTGATCTGGTCTCTGAAAGCAGAATTTCCAAATAATGAAAATAATATGATGTAAAATTGTAACATCCCTTCGTTCTCATAGTACTTTTCCTCCCTGAATCTCAAAATATTTCTTTAAAAAAAAAAAAAAAAAAAGGAGGAGAGAGGGATAAATATTAAGGCTGTGCAAAGCTTCAGTCCCGGACTTGATTTGGCAGAGATTTGGCCTGATTCCATGGCCGAATCTCTGAATCTGAATCTAATCAGAGGACACTTTAATCTCTCCAAATCAATTTGGAGAGATTTGGACATAGAGACAGTTTTAGATGTTTTTTCTACATACCTCTAGGTATCAGGGGCTTATGAATGCTGCGATGCTAGGGTGCATAGAGTGTCTCACAGAAGCAGGGGGGGCTCTCCAGCGTGCTTGGCAGCAGACCCAGAAGTGGACCAGAAGCACTTCCGGTCCACTTCTGGGTTCACTGCCAAGCACATGGAGGGCTGCCCCCTCCTCCCCCCGCACTCCTGTAGGACGCTCCATGTGCCCCAGCATCTCAGCGATCATAAGCCCCTGATACCTAGAGGTATGTAGAAAAAACTTTTAAAGCTGTGTCTATGTCCAAATCGCTGATTCTGTGATTCAGCCAAATCGAATCAGGAACAGTGATCTGAATCAATCAGTCGAATCACTGTCCCCGATTCAGGCCGAATCCAAATCAAATAGGGCCCGCTTTGCACACCCCTAATAAATATCATCTTTCTCCTTTTGCAGGTGGTAGAAAAGACAAACAGATGAAGGACCTACCTGTAGGAAACCAAAGCTAGTGGCAGAATAGGGAATAGAACCCCTCATCTGAATGTGTGCATGGATTTTAGCTTGTTTGACAGCTTTTAAAAATGGAAGTTAGTTTTACTCCATTCAGGATAATGAATTATAATTAATACAGGCAGTCTTTGGATTTACAACGCACTTGGTTCCAGAAAAACCACATCTTAAATCAAAATGTTGTAACTCGGAAGCAATTTTCCCATAGGAAACAATGTTATTAATGGGGGATTGGTTCCTGAACTAAGTCCCGATACTTTATTTTCGCCAAAAATGACCCAGAATTTTGTATCCAATCAATTATACATAAGTAATATTGCTACATTAATGTATTTATATTCTAAATAGCAATCATATTGATTTAGAAGGCCTTCTTTGAGGTGACTTTGCTGGACTTTTTGAAGGGCTCTTGGGTGGAGTCTTCTCAGGAGTCTTGGCTGCAGGGTTTTGTTTTTTTTAGAGTCTTGTCTGCTTTCTTAAAGAAAGTGTACAAGGAATTTTGGACAGATGTTCCCCAGGGAGATAGGCGACCCAGCAAACTTGTTCACTGGCTTGGCATCACATCGGATCAAGCGTTGTTAAGTCAAAACTGAAGTTAGAAAGTTGAAACAGGGTGTCAATTTATAAATGTTGTAAGTGTGGAATGTTTTAACTCGAAACATTGTAAGTTGAGGACTGCCTGTACACAACAATTTCATTTTAAATGGCCATCATCATCACTGACCACATCTACATGAGACACTGACTGCGCAGTAGCCTGTGACTACTGAGCAGTTAGTGTCAGTCAGTGTTCCTTGGTGCAACTTTGCAGTACTCTAGCTACTGCACAGTCATTTAGTACTTGTTTATACAAATACTAAATGACCACACAGTAATGGCTGAGCAGTCAGCGTCTCGTTTACATGTGGCCATTGTCTAAAAAGGGAGCTTGAAATCATGGTCAGTCAATACTGTACTGAGATGCATAAGGAACTATAAAGCAACTGAGCTGCTGGAATATGATCCAGGGAGCCTGCCTGCATGAGTGATGGGAAAAAATTCTCAAGACCTGACCTGTACATACCAACTGAAGCTGCATCAGCCATGAAATAAATTCCACATGCTCACATGGGTAAAAGTAATCAGCTTATAACAACAATATGACCTTGGTGTAGGGCAGTTCCTGAGATTAATGACCAGCCAAGGTCCTTGGCTGCATTTTACATCATCAATTCCTCCCAGCTGGTCATTAAATCCTAGGAAGTGTTGTATATGTCTTGCAACATTGTTTGAATTGATACTCTTAAAATCTCTTGATCTGTCTTATTCCAGCTCTGGAAAACCTGAGCTACTACTTTAAACCAGTATACAATCTATCAGTACAAGCTATTGTAATTTAAAGCACTCCCAATGTAAATATTTTTTTCTATTAAGAGAACTGAGAATCAATTTGCATCTGGTGCATGAGAATACATAATGTAAAGCAAGAAAGATTGCACACTCCCATAAAAGCCATTCTGGAATCTTAATGGAAAAAAGCATATACATTTTAAAATACATTTAGCATCCAGGAAAGGTGCTAAATTGGTACACTGGAGTCTGAAATACTAATACTGGCCCCATTTCATCTCAAAGTTCAAACCTACCACATTTACTGTTTTTCCACATTAACATACAAACACAGTCTTTTTGACCTCTCCTGCATGGATGCTTGAGCCCCCTATTGTTGTTATATTTGGTTTCATCTACTGAGGCTTCATTTGAAATCACTGTGTAACTTGAGTAATAATGAAAGGACACTGACAGTACCATGTTTTTAACTGATGGTCTTTTAGGTCCTCAACCACCAAATCTATATCTTCCAGATTCTCTCAGTAGAATTAAGACGGCTACAACTTTGACTAAGAAGTAACTGCCTGTGCAAACTTTTTGGAACTGCATTAGGATTTAAGGTTGCTGCCCAAGGATAAAAAATAAAGAGATGGCAACTGTTCCCCCATGTTTCTAAATCTCCCAGTTTGATTAAAAGATTCCCAATCTTTTACAAAAAGCCCCCAGAGTTCTCCCCACAATCAGCTGCTGAAGACAAATGGTCACAAGTCTCAGCTTCTCTTTTAACTATTACTTTTTTTCTTGTGTTAAGTTATCCTGGTTAAAGAAAAAGACTTGAATATGTGAATCTGAAAACCAACTTAAGGCAAATTAGGGGAGCCTAAACATATTTTTTTAATAATCTTTTAATTATGCTCACTCATCATGGAATGCCTGAGGTTGGGAATACTGAAAACAGAAATTAATGCATTTGCAGCTCCCCACCCTTTACAAAACATGTTTAAGTTATCAGCATCAGACTTTATGAGAGTTTTGTAAATAATGTTGTATTGAATATTTTATTTTAAACATATAATTTTTTACATTTGTTTTGAATACTATTAGAGGTAAATGAAAGACTGGATTAGTAGTAACAGACAGCTCTCAACTTCATTCCATGTAAGACTTGACATCATGGGGGAAAAAAAACTATTGAAAATACAATGTGAATGTTTATCTATGAAAGAAGAGAAGTATCATGTTCCCTCTTGCAGAGGTGGTAAAATAGACAAAGATGAAGGACCAATTTTTGGAAACCCCAAAAGCTAGTGACAGAACTGGAATTTGTGTGTTCTGTTTAATAAGCTTTAGAAATCCAAAAATAATCTGATGTTATTCAGGTAACCTAGGAGGCTAGGTAACTCTCCATTACAAACAAAGTGAAGAGCCAAAATTAGGCTGGCAGCCTATTTGGGGGATATTTACAAGCAACAAACACCTTAGTAAAAACCATGACTACGTCACTGAAGGAGGAGGCTAAATATGCAGCAAATATTATTGCCCACAAATAATGTGATGAGTAATGTACTGACAATAAGGTTTATTCATAATCGGTTGCTTATTTTTTTCCTATCAGTACACAGTAAGGCTTAAACAAAATGCCTTGTGTTAAATGTATTCTGCCCACCCACGCTCTGCAGGATATTGAATAGCTGATAGCATAGAAAGAATTGATGACAGTATGAAGTTGTCATACTTTCATAACAGTCTTAGGTTCCAAACAAATAGCTGGGTGCATAAAGGAAAAGAAGAATAGCTAGACACCCAATTCACACTTGACAGTGGTTTCAATAGTCAGTGAAGTGTCTTTTGACACTACAGGAATATTGAGGTAGGGTACTTACGAAAATGTCTCTGTACCCCAGACCACGGGGCAGCTAATCAATTATACTTTTTTTGCGCGTAGCTCCATCAGGTAAATACTTGCAAGCCATACAGCTATGCCAGTGGTTTAGTATGTTACAGGGAATGATGTTAATGAAACTATTCATTTCCAAAGTGCTGTATTTTAAACATTTACATGATTTATTTAAGTGCCAAATTTTTCTTACTAGAGAAAAAATTCCCATTAGAAATTGATGGGAGTATGCCCAGCTAAGAATGTTAGCCCCCAACTCTTTACAAAAGTCTTCATCTGTTTCAAGGCAGTCCTGGAAAGCAGAATTAACTATGAATCACCAGGAATGCAGAGAAACTCTGCATGACCCTAAACAGTATGGGATTCTCAGCAACAGGTCTCCATAGCTTCTCACAGCCTGACACAACACAACAGCAGGCTACATTTCTATTCCTCTCCTCTTCTGTATAAGTATTGAAGGAGACCATCCTTCAGCCTCTACTGTTAACAGGCACAGCATAGCACTCCTTTCCCCAGGATGTGACCCTTAGTTATGGTATATCTGATATCAGTTAATGAAGCGTAACTGAACTACACAACGACTAAAGCCTAGGGCTCAGAGCACTGCTAAAAATTCCCAGCACAGTTGGCTGTAAAGAATTTAAAACTCTGCACTATTCTTAGAAGTATGTATCTGTAGCAGTTGGAAAATGCTCAGTTGCAGTCAACACATTCCATAGCATGTTCAAGAGCTGCTATCCTAAGTTTTTCAAACAGTTTGCTTGTTTCCATTTATTCCATTTTATAGTAATGTCTCTCTAGTTCTATGCACTTGAACAATTTCTATAAAATCCCCAATAACTGATATCAATAATACAACCAGTCTAAAGAAATTCAAGCAAAAGATGATTTTTAAATGAAAGAGAAACAGTTCAGTTAAGTATCTGGATATCTGTTTATCTAATTGTCAAAATTGGAATTCCTCCAAAGAAACTAAGTCCAAAAACTGCTCTGGCATCAAGGTATGTAAGAAAAACCATAAGAACAATTTTTTTAAAATAGATCAATGAACTTCGATTTAATTTACTGTAAAAATAATAGAACACTAGAGAAGAGATGAATCACAGTCAGTACAAGAGATTTCTGTGGCTGGTTAATAACAGGTATTTTGCACCTAAAGAGTAGATCCACCATATTAGCATATCTATTGCACATAGGACAATGTGTTCTATGCTAAAAAAATATTCCTAGGACAAGTATACTGGAAATTGAAGTGTGGCAATGCAGTAAAAGGCAATGACTAATTGCTGTTTCTTTAGCCTGGCTTGAAGCTGTAGCAAACTGGTTGTTATGAATAGAAATAGGAAGGGAGTTCCACCAACAGGAACAAAATAACTGTAGGCCTTTCCTCCAAGAAACTCAGGATATGGGGCTACTTGCAAATAAAGAAAGCAGATGTATCTTCTGAATTTGCACAAACCAATATATCCTGCAGTATCCTCAATGGATGAACTGGACCATATAACCCACTATCAAAGGTTATATATTGCAAGGGACCTCAGCAAGTTGGGTACTGAACATTGGCACCTACTCATAAACTCTTGAAAACCTGACATCAAGGGTGAAATCCTGTCCTCACTATGTTTAACAGAAGTTTTATCCATGACTCCAGTATAACCAGGACTTAACCCCAAGAACCTAAAGGAAGAGGGAAATAGATCAGCAAGCTGAAGGAAAGCCAAGATGGGGAAATATCTTCTATCTATGGGTACCCTTCAGAATGCAAGGTACTTTATTCCATACTCTGACTAAAATTATATTGTGAGTATTTTCAAATAGGTTACCGTAGCTAAGATGAGTCGGATAAAAATCACTCGGTCTGATATTATGAAAAAGAATGGAAAACAACACATTTAAAAATATGACTGCACAAAGCTACAGAGAAAATCTACATAAATACTTTAGTTGTTGTCAGGAACTACTAATATCCTAGGGATAATATTTAAAGATGTCTCTATTCAGTTCTTCTTACTGTCTTAAACTATTTCTACATACTGTATTGGATCACCAGTCAATAAAATCCCTTCATGAAACATCTGACCTCCCAATCTTGCTCACAAGTTTGTAGTCCTTGGGGATGCAAGAAAACATTTTGCTAGTTTAGTATTAAAGAGATCATAAGAAAAACTCCCTTTAATGTGATGGGTGTCACTTCTTGGTAACTTCCTCACACTTTGTACTGTCCTGGAGTTATTTCCTTTTCCTCGGTTTAAGGTTTTACATTTATTAAGAGTGTTGCCTGAATCCTCCCAATGTCCTAGTCTTCAATTCACTTCAGTCATCTTCCTTGCAAAACATCAAGGCAAAGTGGCATCTACTAATCAAAAAAAGTCTCTAAAAAAAACCTCAAATAGGTTGTGTGTGGCAAAGCAAACTAAATGTATACCCAGATATAGAGTGATAGATGCCATGCCATTTAGAAAACAGTCTTGAATGAAGCAGCTGGATGTGCTGCACAGACTAACCATTTGATGCTTAAAATAGATTCTTACAGGGATGTTGTGAAAAGATGCATAGCTGATAGGCAAATCTCCCCAAAAGCTGCTTATTTGGAAAACTGCCCAAGATTTTGGGGGGTTTTTTAAACTCTTATTTAACCCTTTGTGGAATAAACTTATAAGATTTTCCTCTTTAGAATTCTGTGAAAATAGCTTTACTTGTTATTTTAGTTTTGATCTTTAAAGCGTTATATAAATTTGAATTTTGACAACATTAGAGACTGCCTCTCCTCATACAGAAACTCAGAATCAAAGTTAGTTTGCTCCCCCTAATACTTTCCCTGTTCTACTTAAAAGGGGAAGCAATCACATCACTTCAGATACATGATCATGGAGAGCCAAAAAATCAGTTACAGCAGTTACAGAAAATACAGACCAATCCTGAATTTGCTGAGGGTTAGATTAGTTTCATTTACTTTAAAAAGGAGGCAGTATAAGAGGTATAAATGGGGGTATGCCATTTTATACAAGCTGAGAATCTGCCCCATACCTCTAGTCAAATGTCTACATCCTAAAAACAGGGATTACCTACTCCAACAAATTGCACATGCACTAAGAGACTTCTCTTTTGAAGAGAACTGCTCTTAAATCAAAGTGCATTTTTTCAGATTTTAGGGCCTCTAATTCTGTTTTCACTGATGCTGCAAAACTGTCATCAAGGGAAAATTAGGCTGTCATAGCTTTTTTAACACCATTTTTATAAATGAAAGTAAATGGCATAAGTAAGGATATTCTTGGAAGATGAAAGCAAACAGATAAAGAACAGCTTTTCCAATCCTTGTGTGGCATGATATATCCATTATATTGTTTAGACTTTGCTTTAGTAACAAAAAGAGACAAGCAAGTTCATTTCCAGCTGCAAGTGTTTTTCTCCAGGTCCATCTGTGAATTTTTATCAAGATGTTCTGTTCCCTGGGAACTCCCACCCATTTTGTTACTCACTTCATAATGCAATTTTTCCCCATTTGTTTTGGGCGCACATTAGGCAAGATGAGTCCTATATTAGGAATCCATGGCAAAATAGAAAGGAATGAATAAAGGGGAGAGGAAAATGCACTTTTCATGATGGATCAAGCAACAACAAACATTTTCTCCGTAACTCAGAATATCGGTTCTGTTAGAGGCCAAATATAAATTTAGCAGCTGCAAGAGAAATTATAGTTTATATACTTATAGTTTACAATTATACTTTTCAACTAGATTTTTTTTCCTTTAATTTACAGGTTAGGTAATAGTTGCAGGCCACCCTACCCTGCTTTCTGCTTAGCCTCCTTTGGAAATATTTTGGCTGGCAGCTTTCAAAAGCCTTGGTCCAGAAATCTTAAAGAATGAAAGCACGGCACAGCTGTTCGGCTTTACTGATCTGAGAATATGCAACATCTTGGTTACTGTCACTGATGAAGCAGGCTTAATAGAAGATAAAGGGACACCTGTCCCATTTCTTTTCCTGCTGCATAAATCCAGTTTAGAATAAGATCAACATAACTGGAAAATAACCTAAAGGATGAAGGAAAAACCCTACCTAGCAACATGCTGCCACACTTGGAGTATTGTGTCCAGTTCTGGACCCCCACTAAAGAAAGGATGTGGACAAGCTGGAAAAAGTCCAGTGGAGGGCAATGAAAATGGTTCAGGGGCTGGGACACGACTTCTGAAGAGAGGCTGAGGAAACTGGGCTTACTTGGTCTGCAGAAGAGAAGACAAAGGGGTGATTTAATAGCAGCCTTTAACTACCTGAAAGGGGGTTCTAAAGAGGATGGAGCTGGACTGTTGTCAGTGGTGGCAGATGACAGAACAAGGAGAAATGGTCTCAAGTTGTTTTGAGCAGGGGTTTGAACTAGATGACCACTTGAGGTCCTGTCCAACTGTAATTTTATATGATTCTAACTGGAAAATAACCTAAAGTTTGAAGGAAAAAATCTACTTAGCAATATGCTAAATAAGAAATAAACTTTAAATACCTATTATAATAATGGCCACGTAGAGTCCCCTAACATTAGCGGATATTCACCTTTGCTTTATTTGGGGTAACTTCAAAGTCTGTCTGATTTAGATGGTGGGCAGAAATATTAAATTCTTGCAAATACATCTTTTGTATTAAATCAGTAAGTATACTAATTATCTATAGGTGTTTTCAAACCCAAGTCCCACTAAAATTCAACTTAAAGTGAAGTCTAGCTGCCACTGAGACTCCAAAAGAAGTCTCACTGCACTCTTAGCAGTGGGTGCTATAGATGGAGCACCTTTGGTCGTGTTCCCCTGAACTCTGTGCATTTAAACCAGAGGAAAGTTGTAGGGCTGTGCAAGGCTTTGGACCATGCTTTGGATCCGGAGAAGCTTCAGACGCTTCGGCATCTGAAGCAGCATGTCCGGATCAAAGCACTGGCTTTGTTAGGCTTTCCGAAGCGGTTTGGAGCTTCCAAAGTGCTTTGGAAAAGCTTTGGAGCTGCTTCAGAGATCCGGCCATAGGGTATAATGGGAATCAATGAAGTTAGCTTTTCCTTTTTTTTTTTTTTGTCTGATCTGGATGAAATTTGTAGGGGTCATAACGTCTGCTGAGAGCATGAAGTCTGCCAAGTTTCAAGAAGATCGGTGTAGGGGTTCGGGGGGGGGAACTGCACGCCAAATTCTTAAAAGAAAACTCGTGTCACATCTGTGTGTTACAACACAGTGGGGTGAAAACTGCAGGGGTGGTAGCCCCTGGTGAGGCCACAAAGCCTGCCAAGTTTCAAGAAGATCAGTGCAGTGGTTTGGGGGAAACTGCACCTCAAGCTGCTGACTAGCAAAACTCATGACATTGGTGATACTGTTTGTTAAGGCAGGTTTTGTGGCCTCAGCACAGGCCAACATCCCTGCAGTTTTCACCCCCCTGTGGTGTAACACATACACGTGACATGCATTTTGCTTTTAAGAATGTGGGGTGCAGTTTCTCCCAAACCCCTGCACCGATCTTCTTGAAACATGGCAGGATTCATGCTCTCAGTGGAGGCTACCACCCCCTGCAGGTTTCATCCAAATCAGACAAAAAACAACAAAGTTATAGATATTTCATTGATTCCCCATTATACCCTATGGCCGGTTCTCCGAGGCGGCTCCAAAGCTTTGGAGCTGCTTCGGCCGGATCAAAGCAGGTAACCCCGTCCAGAGCTCTGGATCGGATCCCTAGCATCTGAATTGGCTGGATACAAAGCCAGATCAAATAGCCGCTTACTCACACAGCCCTAGGAAGTTGGTATAAAATAGTCCAAACTATAAATTGTGGCTATTTATATCTACTAAGCAAACAGCTACAAAAGATGCATGGGAAATCAGACCCAGGAGCTTGTAGAGAACAGGGACACCTTAGTACCACGCCTTCTCAGAAAGATTGTGTCAAAGCTACAAACATTTACTTCTGCCTCAAGCTTACTACACAAACCAAATGGGAACTGAGACCATACAGCAGAATAAATTTTCCTGGGTGCTGTTGCTTGAAGATTTGAAATTCCCTCTGGTTGAATCACCACACACACACACACACACACACACACACGCACGCAAGCATTTTTTTTTTTAGGGCCTCATTCTGAAACACATTTGTGTCAGTAGCTCCACTGGGCCCAGCTCCTTCATGTGGTGGTTTATGCCTGTGTAAAGTGAATGGTAAAATTGAATCAGAATGCATCCATTTTGTATTCACTTTTCACAGGTGAACACAAAGACACAATGGCCAGGTACAAAAAGCCTGAGGCAGAAGTGATCCAAGTCACACGTTTTACTTTAAACACCCTAGGTAAGTGTGGGAGTGAACAGAAAACATATTTGCCCTTTGGTGCAGGGGTAGAAGCACACAAGCTGCCTGCACTGGCTGAGGCCAGCAGGTTAGGGGTGCTTCTGCAGGCCTCCCAGTGGGCCATGCTGGCTCCCTGAGCTTCCAGAGACTCCTGAGCCTAGCCAAACAGGTGGGCCACCCTTGACTGGCTGCCAAGCAGAGGGGAGCAGTCCCCCCAACCTTGCTACTCTGTCAGCCACAGGAATCTATCAGCTGCAGCCAGGCAGGGGGAAGGGGGAATGCTAGCATCTGTGCGTCTGCACGACAGAGCAGCAGGAGGAGGAGGCACTGCTCCCCCATGCCCAGCATGCCCCCTGCCATCCCACCTGGCTGCACCTGACAGCTGGCTGGAGGCAGGAGACAGAGCTGGGAACAGAGGCTTTTCTGGCTCATCTTGGTGACAGTCTGGGGGCGGAGCCGGCTAGGAGCTTGGCCTGAACAGCCAAGCGCAAGCCGAGTTCTAACAAGCCTCCTTGCAAGGGGGAGGTTAGCAGGGAGCTGCAAAGGCACCTGGGATGCTGGAGGACAGCTACAAACTTGAGTCAGTAGGGGATCTGGTAAAGAAGTTCGATAAACTGGTGTGTAACCTAAATCAGTGAAATCCGATACCACATTGATCCAGGTCTTAGACTGGGTCCTGCCCTTTTTAAACCAGTCTACATGTTCTGCTGCTGTTTGGAAACTGGTCTATGCCTGTAAGCAATCACTTATACTGATATAAGTGTAATGCCTGTACCTGGCTAAAAAGTGCAAGATACTGGAAGAACAGGTTCCTGGACTCTATATGTTGGTCTCAATTCTGTACTCACATTGATTTCAAATTATGGAGTCCTATGGATGTTAGAGAAAACAGTCTGGTCCAAAACATAGTACTCTTTATTTGGCATCGTCATTCATGAGAGACCGGCGGGGGTGTTGTTTGTTTTTGTGATATCTTTTATTGGACCAAATGTAAGTTTGGGAGAGATGCTGGACAAGATTTCAGGCACAATGTGCCCTTCTTCAGATGTGAGAAAGAAGCAGACCTGGGGAAGGTTGGTCCAAAAAAAGTATCATTAAAAAAATCTGGCGCCTCATACATTTTCAGGACCATCATAGCTCCAACTCACACTCCAACTATTATTTTGATTAGTAATGGGTGAGGTTCTACAGGTGCTGAAGTTCACATTACCTTCCAAAACCAAAAGGCAAGTTCTATGGGACTTAAGGATGAAAAAAAAATAAAAAGATGGTATTAATCAAAACGTGATAGGTTCCATAGGTGTCCTATAAATCTTGTAACTGCTATAAAGAATTATTTTTATTTACTGAACTTTGTGTGTCAGGGAAATAGTTACCAAACATATTTAAAAACTTGTTTTTAAGCCCATACTGGAATGTTTTTCTGAATACAACCAAATTGCTATGGCCTGCCACACTTGCAAGATCAATTTTTTTAACTAATTTTTAACACTCATTTTTTAACTAAATGAGTACACTTGGCTTTCAACTGAAAGAGCTGTCTCTTCTGTGGTATTTCTAAACTTAAGTAATAACCCACACCAGAAAGAACAATGTTGCCTCTGAAACAAACAAAACTGTGTAGTTCCACAATAAACTTGATTCATTGCAAGTTTAAGACTGAAAATCAAGGCAGATTTCATCAGAAGACACTAACATATCCCTAATTTCTCTCTGGAGGGAACACATCACTTTGGTTCATGGGCAAACCATGACAGAGAAAAAAGATGGAGTGTGCAATTAAATATTGATTTGTATCAGGATCCACAGAGGCAGCACAACTCACTGAATATCTCCTTAATAAGTATTCAGTTCTGAAGCATGCCAACAATTATCAGTAGTTTATCAGTAGTTAATTTGCTGTGGCATAATCCTAGTTTGGTAGGTTCGGGGACTTCTAGGCCCATCTAGGAAAATAGCCACTGTTACATGGGAACCTGAAGCATAGAGTTTGAAAACAGCTGTTTAGACCCTAGATGTAGTCCAGGAGCAAAGCCCAGGTGATAAGCTACTGGCAGGCAGTGAAAAGATTTAATGGAAGGTTTTTAAATCTGAATGGAAAGTGGATCTGTGGAACTCTGAAGACTGAATGAGCCTAACTCAGGGCCCAGGAAGACATAAGAACACTTTCCACTCCTAGCACAAGGTCAGACATTGGCGTGCACCAACAAGAATTATATTGTTTTACAGGTCAATTATCAGTACAATGCTCTGGTTTGAATCTTGCTGTTTTTACTGGAAAATAAAGTAGGGATAATGACTCCTCCTAGTCTGCATTGCCTTATAGAGATCTCAGTGACATAATGCTCAGAGTTATGAAGTGATTCCAGCCTTACATTACATCTTATTACTGCTCTGGTTCAGCCTTAACTTGCATACCAGCATGTTTTCAGTGACTGGATTTTGCTCAAGGCAGTTCCACTTGTTCTGCAAGTTTTCTGCTCTGATTTTAGAAGGTTCATTCCCACTACTAGAAAGGTCTGGACAGGCCAAAAAGTATGCCATCCTTAAGCAGAATAATACCATTTTCAGCTGCGGTCCAAGACAGAAGACCCCAAAACCAGCTGTGAGGAAGTCTAATGTGGGACCCATGTCAGAACATAGCACAAGAGTTCCAAATGCATCCTAATAATGTTCAAAATAAAATCCTTCCTCAGGCAAGACTCTTAACGAAGCCTGAGGATCTGCCCCTACTATGATCAGATTAATACTTATTTACAGCATAACCCTGAAAGCTTTGTTCTACTTTGTAATATCAGTCTGAAAATTCTACCTGAACTATGAAGGCACCTCAAGAGAAAACTCTTTAAGAAGATGCTTTGAAAGGAGAGTCTCAGTGGACCCCATGCATCTATAGTACTAGCATTCAAACGGGTCTAACATATGCATCTGTTTCAAACTATAGAACAGGAAGATCTTTAGGTTTTACTTGAAACATGTGTAAGAACACGTACATAAAGATTGTGGCTTGTATAAAACTAGATTTATGCCAGGTTCCTAGAAAATTATGGTTTGGGCATGTAACAGTTAAAGAAACTATGGCATGCTAACTGTGCATATTAAAACAAAGAGTTGGCAGCTTCTGAAGGAAAAGGGCTGGTGTGCCTCTGTTCCAACTTGTCAGTCAACTCATGCCAGCACTCTCCACGTCTGCCTCCCCAGCACACCCTCATTACACGTGTCTGTCTGGACTGATTCGCTCATCTGTTCAGAGACTCCTGATAAGTCAGGAATTCTTCCTTCTCTCAGCTGTGGAATTGAATCTCAGACATCTCAGCGTTTTTCCTGTAACCCCCTCAGGAGGCTCTTTGCCTATGGTATCATTTCATCTCCCTTCACTACTAGTCTGTTTCTGATTTCTAGAATGGAAGAAGCTGAACTGCTGAAGGAAAGATTCCAGGCCATAACAGTAAGTGCTCACAGTTATAACTAACTCAATATAAAAATAGCTTAGTAAAAGCAATGTATTAACACCCTGCTGTACATTTTCTGAAGGATCATTTGTTCCATAAAGGAAAAGGGAAAACAGGTCTATTTCAGCTTGAAAAGCATATATAGTATTATTATTATTATTATTATTTTGCTGTGATGCAACAAAGTTGCCTGTACTGATTTTAATGTGTGTTGTTTATACACTTGAAAATTAAATCCAGCGCACTTAGCATAGATGTGCAAGTCATTGTTAGACCTGAGAAGATACATAATGCTCTTGTCACAACTGAATGCACTTGTCTGAAGGTCAAAAAGCAGGTCTTCTCACTCAAGAGGCTACAAAACAAATCTATTCCCAGGCAAAAACTAACTAGGGAACCAAAAGTTTTCCCTCCAAAATTGTAGAACAAAGTATAATTACAGGATTATTGCCAGTTTTTGCAGGTAGCAAAATGTAATACTGTAAAAGTTAAGAAGGAAATGCATGCATTGAAGTCCTGCTTATCAATTTCCAATAGAGCCATGGAATAGATTACATTCATAAAGAATGCAGCAAATGCTAAAGACTTTAGAAGACAACTTCAATTCCTTTCACAAAAGAGAATGGCTTTGAAAGTTTGAATACTTATGTAGTTGTAGAAACTATTATATTCTTTAAAGGGGCTTGTATATGGCTTATGTAACAAAAACAGACATGACAGCAATATCAACTATGTTATAAAGATAAAACTGAGAAAGTATTTCTCCCTGTGAGATAAAAGAAAAGGAAATCATTGAAGAAAAGTTTATTTGTTACAGCTAATTAGTAAGATAAAACCCTAAGATAGAAGAACCACTTTTCCATTTTATTACATTACATAACATTGAAATTAGCTGTCAAAGATAACAGTAAGCCCCCAAAAAGCATACAAACATAAAAAGAGTATACTAATGCTAAATTTTTCAGTAGCAAAATGTAAACACTCCCACATGGAAATTCAGATAGACAGAATAGACAAGTTAGTTTCGATGTTGTTTGAGATCCAGGGGACAGGGTAGATATGCACTTTATAGACTAACTAAATATGATATAAATGAGTTTTCATGCGCTAAGGCTCACTTCATTAGATGCTTCAGCTCACACAAGCTTGTGCTATATCATAAAATAATATACAATTTATTTAGTTTATTCTATATATACCCTTCATATATACCCTGTCTTCTGCCTGACTTCAGATTAACATGGCTAACCACCTCCCTCTGGTCATGGTTGATAGCCGCTCACTCATAATTTGTTTAAGGTCTGATCCAACTCCTACCCTTCAATTGGAAGTGTTTTCATTACCTTTAAATGGGGATTAGTCAGGCTAATAACCCTGCACCTTGTCTTTGGCATATCGGCTCAAAGCCAAGAAGTGGATTTCTTTGGGGCTATTCTCCCAACCCATATACTTCTTGTCCTTCTTTGAATTTCATTGAAGGAGTGGGGGCAGCAGAACTGCTTCAGGTGAACCCAAAGTCCTGACAGGGAGTGAAGTTTCCTAGCTACATCTTTGTCTACCCAGGAGAACTTGCAAATCATTTTCCAAGACCTGCAACAGCTTCCAGCATCCTGTGTTGCTGTTACAGGAAACGTGCAGTCAGGCTTGGTTTTTGGCCAGGTCCTTAAAATATCACAATTGCTGTATAAAGTAACTACTTGCAACCAACTATGATAGCTGCTGCATCAATCTGCCACTTTTGAAATGCTTAGAGTATTTATTATAGTGCATTATGAAAATAAAATATCCTTCCCACCAAATAAAAATTGACCAGTGGAGCTCTAGTTAAGTTAAAAAGCTGCAATACACCAGTTTTCTAAGAAAGCTGCATTGATACATGTATTGTACAGGTTTGATATTTGATCAAATATTGTACAGGTTTCTCATGGTGATGTGAGAGTAGTCTGGGGATCTTAACTGGTGGTATAACCAAGAGATTGGTCATGAGAGGGTAGCACTGTGCAGACACTTAGGCTAGGTACAGACTTCTGGAGAGGTAGGAGGAAGGTTAGATCACATTAAAAATGGCCACACAATCTAATTTAATTTCCCCAGGTATAGGCCTTATACTTAGATTGACCTAACCAGGGCTCTAAACATGAACTGTACAGAAGTTCAGGAAGTTTACATCAGTATAAAAATGGCTGACCCAATACAATTTAACCATACCTCTGAGGTAGTCTAACATATTGGGTCAGGTGAGACTGATCTAACTGAACTCCTGTATAGATCTCAGCATAGTCCTGGGCCTGGGAAAGCCCACATGGTGACACCAGCGGCAGAGCTGTGCCCTTCCTACCCATCCCCCAGGCACCGAGTTATATTTAGTTCACAGCCCTTCACACCTCCCCACAGACAAACAACCTCACCACCACCACCACCCCCACACACCCACACACCAGCCAGCCCCCCTGCTGAGCCTGCCAAACCCCACATCCTGCAAGCTGCTCCTAGTACCCATCTTACCAGCATTTGCCAGTGCCAGGAGCTGATCAAATTTAGTTGGGGTGGGGAAGGTGTGGGTAGGATCAGAAAGAGTAGGTTGGCCAGGAGAGCTTGTTCGTCTAGGGTTGGGGAGGATCAGGAGGCTAAAAACAGCTCCTGGTCGGGCCCGCCAATGCCCCCAAGCCCCCTGTGGCCCCTGCTTGTCCTCACAATCCTGCCAGACTCTCCCAGTCCCCACCAACCCCCACAAGCAAACCCCACTGCCCCGCCAAGCCCCCCCTGCAGACCCCACTTACCCCCACACACACTATTCCTCCCCATCCTGAGTTACCTTAGATGGGGTGGCCATTTTTTACTTGATCTAATCTCCCCAAATGTCTCTACAAATCATTAGAAAATCTGATAAAGAGCAAAAGTTTTCAAAATGATTGCTTTCAAAATTTCTTAGCAGTCCCAGTACCTTACTCTGCACAGCCCACAGTACAAGCCAGTAGTACATTGCAAGTTGTTCATGTCTTTCACAAACCTCATTTTTTTCAATAATTTGATTCTATTTCACTCCTAAAGTTCTAGTGAACCTTTTGCTTCCCTGTGTACCAACC
Organism: Alligator sinensis; assembly: GCF_000455745.1. Taxonomy (NCBI): domain Eukaryota; kingdom Metazoa; phylum Chordata; order Crocodylia; family Alligatoridae; genus Alligator; species Alligator sinensis. The sequence goes on along the minus strand of NW_005841832.1, from coordinate 5,462,534 downwards.
TCAGACAGATCCATTTGACCAATTACACCATACAGTTACCATGCCCTTATCTGATGCACACAAGGGGGAAAAAAAACACAAATTCTTTGATCCACTAAAAGAACACTAATTTGTTGGTTTATTTTATTAGAAAGAAGTAGCATTTTCATAGTAAAGTTAGAATCAGGAACATTTGCTATGGGAAAAAAATTGCCGAGACCAAAATAACAGGAACCAGTGTTTGATCCCTTAATAAGGTCCAAAGTCTCCTTTCCATGACAAGGACAAATGGTGGAAATGTTTTAAAACATTTTTAGATCATGAGGTTTTCTTGGCCTCAAACAACAGCAGCCAAGTTTCCATTCCTGTAGAGAGGATGGGGATGTTTTCATCCACATGGACAAGGAAGAATACTCCCAAAAATCTACGCAAAAAAGGTGGATGGGCTGGCAGGGGTTAGCTCCTTTGGTGGTCTTAACAAGGCAGGAGCTGCCTGTGTGATCTTCCTATCTGGTGATTCCACCCTCCAAAATATGAACAGGCAGTGGAGCCATAAACCAGACTTAGCTTGGAAGTTAGATCCTTTAGATGCATCTTTTCTCTTCCCCTCCCTTTGATGCAAATTGACCCATTTTGGCTGGAGTTTCCACAGGTTTCCTCCCCTCCATACAGAGAATTTGAAATGCCTAGTCAGGCAGGACTCCTGTAGATAAAACAGGACTTGCATTTAACACAATTGGTCAAGTCCTACTTATCCCAGCCTATAGGTGAGAGAGAGAGAGAGAGATGTAGGTAGATCTTTGTCCCACACATCCAAAAAGATCATCTTTCCCTCCATCATTAAATGTGCTCCTTCCCCTAAACCACATTCCACGGGGGCATAGTTTGATATGTAAAGGGAATGTAAAATATGTATTGGAGACTGGGCATTTACCCAATTATTCAAAAGTTCAAAGTACTGTACAGACCTTGTTCTGTCAGCAGTAAACTTTAGATAGGACACAGCAAAATACACCCTAAATAATGTCCCAACATGCTTAAAGAACCTTTTCTTGACCACAAGGATGCAACAGGCTGCTCTTCTGCTCTGTCAGGCTGCATCCAGATGAGCATGGGCGTGCAGTATGTAGCACCACAGACCCAGGAAATCCCAGGGTCAAAAAAACCCACACCAAAAAAAAGCAGGGCAGCACGTACCACCCATAACCAGAGCCTGGCTGGCCAGAGCCACACACTGGCTGCTGGCCAGGCTCCCAGCTTCAGAAGTACTGTGGCTACAGCTCCCCAAGGCTCCCAGGACCCCAGGTAAGGCTGCTAGGGCCAGCACTGCTGCTGGCCCCAGCCTCCGCTACCCCACCTGGGGTAACCTTCCACGTGCCAGAGTGTGCATGACATAGACATTCCCTGGGGACAAGTAGCAGCGACACAAGGTGTGCCACTGCTACTTGCTCCTAGGGAAACTAATGTCCACGCTCATCTGGACACAGCCCGTGTGTTAAATTTAGTTCTGCTGTTAGCAGTTAATTCCACATGAATAGCTATACATTCATCATTAAAAAAAAAAAATAAATCCAGGTTAATTTTGCTTATGGATAATTGTGTAGTCAGGGGTTGTTGCTAGTCAATATCAACATTTAAAACACAGACCATAGACCCTATAGTAAAGGATGCAGATACAAAATTCAAAGACAACAAGTAGATCAGGGAAAGAAACACAGGGACATAAATAACATGAATTATCTGCAAGTTGGATGTTAAAAAATTAACATTTCCTTTTTGGTATAATACACCAATTTCATGTGGAATTCTATTTTCTGTTTCTTCTGCATGTTGCCTTAATGATTTCTCTTCTACCCATTATTCCTATGCAACATCCATTTGTCAGAATTTGGGGGTAGTACAGAACAAATTAATTAAGTCTGAACTGATTTCAGCTGTAAGGTTTTTGTTATTTTGAAAGTGTATTTCCTGCCTAATTATTTTAATTTAATCTCTTTTAGTGCCAAAATACATTTTAGTTTCAGAGAAAGTAGTTTTTTTCATATATATTCCCATTGCTACAAATACAAAATTTAAATTAGCCCAGGCTAGGTTTTTAGCATAAGTTTTAAAAGGGTGCATTCTCTGGCTAGAAGTACTACCATTGAAAACTTTATTATAAAAAAAGTAAGTTCCCTTAGTAGAATATAATAGTTTGTAAATATGGACTCACAACATCCGACTTATCTAATGATTTGATTATGTCAAGGCCATCTTTAAAAGTGACGTTAGGAATGTTTCTTATTTTTTTTAAAAGCTGTAAAGTTTGGGGAACAGAGATAACATGTCCTTGAGATCAGGACTGAGTGAACTGTAAGAAATCTGTGAGGGTGAATGTTAGACAAATACACTTTAAAAATAGACACCGCTAACAAATATCACACAGCAGTGGTCTTAACCTAGTTAGCTGTCTGGTACAGGGTGTTACAGAATAGATCCATGAATCTCTGATGGACAGGTGTCTCAGGAAGAAATCCAGAAGGACTGTGTGTCAGACTATATATGGCCTAGATCTAACCTACCTTAAAAGTTGTGTCTTGTGCAGAGATGAGTCATAGATTTCATAGACATTAGGGCTGGAAGGGACCTCGTAAGATCATCGGGTCCAGCCCCCTGCTCAAAGGGCAGGAAGTCAGCTAGGGTCAAAGGATCCCAATAAAAGAAACGTCCAAATGTTTCTTGAAAGTGTCCAGAGTAGGTGCTTGCACCACCTCTGGGGGGAGTTTGTTCCAGGCCTTGGGGGCTCAGACAGTAAAGAAGTTTTTACTTATGTCCAACCTAACATGGTCTTGCAGGAGTTTGTGACCATTGGACTTTGTCATCCCCTGCGGTGCTCTGGTGACCAGGTGTTCCCCCAGATCCCGATGCACACCTCTTACGTACTTATAGGCTGCCACCAAGTCACCCCTGAGCCTGCGCTTCTCCAGGCTGAAGAGTCCCATAGCTCACAGCCTCTCTTCATAAGGCCTCTTCACCTGCCCTCTGATCATGCATGTGGCTCTCCTCTGGACTCTTTCAAGCTTCTCCACGTCCTTCCTAAATTGTGAAGCCCAGAATTGTATGCAGTACTCCAACTGCTGCCTCACCAAAGCCAAGTACAGCAGGAGGATGACATCCTGGATCTTGCTTGAGGTGCATCGGTAGATGCAAGCTAGAGTTTTGTTTGCTTTGCCAGCTGCAGTATCGCATTGGTGGCTCATATTCAGCTTGTGGTCAATCATGACTCCCAAGTCTCCTTCGGTCATGGTGCTAGCAAGTGTAGCATTGCTGAGCCTATAAGTGTTATGCAGGTTTTTATTCCCAAGGTGGAGCACCTTGCATTTCTCTGTATTGAATGCTATCAGGTTTTCATCCGCCCACCTTGCAAGCCTATCGAGGTTGGCCTTGATCACCAGCCTATCCTCAAATGTGGAGACTCTTCCCCAAATTTCGGTGTAGTCAGCAAACTTGGCCAGTCCGCTTTTGAGACCAGTGTCCAGATAGTTTATGACTTTTTTAAAGTCCAAGTATATGACATCAGCCTCTTCCATCTTGTCCAGGTGAGTCAAATACTTTTCAGAGTTAATGCAAAGCAGAATTCATGTCTACTAAACTAATTCTGACACTTCTCAGAAGAGTAAGGGTGTCAATGCCAGTGTGAGGACAATTGCTTTCTGCCAGGCTACAGTATCCCTGTGCATTTCCCACAGGATAGGCAGTTCACCACCTTGTGTCCTTGGACACATAGCCATCTCCTACACCTGAAGTGGCTGATTTGCAACAGGAGGTAGAAGGATTCACTAAAAAACAACATTAGCAACCCCTAGGGATCTGGGGCCATAATTTCTTTTACGCAGGTCCAACAACATGCAAAACTAAATGTTCTTCATCTCATCCGAGGTCCCTTCCAGCCCGAATTTCTATGGAACCTATTAAATCATTCATTGCCCCAAGTGTTTGCATTATCTGCCCATATGTAGGGGAGATGACCTACATGAAATGGGCAATACTGAAAATGAGGTTGAATGCCACTGGGGACCAGCAGTGCACACTCCCACTTACACTTCCTCTAGCTTCTCTTCTTTCAGAAGACTCCTCTATCATTCTCCCATCTTTTCAGGGCAGCTCTTTTACCCACTGGGCCCTGCAATAACCAGACAGGGCAGCATCTTTGTACCAAGTCCAAAATACTCATGATACAAACAGGAGGTAGCCCTCCTTAGAGCAAGGCAATCATAGGCTTTCTTCATTTACTCTTTTTCTGTGTCTCAAGGCACAAGGCAGGCAGGCAGGTGGGTGGGACAGGCCAGCCACCCCATAGCAAAGCAATAAAGAACAACGCCCAGCCTCTGAGCTGCTGCTTTTTTTTTTTTTTTTTTTTTTAATAATAATGTCTTGATTCAGGAAGCACAGCTGTCCTCGGTTTCTCCTCCTAATACCTAAACAAGTCACAGCTGACAATCCTCTCCATCAGCTTGTTGGTTCATGAAGTCTTGAAAAGCAAACTTTTTCCTCTTTGTGAAGATGTTTAATTTTTTGGGTCTCATAGGGAATGGGCATAACACCCATCCAGGATCCCTATATGCAATGAAGCATTTATACCCTGTAGCCACTAAATTAATTTGTACTGCAGTATATTGACTGCTGCATAGAACAGATGATTATATTTATCAGTTAGTTTACTGTTGTATAGCACATTATTGTGAATGAACAAAATGCCAGAGTTGTTACCTCTACTATCAGTACATTATGGAAGTAAGGACTGTCAGGAGAATGAGTGTGGCCCATTAAAAGAGGTGTGTTGGTACAAATGATTTACTTTGTGCCTAATTCAGCTTTTATTGAAACCAATGGGAGTCTTTGCTCTGTCTTTCTTTATTAGAAGTTGTATCTAGTAAGATGTCATCCTGTGTGCGCTCTCTAATGATTCTGGAGGCCACCTGATACCAAATCAATTTCTGCTGTCCTGTAACAGTCCCTCTATTTCCCTTTTTCCATTGCTATAACCCTTCCATTATAAATAAAATGGTACCATCACGACTCTGTACCCACTTGAGGTTTCCCTTCCAATAGGGGAATCCTGCAATGGATTGGTTGGTGTAAGGCATTCAAAGAGTACAAAATAGTTTTGGTGTGTAGCCTCTTCTCCTCTCTTTTGTGATTTCCTCTTTTAATGCAATAAAGACTGACATATTTTGATAATGATGAATATAAAGCCATAAATTAAATCCATGCTCCAATTTTATAAGCACGTTGCTGCTGTTTTAGTGAGTAAGGTAAATACCTCTCTCTCTCTCATTTCGACTTCAACTCTCAGCCATAAATGCAGATTTATTAGATAAAACAACTACAGGATTTACTCAGGATATTCTTCAGTTACTGATGGCTCCAGCTGCAAATTGAAAAGCCAGATTTCAATTTCATTACCCCTACTTGGCAAGAAACCTAGGATATGCAGCTTACTGTTCTATCCAGTCTCATTTTGGAAGCAATTATGCTTAAAACTTAGTTCCCAACACCTTTCAAGTAGCTGCCTGCTTTGTGGATAGCATCACAGTGTATTTGTACAAAGATTTGAAGACAAGGTAATAGAAGCAATATGTGAAGACCAGGTGAACTGAGATTGTAGAAAAATATATGCACCAGTTAATTTAAAATCTTAAGTGGGATTTAATTTTCAGTGTGATGTGCAGAATTTGTATTCACCTGTCCAAGGATAAATTTCAGCCTCTGTCCCAGAATGAATTTTACCATAAAAGACTATACCCAGAAATATTTCAAAGTGACAAGTAGTTTTCCTTATTTGCAGGACAAAAGAAAACTGCAAGAAGAAATCACTCAGAAACGTCTGAAAATAGAAGAGGAAAAACTAAAACACCAACACTTAAAGGTAATTTATTTTGTGACTGTCATTTTTATGCAACAAATAGCAGCTTTAGTTATTCAACCTAAATAAGGCACTTTAAAAATATCTGTAAAATCAAGCTAATAAACTTAAGGAAACTCCAACCCAGCTATTTTTAACATTAAGCACCATTTCTATAACTAGGCAAACCTTTATGTAGCTAACTCATGTTTATACTGTTAAATTTGCAGAACTGCTTCAAGCCCTATCATTGACTTTTATAGGCATCATGCATAAAACTATTGACACAAAGGAGCTAATGTTATTTGATTTTTTTGGTAGTTTAAAATGAGATCATCACCAGAAATAACTCATAGCTGAAAACTGAGCTTCACATTTCAGACTGGGTGTATTCACTCCACACTTTCCACACAAGAAGCTGGCATTTTGCAGCTTGCAACCTGGCTAGTAGCAGCTTCTTGCTACAATCCTCAGATAAGAGACTATTTATATTTGGCCAAATATCTATCAATTTATTTAATGAACCTCCTGAAGGGAATATGACCCTGTGTAGAAAGAAGATAAAGGCATTTGCAAATGTTGCACTGATGTCAAATTTGGCAAATTCATCAGTAAGGAATCCAAATTACTGATGAATCAAGTGACCCAACCCTGGGTGTTTACATGTAAAAGTGCACTAATTATTTTTTCTTCAGGCTTTGCTTCTCTCAAGGGTAGTTTGGCATTTCATTCAAGTTTCAATAGAAGTGAATTAGATTTTCCATCTGGAAATTATGCAGACTGTTGTACTGCTATAATAGAAGTCCTACACATATCTAAGCCCACACTAGCTGTGTAATGTGGGAAAAGGCATCCAGCAAAGAGGGTGTGGATTTCAAAAGGAAGGGAGTGACTTGCCTTTTAGAACACATTACCTCGAATTTCCTCTCCCAAACACAGAAATGTGTTTCTGACTCATCTCCAAAGTAGATGTTGGTAACCAGATCTCATTCATCTTCCTTATCTGCTTTACAAGAACAAAGAAAAATGAATTTGCTGCACAGGATCATTACATCCTACCCATCTAGCAGTGTGTCTTCAGAAGCAGCCTACACCTAATGCCCGAGAGAAAGGATAGGAAAACAAATGTGCCCGACCATTTGTGCAAGGATATACAGGGTTTTTTCAAACCCCTCGCATCTCACAGATTGCCAGCATATGGTTTTCTTACCCCTATTTTAGCACATATGTACTGTGTGAAGAAGTATTTCAGTCCCTCCCTCCTCCTCCCCCTAGAAAAAAAATTACCTTTCATTACCTTGGAGTGATTCTTGCCTGTGCATTATGTGCTGATTGTACTGTTTATTTTACATACCTTATATAATCTTCAGTACCTCTTGTATAGGGCAATATGTAAGGGTATTATCTTATTCTGAAAAAGCAGGTGGCATTTGGGGGTTATGTTCTTGGTTTGTTCCTCTGAGTGCTACTCTTACATCAGTAAACAAATATTAATTTTTTGGGATCACTGAAGAATGGTAAGGAGACCCAGTGTCACTGGTACTTACTGATCCATGCTCCTAATTACTTCCCTTCTAGTTTATCTTTCCAAAACAAAGTCCATTTCTGCTACCTCTCTTCATATTCTGAGATATCATAAATCTTAAATATTTTTGTTGACCTTCTCCAGACTACTCAAACTCAGAAATCTCTTTCTATTTATTGTCAGAAATGGGGCGGGGAAGAGTACTCTACAAAATGATTTATTTTAGATTACTGGCATTCAATGGTTAGTTTTCCATCCTTATATTAAAAGTATCCAAGAATCAGTGTTCTTATGGTTTGTTCACACTAGGAAAAGCAGCTTCTCAAGATATTCAGTGATGGCAAACTCTTTCCTCTCAACATTCAAATTTCATCACAGTCCACTTAAACTTCAGACTTTTTTGTCAGTCAGCACAATCTTACAGTTATCCATGTTACATTACATTGAACACTGTTCTGCCTTGTCCATTAATATATCTTGCCATCAACTTCAACTCCCTCAAAACTCTCTTAATTTATTATAATTCTCATTAAAAACATATTGCTGTCATCAACAAACTTCACAAACTTCCTCTTGTAAATCATTCCCATTGTTGGCAGGGTTAATCTAGATGAAAATCCAAGATATAACTCATTTCTAGAAGAATTATATATGTCATTATTGTTAATATTAGCAAATGATTGTTATCCATAGTAAAGAGAATCTGTTTTAATATCTCCCCTTCCTGAAGAGCAAACATTCCCCAGCTCTTTACATTTGAGATGTCATTACCCTATGCAATGTACTGTAAATGAATACTTCAAAGATGCTCCTAATATTGGTATTGAATTCATGGCTTAGCAACCCAGGGGCTTCTTGAGAGAACAATATAACCTTATATTTGGAAGGTGTTAAAATGTGTAAATCTCAGTATTTGCACACAGAGTAGGATTTAATGGAAATTTACAGGCTTAGGAATGCCTATGCCTTCAGCAAAAGAAAAACAAAGGACATTATTCTATATTACTCCAGACATAGTCACAGACTACAGAACAACTATACATCTCCAGAGCATGTACAAAACCGTATTCACAGAATTGCAAATCGCTGTCTCAATACCAAAGTTTTGATGAAATGTCAGCTACAAGGGATAGTGAGGGCATTCCCATCTTCATGTCATCCAGAGTTTCTCAAGTTTGCTCTATACAATGTGCAAGAGCTAATATGAGAAAGCACTTCCATATCAGTGATACAACATGTTTTGTCATGCATAACTTCTTACTCTAGCAGAACCACTTTTGTTCTTTGTAACAGAAAGAAACACAATATGAATGACTAAAAGCAGCAACTGTCGCTATACCTTAATAATTATGCTAATGATTTAGTGGTGCCATGAAGGATTTTTCTCCAGTAAACAGTCCAAACTTATCCTTCTGTATGATAAACTTGTCCAAATACGCACATAAATCATTTTTTGCAATAGCCACTAATGATGTTATATCATGCCATCTAATCCAAGTAGTGTGCAACAACAGAGGACCTTATAGGAAAAGGAAAAATAGTCACATTGTTTATAAATTATGTTGTGTCATTGCACTTAAGATATTCTGTCTTTCCAGAGTTTAATCTTTTAATTCTTATAAACATTTTTTTCATTGCATACTATGTACATCTAAACTGCAGGATTTGTCCCTCTGTAACTTACAACATGACACATTGTCCTTTCCCTGAAGGAAGAGCTAGGTGAATTCAGTACTAAACAATACCTGAAAATAAACTGCTTTCCACATACAGAAACACTTGCCCAACATATGAATTTAAGTAAAACGTATCTTAGCACCCAGTCAGGCTCAGATGTAGAAAGGATGGTCCTGTCTGACATTTTAGCATAATTCCAGTCATCTTCTTTTAGGTCACAATTGTGTATCTACTTATGCTGAGAAAGACCTACATGTATTGACATGATCAAGTGAAACCAACACAGGGAAAGGCTGTAGTTGTTTTAATGTTGCCTTGGGAAGAGTAGTCTGTCCTCCCTCATTTGCTTAAGTGTCCACATCACTGCAATAAAATGTCTTTGATAACTTTTGATCAACTGAATGTCAAGCCCCACAGAAGCTACACTGATCTTTTCCTTTGACTCTTCTGTACTGTATCTCCCTCCTTAAATATAGGAATTACCTTGTGATCCTATCTGGGAACTTGATTGCAAAGGAAGTGTACTGCCTTGGAGTTAAGAGATGCTGCCAGGGAGCTCCACCCCCGGTGAGAAGGCACAGGCCATGAACCTGAGCATTCCTTGCTTCCACATGTTCCTCAGGAGCCACACTTCCAGGAGATAGGGCACTATTCTGTTCCACAAAGGGATCATCTTAGAAAAACACTTCCAGGAAGATCTCCCATTCTCTCCCCAGAGTCGCTATGAAGGGAGGAATCTACTGTTAGCTCATATTCAGATAAGAAGCTAAACATGAGCCAACTGTGTGCCCTTGTTACAAAGAAGGCTAATGGCATACTGTGCTGCATTAGTAGGAGCATTGCCAGCAGATCAAGGGAAACAATTATTCCTCTCTATTTGACACTGGTGAGGCCACATCTGGAGTACTGTGTCTAGTTTTGCCCCCCCCCCAAAAGGATATGGACAAATTGGAGAGAATCCAGCGGAGGGCAACAACAATGGTTAGGGGACTGGGGCACAAGACTTCTGAGGAGAGGCGGAGGGAACTGGGTTTATTTAGTCTGCGGAAGAGAAGGCTGAAGGGGGATTTAATAGCAGCCTTCAACTACCTGAAGGGGGGTTCCAAAGAGGATGGCACTGGACTGTTCTCAGTGGTGGCAGATAAGAAAACAAGGAGCAATGGGCTTAAGTTGCAGCAAGGGAAGTTTAGGATGGGTATAAGAAAAAAAACTCTCTCTTGAGGATGGTAGTAAAACAGGTTACCCAGAGAAGTTGTGGAATCTCCATCCTTGGAGGTTTTTAAGACCCAGCTAGACAAAGCCTTGGCCAGATTGGGATGGTTGGGAACAGTCCTGCTTTGAGCAGGGGCATGGACTAGATGACTGTCTGAGGTCTCTTTCAACCCTAATTTTCTGATTCTATGGCCATGTCCAGATGAACACAGCTGTGTGGTGTGCAGCACCACACACTTCACATTCAGCTGTTCTCTGCACTGCAAGGAAACAGCACAAAGTGGGGAGGGAGGGCAGAAGGTTTTGACCCCTGGATATCTAGGGGTCAGAAAAAAAAAAAGCAGAACAGCGCATGCAGAGGCAGCATGCACTGCCCAAAACTGGAGACTAGCTGGCCAGAGCCATACTCCAGCTGCTGGCCAGACTCTGAGCAGCAGGATCGCCATTGCTGCAGCCCCAGGAGGCCCCCAGGACCCCAGGTTATGATGCTGGGGACAGTCCAGTGCTGGCCCAAGCCTACCCTAGCCCACCCAGGGTAACCTGCCACACACCAGAGGATGTGCGGCACAGGCATTCCCTGGAGACAACTAGTGGCAGCACCAGGTGTCCTGCTGCTAGTTGTCCCTGGGGAACCAAACATCCATGCTCATGTGGACACAGCCTATGATTCCTTATCCAGGTGAAGATTACTAGGCAACAGTGTTTATGCAGAACAAGTTTGGGAACTGTGTTCCTTTAATTGCACTGGCAGTGCTTCTACCATCTGCCTTCAGCTGTCCTCTGCCAAGCCCCACAAAGAGGAAAGTAGGACTAGCAAGATTCTTTTAAAATTGATTGCCTGTTTTCTCCCCTTCCTATAAGCACATGCCAGTTCCAACAAGTATATTTACAAATCCCCTTTTGTGCTATGCTGCCAGAATGAAGGAAGTGTTCCCCAAATTAAGGGTTATTCCCAAGACAGAGCAAGGGGTAAACCAGACTAGTGGTCAAAGAAGGGCATAAGCACCCACAGTGCTACTACGGTAGCTACATTGAATTCAGCTCTGCAAATTCCAGGTGTCAGTCATAGCCTACCTCATTTCTATTTGAATGTGAATCTACCCAAGGAAGGGTACTCATGTTTGGGCAGGCTTCTTAAAGCCTTGCCTCTGAAAGTAATACGTGACTTTTCTCTTATTTGTATTAGATTTCAGGTACGAGTAGGGCAGTGATGAATCCCTATGTATCATACTTCATTTTACAGCACATTTTTTTTCAGCTAAAAAACCTGAAACAGATTATTTTTACATAATCATGGCGAGTCCTGGGCACTGCTTAGGTGGAGTAAAGGAGACCAGAACTGTCACAAATACTCAGCAGAGAAACTGCCTGTCATAAAAAAACACTGTAGCTATGGGTACTACATCTGAACCATCCTCCAGCCTGAGTTAGGGGGAAGGGCTAAAAGAATTTTAAGGACTCTCTCAGGGGTGCAATTTTGAGGAGTCCAGGAGCTGCTCCAAGCTCCAATGAGCAAGGCTTTGGCACAGGAGAGAACATAGGCATCTGCCCAAAAGCAAATTCTCAAACAAAACCAGTAATAAATGAGCACATTTAAAAATCCTAATACAAACCAAAGCAAAAGCCACTTCAATTGACAAAACTATAAGCGACTAAAGGAAAATTACAATGGAATCAGCCAGCCTGAAACATCTAAACCACAAAGGAATGAAAAGAAAATTCATGTTTTAATTAAGTACTATTTATAAGAGGGAAGAACGCCAAAAACAGTTCTGCTCTTTAACCAACCAAGAGTGCTGATACATTCCAGGAAGAGTGCTGCCTTTGTATTTCTGTGGTTTTTGTCTTTTTGTTTATCACCCGCTACTTGCCTTTCAAATGTGCTGTCACTTTTGTAATCTGTTGTAGGAAGCAGTCACAGATAAGGATGCCAATATGTAAAGCATGTTAAGAAATTAACACAAAAAGCTAAATTAAAAAAAAAAAAAAAAGCTTTTGGGAATAATTCAAAAGTGTGATCTGCAAACTTCTCCTGCACACCCAAGGCTTCTCAGTCAGAGCCTGGATACTGAACGCATGTAATACAATGTTGTATACCCAGTAGGGAAAAAAGTGACAGCGAGAAAAAAGGACCAGGAGGGAATCTGTGATTCTAGGCATGCCTTGAATCAAGCCATCTCCTCTGTCTTTGCAGACCTGGTCCTGACCATCTCTCCCTTTCCACATAAACAATTTGCAGGCCTCAGTTATTGTTTCAGGCTGTCTTCAGATGAAGGTTAACATCACTGCATCAAGTATCATTATCATCATCTTTATAGTTATGATGGCAGGAATCTTTATGTTTAAATAAAAATTGAGCCCTTCATGTAATCATTTGACTCCAGGAACCAGGGGTTTAAACATCAGCCTACAGAACTTATGCTTTAATGCAGCATTAAGTAAACAAAAACCAAATGCTGGGTCTTTTTAGAAATAACTACCAGCCTTAAGGAACAAGATATTCTTCTCACCTGTAAATTCAGCCTATATGCAAAGACTGAATGATAGATAATGCAAATAATCTGCCATCATTAATGACTTTCTTTTAAGTTCATCACAAAATGTGTGCAGTTGATTATTCATTGAACAATTCACTAATGGGAGACTCCAGATGCACAGATGTCTCTGTGCTAAGCCCTGTACAAAGATGTAGAAATACATATTCCCTGCCCCTGAAACTTACCGCCTAAGACAGCAGAGACCAATTAGCCTAACATTTAGAATATGTTTGTCTTTGTCTTTCTTGCGATTAGAAAAAGGCCCTGCGAGAGAAATGGCTCTTGGATGGACTAAGTGCTCTCACTCCAAAAGAACAAGAAGAAATACAAAAGCAGAATCTAAAGGACCAAGAACGGACCAATGAGCTGGAACAAAACATCTTCAGGTAAGAGTGGGGATTCCTATGCCCCTCTGCATTCACTGAAGTGGTATTAATTCTTAAACTCATCAAGAAAGGGTAGAGACACCTTCCCCTCCTCTGCTGCAGGTGAAATGAAGCATGACTTGAAGTCCACAATTTGCAGTTTATTAAATCCCTGGGTGACAAAAAGAACTATTAGAACAAAAATACAAAATATAAATTGGGAAATTACTATTTCTGCAGCGTGACATGTACCTTCAGAGCATTTCATTTTTTCCAGCTCAAAATTAACCATCCACGCTGTAGGCTACAGATAAAAGCTAGTGGGTTTTCCTCAGAAATGTTACCTGTTGAATGACTATTTCAGTAGGTCAGATATTGTTCACTTTCATAGTTTCAAAGTTGGCAGAGTTGGAAGGGACCTGACCAGATCATCAAGTCTGACCCCCTGCCACGGCAGGAAAGAATGCTGGGGTCAAACGCCCCCAGCTAGGTGATTATCTAGCCTCCTTTTGAAGACCCCCAGGGTAGGAGCCAGCCCCACTTCCCTTGGAAGTTGGTTCCAGATCCTAGCGGCCCTGACTGTGAAGTAGTGCTTCCTGATGTCCAGCCTGAATCTACTCTCAGTCAATTTATGTCTGTTATTCCTAGTTAATCCTGGTAGTGCTCGGGGGAACAGGGTCTCTCTCATTCCCCCCTGGTGCCCCTTGGTAAGTTTACAGACAGCCACCAGATCCCCTCTCAGCCTTCTCTTGTAAAGGCTGAACAGGTTCAGGTCCCTTAGCCTCTCCTCATAGGGCCTGCCCTGCTGTCCCCTGATCATGCGAGTGGCCCTCCTCTGGACCCTCTTGATGCTGTCCACATCCCTCCTACAGTGCGGTGCCCAGAACTGGACACAGTACTCCAACTGTGGCCTGACCAGTGTCGCATAGAGGGGGAGGATCACCTCCTTGGACCTGCTCATGATGCATCTGTGGATGCACGACAAGGTGCAGTTAGCCCTACTGACTGTGTCCTCACATTGGTGGCCCATGTTCATCTTGGAATCAATAATGACTCCAAGTTCCTTTTCTGCCTCTGTGCTGATAAGAAAAGAGTTCCCCAGCCTGTAGGTATGCTGCTGGTTCTTCCTCCCCAGGTGTAGTACCTTGCATGTATCAGTATTGAAACCCATTCTATTCTTATCCGCCCATCCTTGTAACCTGTCCAGGTCTAGCTATAGCCTATCCCTCCCTTCTAGAATGCCCACCTCTCCCCACATCTTAGTGTCATCCGCGAACTTTGACAAGGTGCTTTTCACCCCCTTGTCCAAGTCGCTGATGAAGATATTGAACAGTGCGGGCCTGATGACCAAGTTCTGGGGAACCCCACTGCCCACATCCCTCCAGGTCAAAAATGACGCATCCACCACCACTCTCTGGGTGCAGACCTCCAGCCAATTTGCGACCCATCTGACTATGTAGGCATCAACGCCATAGTCGCCTAATTTTTTTTTATGAGAATGGGGTGAGACAGTGTTGAAGGCCTTCCTAAAGTCCCTTTCAAATTAAAGGCCTTTCAAATTAAGATAACCAAGAAATATTTAACTTTCACTGACTTATAGACTATCCAACTTGACTCCTTGCAGTATATCCCACAGCACATTACTGTACTTAGTAATGTAATTAATCTTGCCCATGATTATCTCTTGTAAAGCTCTCACTCAGAACTCCATACTATTATCTGCATCCTAAATTTAATCCTCAGAACCCTTTGATAGTAGGGCCTTTCCCTTACCCTTTCACTACCTCATCTTATAAACCATTCTACAGATCTCAGTTCGACTTTCCACTACAGGTAACTATTTTTAAAGCCAGTAAAGCAAATTCATATGTAGCACCCCTACATAGCACAAACTTTCTCTTCAGAGTTTGTGAGTTGCATTCAGGTGTTGGGTTTTTGGTTGTAAGCCGTGTTGGTCTAAGGACATAGGCAGGCTAGGCTCTTTGAATAGACGTGATATCTTTTTTCCAACTACTCAGTTGGTCTAATAAAAGATACCACATCTACTCAAAGAACCTTGCCTGAGCTTCATTCAGTCTTTCCTGAATGTTTGGAGTACTGTTCCTATATTATAGCTCTTCTCCCATGCCTGGGAAAGCCAACATTTGCCAACTGATGAGTACAGGGAAGCTGAGGAGCTCTTACTTCCTGGAAACCACAGTTTCCTTGTTGCTGAGATCCTAAGGGTCAAACTGGAATTTCCCCCTGTTCCAATTTTCAGTTTAAAAGCACCTTTAGCACAGTCTCTTTTCCTTCCACTTTCCTTCCCCATATACTCCTTTGCCTAAGTTGTTATCACTATTATTTCCTCTGGCTATCTCCCACCCACTTTACCTTTGCCTAAGTTGTTATCACTATTATTTCCGCTGGCTATCTCCCCCCCACTTTCCCCTGCCACAAGTGATAATTCTGTCTACTGACAGGCAGCAGCACAGTGCCAGTTTGTGTCCCATAATTACATCAAATCCTTCCTTGAAACACTATTCTCAGGCAGCATCTCTCTTTGCGCACGTCGGTGAAGTGCTTTGTAGTGGTGGCAGGATGTAGACAGTGCACACTGAACCAATCCAGCAGGTTGTAATTACAAAGACCCAGTAAAATGTGCAATCGAAGCAAGTTCTACTGGCAACCTGATCATCAGAAAAAAGAACTGTATAGGGGAGAATTGATTCAGGGGCCAAGTAGATGACACACAGCTTGCTGCAACTTGTTTTTCTACTAAGGCCTATAGGAATCTCAATGCTTTTCTGATAATCCCAGGGAAAATTTTCAAACGCCATCTACTTGATAGTCTAATAACCCTTTGTGCTCTTAAATACCTCTATTGCCAGCATTTTAGATGCTATTTTAAAGCTAAAGAATCAGCTTGAGATTTCCCTCCTGCCCTCCCCTGCTTTCTCCTGGATGTTACAGCCATCTGTACTATTTCAGTTTTAAGTAATAAAGTCCAAACAAGAGTTATTGAACTCTTGGCAAATTAAGTACTTTGGAGACAAACAGCTGAAAAAGGTGTACTGTAACTCTGGAATCCAAATGTGATGTGTCACCTGATCAAAGTACCTCAAGTGCCCTCCATGCCAGAGTCATACAAACTGGCTGGTTGTCACTACTGCTGTGAGACAAGTCCCCTTGTCCCCTTTCCTCTAACAGCAGGGAGGACTTAGAATTAGCATTAAAAATCTCCTACAATATTAACTTTGGGGTTGCAGCAAAGTTTAAAGCCTTATAGTCTGAACCTTCTCATCTGGAAGATGGGAGGGAAAAGGACATTTAACATTCTTAATAATGATTTAATCCAGTTTCAAATAAGGTTGTCTCATTAGAATCACATGTATGATCATATTTTCATGTTCCTCATTCCAAAGTTTATACTTAAGTTGCAAGTTTTATATTCTGTCCATTGTCCCTTAATTCTATCATAATTCAAAAGTTAGCACTTGTATTCCTATTTCATCATAGAGGGAAGTTGCATGCACAAAGCATCGCTTTATCTTTTGTACCATACATAACTTTTTTATTTGTATATAAATGGGATTTAATCACTCTTCTTACTAGAAAACCAGTATACTGTAACTTGATATAGATCCCTAATGAATCTCCTTATCTAAAAATGTCATTGAATTTTAGGGAAGCAGATTAAAATTGGAAAGGACTATACCCCTAATGCTGGTTCCAGGGTATTTCCACAAGTCAACCTGGAAAAAATGCTTCAAAATCATTTAAGTAACCTAGAAACCTAAGTCCCATTTTCAGAAGTGAGGTAGGCACTTAGCGCTAAATATTTAGAGGTATTTAGGAGCTTCAAAAGGAGGTAGGATTTTCAAAAACCTGCTAGAGACCTAGCCACATAGCTTCCATGAAAATTAATGGGAGTTGGACACTTTTGAAAAAAATCTCACTAACCACCTATCTTGGATACCTAATCATCTTAAATATCCAGTGACGAGGTACTTTTCTAAATCTTACCTAAAACCTCTTTTACAGCTCCGGTTGAGATATAGCTAAATCATCCCAAACCACTATTGTTTTCCAGCATACAAGATGCACCTGCATGTAGGATATAGCCTCCAGAAAGGATAAAATTGTGGAAACAACAAACATTTTGTTATACAGCTTTGGTGTTTAAAATCCACCTCAATTTTAGATCTCTCGGGGGGTGGAGGGTGCATCTGATATACCAGAAAATATGGAATGGTCATGAAATTTGGATACAGGATCATGCAAGTTTTCCACTACTTGGAAAGGAAATTAGATCATTTCATCAGTGCCATCAAATCCACGAATTACAGTCCGTTCATCCTAGAATCTAAACCTTAACCTAATCCTAACTGATCCAAGCCTTCATTTTAAGGCCATCTCTCCTATTAGCAGTTAGGATAATTTTATGAAACTACAACATAGTTTTGCATGTTTGTAGTCAAATTTAGTTGCACCACCTGAAGAAGAATGTCTTGCATTCAACCGCTTGTCTAAATCTAATCTCAACTATATAGTTGGTCCAATAAATGATACCACCCAAAAAAATCCGTGCCTCTCACAAGTCCTGGACCATCATGGCTACAACACTCTAATTGCATTCTTATTAGAATTTTAGTTTGAGAATGTATTTCCTTTCATTCATTCTTCACTGGAAGTCCATCTGGGAACCCTTTCCCATACAGCCTTTTCAGAGTGCAAGGAAGCCAGATTTTTAAAAGCTAGTTGTCATGTAGGCCTGTATATTGCGGGTGTGAGCAATGGTAAAAACAATGTTGAGCCCTCAATTACATACAGGCATAACTAGCATAATTTGGGTGTCTAAACACACAGTTGTTTCTGCCAAGAAGCTACTTAAAATTACAAAATGACTTCAATTGAACCCACAATCACTTACAGTACAAAAAAATAAAGGCTTAGGTAAACTCAGGAGGAAATGTTGGTTGTAAATGTCCACATCTTTATATGATTCTCTTCTGATGTAAAATTATTTCATTTTGCTTTTCATGCATGATCGAACACAGAACTATTGTTGATGTTGTAGAGCAGTTAACCTTCTGCACTGTAATCTAGAGCAGGGGTTGGCAACCTACGGCCCATGGGCCAGATCTACCCCATAGAGCCATTTGATCCAACACATGGATGTGGGGCTTTGGTAGTGCCTTCCCTGTGCTACCATTTAGAGAAGTGGCAGCTGCAATTGGGTCCCAGTACCCACCAACCTGTCTCTGAGGTGATCCGATTCATTCCCCTGCTTGCAAACTGAAAAGGTTCCAAATGCTGATCTACAGTATTTCATTAATACATACTTATTATTAATAACATTAATAATATTTGTTTCCTTTCTTGAAGCATGTTCCAAATATCCCAGCTTTAATTAAAAAGTGCAGCAAGACCCTGATGAAATGCAAAAGGCAAATCGCAAGGGGAAATGAAATGAAGTCATTGTCCTTCCTCCTAAAAGTGATCCAGTTATGATGCACTGCTACTTTACAAAATGAATGTTAGAAATAACACTTAATATTTTTTTTGATTGTGCTGCATTTTGCAAAAGAAAGAGCACAGAAAAAAGGAATCAGTGCTTTTGTCCAGCATGAAAATCTACCAAAAAAAACGCAAGACAATGACCTGAATCTTAAAAGAAATAGCAATCTGAAGAAGCCATCACCATTTCCATCACTGTCAGAATTAGCCAGGCCAAGGTCCAATATAATATAATTTCATCCCCAAAGACATCCCAAGACCACAAGCAGGACTGAAACTGAATTGAATAATTCTGCAGAAAGTACAAGAATACACTAAGATAGTGTTAGCTGTTGAGAGCATGTGATTATCAAATTCTACTGCCATTTAACAGCTTTAATTAATTTTGATCAAAGTCAGGGAGGAAAAAAATCTATGCAGAATAAACCACAGCACTACTATATCTGTGTGAAAGTCCCTGCTTTTAGAGTCAAGTTATGGTTGAGTCTGTGTGGATATTCCAAAGTGAAAAAAACCCTGTCCCTCCACTAAGCAAGCTACACCTCGTATAGCTGTCCACATATAAGAGCCCAAGGCATGGGTGTCAAATTCATCTGGCCCCACAAGCCACATAAATGGTGCAGGGTCTGGGGCATGAATGAACAGTGCATGGCCAACAGACCCTCCTATTACCACTGCACATGTTGGACCCAACATTTACTCCAGCCAGCTGGGGACCATGCCGCATATAGGATTTATGCAGGGCCAGTCCATGATGCAAGTCACATGACACTCCCACTCTGGCCGGTCCAGTACCTATGCTATATATGGTACCCACCGCAGAGCAGCTGAGGGAGTGGGGGCTGCTGCATCCAGCATGGGTCCAGACTGGCCAGGGTAAACACTGAATGTGGTATGTCTCCTGGATCAACACTGTGTGCAGCACAGGTTCCAGGAAGGCCAGAGTTCAGCATGTGGGTCAACTCCAGATCCAGGTGTAATACCAGGGGCCAAATAATGGGTCTTTATAGGTCAGATCTGGTCCATGGGCTAGAGCTGTGACACCCATAGCCTAAGGAACTAGAGTCTACCCAATACTGAAAGCAGCAAAAAAATCAGGCCAGAGGAGATGTGCTATGGTCCCACCCTCATACATACAGAAAAGCATTGGGAAGGGAGTACAGAAACTTTTTTTTCAACCACAGAATGAACTGCTCTTCATGATGCTCCCTACCCATGCTGTTCTTCGTTATCCAGCTAAAATTACTCTGTCTGCCATTCCTGGAGGTGCTTTAGTAGTTTGCAAATGGAAGCAGGGTTATACTGACTCCATGGATGTTACCATCCCACTCTGCTACAGAGTCTCTGCTTTGAAGTATTTCTTTCTTGGATCCCTTATAGGGTTAATCTGTGGCTTTTAATCAACCAAGTACACAACAAGGAGTTTTGTTTTAGATAAGTGAGAAAGTTCCGTTCTTTGTATCAAAGACAAACAATTAACAGTAGCCTGAACTAAAACTGTAGACAATCAGTTCAGCACTGGCTGCAGACAGGAATAGCATTCATAGTATCTATCCCATAATACTGTGCTTGCATGTTAGAAATTACAAGGCACAAAGCCAGTTCACAACTGAGGGTACTAACTGGTTGCAGTCCTGTAGTCATATTTGTCATTTAGTTTTACAGTATGGCTGCAAATAGCATGCCTTCTTGATGGAATTAGTTAATTAGAAAAATTAGCAAGCAATATAATGTTGCTAGGCACCATGCAGCCACTTTGAAATATAACATGCAAAGAAAAGCTAAGGCTAGATATGGAGGCTGCAGCTCCCAGAATGTTTGGCTCATCACGAAATGTGCAAGGGCTCACTAGACTGACATTTCCTCTCAACCTGGCTCCTTTCAGAGAAGCACCCATGTTCCTTTTATTCTTCAGTCCTTGCTCTTTTTCTTTTCTCCACCCTCCCCCTCCCCAAAAGGACAGCAACAATCAGCTGTATACTGTACACTTTCTTGACTCCGTCGTTGATTGTATTGGAGGTCCAGTTTCCAGGTTACTCCTGATAATTTCCCGTTCTCTCTCTCAAACAATACGTATTATTCAAGGGCAGACAGACAAATAGCCACTTGACATTTTAACATTGATAGATATGCCTAGCTTCAATGCTCCTGAAACCAGTGCAAAGTAGTGAAAGTCTCCAAGGATAATTCTCTCAAGGGTAAGTGCCCTATAGCTGTCACGCTTCTCCTAAACAAATGTAGTTTCAAAAATGTAAGTATGCAGAAACTTAAGTACCCAGTACAAAATTCTAAAATTGAATGAAAAACCAGAATAAGAAATAGTATACCCCACCTAATTTTCAGGTAACCCTACATATGAAAAAATAGGAAGACACATCCAGTACATTCAAAGTAAGGCATCCCTACAAATTTGTGTGTGTAAGTGTACATGAATCTTTGAAAGTAGACATTTTATACATGTACAAGTGACAAAGCAGTTCCTTTAAATCTAAATCCATTACCCACAGAAAACTAAGGAAACCTTTCTATTGATTTCAATGGGCATTGAATCAGCTCTGCATAGTTTTAAGATATGGATGTGCATGTTTGTAAAATGAAACAATGAGTTTTCCTGGCTTAAGATAAAACTACTGAATTTTTCTCTTGCTTACCATATTCACCAACTTCCCACCCTTTCACCAATAACTTTTAAGTCCAGATTACAAAATAAACTCATATTAAAAGATTATTTTTTTAGTCCAATAAGCTTATCCCCTAAATTATATTTTAATACAAGGATTCATCAATATCAAGTCACACTCACATACATCTTTAAAAAGATATACTACACAACATTATGGTTTTCTAAATCAGCACAGAAAACTACCACAAGTGTCTGTTATGAACACTGTATTGGCCTCCCCTGTTACAGATAGGCAAGAATCTCCCTCCCTTCACCTTCTTATTGTTTTAACATCAGGACTAAAAACTTTTATCAGGGTCCTAGAGCATCCTGGCAGTGTGCATGAACAAAAGGCCAGTTTCTTGGCATGTTTCTTTCTG
>NW_005841832.1:5440026-5440783 GCF_000455745.1 Alligator sinensis | reverse complement strand
TTCCCTATTCAGCCTGAGATGACACTTTCTCTGTATATTAATTTTAAGAAATGTGATTCTATTTGGGCATTCAGTGATAAAAGGTAGCTCTTCACTACTTTAAAAAGTCCACATAGCATCCTAATGCCACAGGGTTACAAAGCTACTTGTTTAAGTAGAACCACAGACCAGCTAGGGCCCTGCTACATGTCACGACCCAGTGATTTTTTGTGCCTCGGCACTATGGAATTTCCTGGCCACATGAGAGCTCCTTTGCACAGCAGAGTGTTCTGCTGCAATTAAGAGCCTGCGTGCAGGAGAGTTCCCGCCAATTTGCAGTTTCCTTTGCAGGATGCATTTCTTCTTTGCAGCACAGGGATGCAAGATGCAAAGAGTTCCCGCTATTCGGATGCAAATTTGTGCCCCGTTATTGGCCAGTGCTAAATTATTCACACGTGGCAGCTAGTAATTGGCTCGCTGGCCGTTTAAAATTCCACGCGACTTCCGCCCTAGTCGAAGAGCTTTGAGCACGCTGCAGAGTGTCTCTGAAGTTATCTGACTTGCGGCTGCCGATCGATAGACTGATCACCTATTGATCTTTCTTCCCGTCACCGAGCACAACCCCAACGTACCCCTTTCCCCGCCGGCTTCGAATTGCGGATGGATTAACTGGCTTGGGCCCCGCCAGCTGGAACAACTCGTATGGTTGTTCCGACGACCAGACCAGCTGCGTCGTGATTGCAAGCGGCGTGAGTAAAGTTTTTTACAACCAATAAGT
>NW_005841832.1:5431737-5434091 GCF_000455745.1 Alligator sinensis | reverse complement strand
TGGGCCCCGCCAGCTGGAACAACTCGTGTGGTTGTTCCGACGACCGGACCACCTGCGTCGTGATTGCAAGCGACGTGAGTAAAGTTTTTTACAACCAATAAGTTGTCTGCGCCTCTCCATTCACCAGCCCGCCCTGACGTACGAGCGTAACTCAAGTCGGCCCTGGCCGTCCGAGACACTACACATTCAAATTACAGCTGGATAGAAACCAGCTATAGGAGTTGTTACACGTTTTCAAGTACTACTTTATAGTTGATTGGCTCTTTTTATAGCCAACCAACTATGACTGGATAGTCATTTTTATCGTGTGATAATTGCTTTGCACTTGTGGCTGGTCAAAATTTTTTGTGCAATTAACCCATTAATTGTATAATACATGTAAAGTGTAGCAGGGTTAGACTTCACACATAGATGAGTAATGTTCCTCTACAAACTAGCTCTCAATCTCTCTCTCCTACTACTTTAAAAGTAAGAATGACTTCCAGTACTAATGCTGAGTTTTACAAGATACATTTGATGTGCGGCTAGGTTTAGGCTATCAAATCAGTTATATCCCTTAGTGAGCTGGAAGTACAGTATTTGATCTATTTAGACCATTATTCTTTATTTCATTGGTTTAAAGCTTGATCTGAATCCTATTTGGGTCAGTGGGAAGGCACCTATGACATCAACTGGTGTTGCTGCAGACCTATCATCATCATTTTCTGATGCAGGTTGGAAGAACCCACTGTAGTTTGTGGAAAACATTTGGGGGCTTAAATCTGTGTTCTACACTGGAATGAAAATGAGTCCTTCCATGATTTTTTCTTTTTTAAAAGGGGGGAAAAGATGCCCAGTAGCCAGGCAAGTCAAGGGGCTCACCCAGCATGAGGGTTCGGCTGGAATATAGGCGGCCACGCCTGCAGTAGGCTACTAGGAAAGGCTAGATCAGCAAGGTGGGAGCACAGATTACCCAAGTGTTAGGTTGGGGTCTGGGCTGAAGGGGCGGAAAATGCAAGGACTAAGTTCCAGGGAAGCTGAGAGGGGATATTTGAGAGATGTAGCCCAAGACACGAGGCCAGATCAAAAACCAGGGCTCAGACAGCCAGTACCAAGTTTCAGGGGAGATGTGAGATCAGGGTCAGGAAAAGTAGAAACTGAGTCAGGGGCCAAGAGAACCAGAAAGGACAGTGAACATGAGGCTTGCCAAAACGGACTGAGGCTGTGTGAAAGTATGCCTGCAGCCTGAAGCTGCAAGTGTGCTAAAAAGAGTGAGTGGAATTTTCAGCAGCCAATCCCATAGCAGAAAACTGAGGCAGTCGCATTGCCAGGGATCAGGGGCAGGTCTGATATCCCAAGTGCTTGGCCATGCAGGACATGCTTGATGAGAGTCCCCGGCACCCAGATTTAAGCCCCTGCTGTCTTGGATTCAAAGTAAATACCTGGATCTGGGTCACCCACATCCTGGGTTAGTGCTCATTGTACTGAACTATAGGATCACTTTCTTGGTCTGGTTCATTTATCTTCCCTTTTTAATTAAAAAATAGAACAATCTCAAACTGGAAAGACTGATGTATAACAGTTAGTGGTTAGGGCACTAACTTGGGATGTTGAAAACCCCATTCAAGCTGCTGTGAACTGGGCAGAACAGATGTTCAAATCAGAATTTCTCCTCATCCCTGGTGACTGCCTCAAATTAGCGGGTATGTCTATTAGGCCTGTGCAAAGCGACTAGTACTCACTTTGGATTCAGCTGAATGGGGGGACAGTGATTCGATTCAATGATTTGAATCACTGTCCTGAATTGATTTGGCTGTTGCCGATTCTCCGAATCTCCCAGGCCCATCCCCCGCCCGCGCTCCCAGCCCAGAAATGGCTGCCACGCCTGCCCCAGCTTCCCAACCCCCACCCCATGCCTGCCCCAGCTTCTGGCCCTTTAAAAAAAAAAAAAAAAAAAAAAAAGAGGGGAGAGATCCCCACTGCCCCCCACTGCTCAAACTGCATGGGGAGTTCTTCACGAGCCCCCTGACCCCTGCCACTCCCCCCAATGGCTGCCCTGCCCACCCCAGCTCCAGCCCTTTAAGGATTAAAAATCCCCAAAACCCCAGACTCACCAGTTCCTGTCCGGCAAGGGGTGATCCCCGCTGCCTCCCCCCCACACCTTGTGAGGGGCTCTGCATGAGCCCCCTGAAGTCCTGAAGCCACTGCAAGAGCAGCGAGTCCCTGGGTTGTTTTCGGGGTTTTTTCCTTAAAGTGCCAGCGCTGGGGTGGTCATGGCAGCTGTGGGGGGGGGGCCTGTGGCAGAGCCCCCCATGCAGTTTGGGCAGTGGGAGCAGTGGGTATCGCTACCCCCTGCCCAGCAGCACCCAGTTAAA
>NW_005841832.1:5429789-5431706 GCF_000455745.1 Alligator sinensis | reverse complement strand
CCCCAGCCCCTACTTACCAACTCCGAATCCAAAGTCCAGCTCCCTGCTGAAGCAGGTGGGGACTGCCCGAATCATTGAAGCTCTCCAAATCTTTTCCAAAGTTTCAGAAAGCTTCAAATTGATTTGCACCTTTTTACTGGTCCCCTGATTCGATTCAGATTTGGAGATTCAGCCACTGAATTGGGCGGAATCTCCTCCAAATTGAATCAGCACCCAAAGCTTCGCACAGCCCTAATGTCTATATCTATCATCAGATATTCCATCCTGGACCTGAAAATCCTTCCCAATGAAAATAGTTGTTGATATATTTACATGCAAATAATGTTTCAGTTTTGACAAAATGGAAGTTGTTGAAAATTTTGGACCAGCTCTAATATACAGTAACATACACTAAGAATTCACACAAATTAGTGACACGAAATGCATAGGACAAAATGAGCAATCCTTGCTGGATTTTCAATCTATGTTTCCAATAATGATAAAAGCTTTAAAAGGAAACAGCCAACCAACACCATTTGCAAGCAATCTATTTCTGGTTCCTAGTATTAAAATCTGGAGAGAGAGCAGTTCCTGAAACACTATCTTATAATAAAATAGTCAAATTAATTATATTAGGTATTTATGGAATTTAGGGTGTGTACTTCTTGCAAAACAAAGTAGTATTTAGGGTTAGGGTAAGTAATCTTCTTACCAAAAAACTTCTACATGTGACCCAAAACATCTTCCTTTAATGAATGGATGCCAAAAAATTCTCATTGCAGGAAGCCTCACCCAAGTGGCAGGAAAGTTCAGAAAGTAAATGTTGCTAATACTCTGTTGTCATATGTTCTGTTTATCTATACTACCAAGATTTTCTTGCAAACTGGCCAGCAACAGCCAACATTGATCATTCTTCACAGTTTCAATTCATGTAAAAAAATACTGTGAATATTCTTCATCCTTCCAAGCTGCCTGGCCTTATTGAACTGAATCAGCATGTCTGGTATTACTACTATTCTTCTGAAACTGATAGTTTCGGAGATGCAGATCGAGCACTTCCTTCAGAGAGCACACTAATACTGAGCCATAATGCTAAAGGACATGCATCAAGGAGGAGGTTTTTTGTTTTTAAACAGAGCTGCAATATACCTCCTTAGGACATAAAGTCCATATACTTAAAATTGACTAACATACTAAAGTTACCGTGGGTATAACTGGAGATCTGTATTTGTACCAGTGGTGTTTTAGGTATGGCGCATTTGTTTCATCTTTATTTTCAACAGTAAAACACCTCAATAACATCTGTGTGGCTCATTCACTGTATCATCCATATTACAGAAGGTAAATCTTGAAATCTCAACCTTCAAAATGTAGACTTCCAAACTTGTACATGCACATACATGTATCAACATCTAAAAGGAGCGATGTTATAGTTTGCATCTGCAGAAACTACAATAACTGGGTATCAGCTGTTCACAACCCCAAACAAATGTAAAAGAAGGAGGCAAAGTTTTGAGTCCCAAAGTACCAAGGAGTTTTTGTACATGGGTAACTGTTTCTGGCAACTACTCAGTTAAATGGTTGGGTAATCTATGCTCCCACCTTGCTGGGAACCACTGAATGCTAGTACCTGATGAAGAATGTCTTGCATATAAAAAGCTTGTCTAATTCTATCCGAATTATACAGTTAGTCTAATAAAAGAAAATGACCATAAGAAATCCTGGCCTCTAGTACAAAATAAAACACTATTAGCATCACTATTGTGGTTTTTAGTTGCAGCAATAATTATTTTCCAATAGGAAATAACTGTACTGAAGAAAAATAATCTTGTCACTTTGTGTTTATTTAAATCCTATGTGAACCAGTTACTTGTAGGTGCATTTTAAAACTTGGCATAGGAGCTCTTAATCTCAGTTCCACCACGGGCCAGCTAGCAG
>NW_005841832.1:5422256-5429779 GCF_000455745.1 Alligator sinensis | reverse complement strand
GAATGCAATTCTGTTTTCAAGGGTGCCAACTCCCTGCACCTTCCTCCTTTGTTTGGAAATCACCACGGCCACCCACAGAGTAGCCTCTTTCTGCAGTTAGGCCACCCAGAATCAGATAGGGTATAAAATAAAACACTCAGTGGGTGCATCCCCATGAGCGTGCAAGTGTGGTTTGCAGCACTACAGACCTATCTGCAGTGCCGCAAACTGCACGCGCTGCACATGCAGGCATTTGCTGTACTGCTAAATTTGCAGCACGGTGATTTTTTTGTTTTTTTTTTTTGGCACCAGGATCTCTTGGTGTCAAAAAAGCAGGGCGGCGCACACAGCAGCAGTGTGTGCCACCCAAAACCAGAGCCTGACCAGCCCGAGTCACACTCGGGCTGTCAGCCAGGCTTTGTTCACCCAGATCAGTGCTGCTGGAGCCCTGGAAGGCCCCCAGAACCTCAAGTAAGGCTGCTGGGGCCAGTCCAGGTGTTCGTCCCAGCCTTCCTTACCCCACCTGTGGCAATTTGCCACATGCCAAAGGTGTTCCCCAGGGACAAGCAGCAATGGCACAAATATGTGCCGCTATTTGTCTCCAGGGAAACTCACGTGAGCACTTGTCTAGATGTGCCCATTGTGTCTATCAATAGCACAATCTGGCCCTTTAATTATAATAGTCACAAGTGACTGTATAATTTACCAACCTCATTGATCATGATCATCTAGACCATGGGAAAACACTGCATCAGAACAAAAGGAAAGTGTGAACACACATTCACCCAATTATCTATAAACTAGCAAAATATCATGCAGAACTATTACATGAAGGTATACACCACCTTAGTTGTAGTAATGCATGAAAAAGTGATTTCTTCACCTTGAAACAACTTTCCTAAAATGTCTCCACACCCCCGCCAAGTCCTTCTAAAAAAGTAAACTTTACCAGTGTATACTAATCTACTATAGCCAATTTTCTCTTAAGATATTAGTGACAAACACTACACACTTGCACATTTTGCTGCAAATACAAGGAGCATTATTCTGATTTCACAGCATGGTAAGGGAAGAGCAAGTCCATTGAAGACAGTTGATTTACAATAAGCATAGAACATGTTTCAGCTTGAAAGGAATCAGGGATATCAATATCTCCATGGGGATTGGACTCTATATGTAATTGTATTTTTAAGCTATATTCTTTTACTAGAAAATCAAATGTATTTTGCTTGTAGACTTGAAAAAGAAATTGAAGCTCTGGAAAAAGAAGAAATGAAAATCTCAGCTAATGAAGCAGCAATTTTAAAGAAACTTAAGTCAGTTGAGAGAACAGCTGAAGACATAATAAAGGTTAGTCCTAAAATCATCTCAGAAACCAGATTCCTTACTAGACTGTATGTGTCATAATAAATAAAACAAAAGCTAAAGTAATCCTGGGACTAGTAATGAGATTTCATCTTTAAGAAGTTCACTTGTTCAAATCTAACAAATCAAGGGAAATCAAAAGATCACGTCATCTTACAGCTAAGTGACCTATATGGAAAGAGGCTGGTGGTTTCATGCCATAATTCAATGGAAAAAATTCCCAAAGACAATCATAAAAACTAGGCCTACTGTTGCCTCTAAGGCCACGTCCAGACAAGTGTGGACATGCAGTGTGGGGTGCCACAGACCCGTATGCAGGACCACATATGCAGGCATTCCCTGACCTGCTACTTTGCAGTGCAGAGGGGTTTTTTGACCCTGGGATCTCCCAGCCAAAAAATAAAGTATGGTGGCACATGTAGCGATCTGCTGGAGCATGCCCCAGCTACCAACCAGGCTCCCAGCTGCAGAAGCATCACAGCTGCAGCTCCCCACAGCCTCCAGCACTGCAAGTAAGACCTCTGGGCCAGCAGTTTCTGGCACCAACCTCCCCCACCCCACCTGGGTTAACCTGCCACACGCCAGAGTGCATATGGAATGGGTGCTCCCTGGGGACAAGCAGCAGCGGCACAGTGTGCCACTGCTATTTGTCCCCAGGGAAACAAACAGCCATGCTTGTCTGGATGTAGCCCGCCTGCTTTGTAAGTAGTCTCAGCATAGAAGGCAAAAGATTCTTTAAAAAAAAGTGTGGAGACTGACCCTTTTAAGCCTTGAGAGGTAGTCACACCAGTAAAAGATATGTGGCTATTTCACATCCTTAAAAAGTACTTGCAGCAAAAATCTCAGTACCATTAAACATTTTCTCAGATAGGGAACTAATGGCAACAGCATTTAAGAACAAGGATTTTGTGGGTGATATTAAAAAAAAAAAATCCTTGCCTTTTGCACGTTACCTGGACTATCACAACTAAAACATCACTCCAACACTACCAACAGCATTCAAGAAATCCTCTTATCTCCCATTTTAAAAAGGAACACATGCACACACACTTATCCTACAAAGTGAATAGAGACTCAGGAGTAGCCACTAAAGGTCAACAAGCCTGGGGTCCAATTATAGGAGCAAATGGCACATAAGTGACAGGACACAAAGCCCTATTGGTGTCAGTTGCCACGTCTACATGTGTGCTTTACTGAAGAATAGATTAATTAGCTGCAAAGTAAAACATCACCATCTACATGTGCAATGGTGGTAGGCCACAGAAAACTAATTTACACCAGCATAAGATAGTACCATCAGGAATAGTACTCTTATACTGATATGATTTACTGGAATTAAAAACTCATGTGTAGACACTGACCACAGATGTAAATTGCACCTGCTCAGCCCAGCCAGCCAGGGCCCAGATTCCTGCCTGCAGCCTAGCTACACATCTCCATACTTTCAGCACCCTTGTACCCCAGCCAGCCCCTCCAATGCCACCCACAGATCCCAGGGCTGACCCCCCGCATGCCCCTTGCCAGCCCAAGCCACTCAAATTGCTGCTGTTCCAGACACACATTTGGGTGCTGCACCTGGGAGTAGTTTACGTTGCATCAAACTGCTCCAGAATTTATTGCTTTGCATTAATTGCATGTGTAGACACACCCAGTGGGAACTGCTAACAGCCTTGGCTATCCTTTAGCTTTGTCAGTCTAAGGATGGAAGCAATTCCCCATGAAGTGATCCACTAGGAAAACCCCTGTCCCCAGTAACCTAAATCAGGGCTGTCCCACTTCTGTGTAGCGGAGGGCTACACACCAGATTGGTCATGGGTCCCAGACCCCAGGCCCTTGACCTGCACATGGCGCATGTTGCAGGGGCTATACGTTGCACAGAGCCCCCAGGATCCTCAGTACATGGCCAGTGCAGGTTGCCAACGCCACACAGTCAGCTCAAGTCCCCCCCACAACCTCACAGCAATGAATCCCTCCCCACTCCCAACTGTGGTGCCATGTGCACAGTGAGCTCATCAGGCCCCCACCTACCATGCTTCCCTGTCCAGCTTCTGTAGCAGCAGAATCAATAGTGGGGGAGGGGAAAGGAGGAGGGGAAGGGGAAGGGCAAGTGGCAACTGGGCAGGATCACATTTACATCTCACAGGCTGAGTGCAGTCCATAGGCCACCAGTTAGACAGCCCTGACCTACATGTACAAATCTATGGTCTGCTTGTCAGTGCAAGGAGAAAGCAAGAAAGGAGAAGCAATGTCTCAACTAGTCGAGCCCAACTTTAAAACAGACAGAATGTCAGAGAGGAATAAGCCAATGGTGGAGCCAGATTCCCCAAGGGAAACTGCTGGTGAAAGATGTTTTACCATTCCCTGGTCCCTTTCACATTAAGATGAGCTATGTAAAAAGTTGAAACAAATGTGTTCAAGTTAAAAAAAAAATGCATCTCTAGTTAAGGTCTGAAAATCATAGTAATCTCATTTCTCCCTCCCCCTGCTTTTTTTTGGTCTGTTTTTTCTTAGTCTGTGAAGGCAGAAAAAGCAAGTGTTCATGAAGGTACGTTCAACCAATGCCTTTTATCAATATCAAATATTAACACTTGTTGTATGCTACCAGTGAAAATATAGTAACATTTGTTGTGCCATCTCCATGTTCACAGAACAAGCAGACTACATATACGCCAACATACCTGACCTGCCAAAGTCCTTCAGACCTTCTGTGCTGAAAAGGATAGGACATACTGGAACAGAGGATGATGAAGAAAACAGAAGAGGTACAGTTCTGTACTAACTCCAAAAAGAGCTGAGATGTGAAATAATGCAGAAGCCTCTTAAAAATGGGAGTGGGGGGAGGAAGACTAACAACTTAGAGAAAAGACAAACAGTTAAAACAGGCTAAGTTTCCTTCATGTACACAGGTGTACCTTTTCAGGAACTCCACCAAAATCTAGGATGTGACACTAGTGTACTGCAAGAGTGAGACCTTAAACTTTCCCACACTTGCTTCCAGCACTTACTTCCTAGACCTGATTTAATCTCAACACCCCTACCTGGGTTTCCCGTCCCCCATTCTTACAGTTTCAGTGAGAATTTAGACCAGCTGAGCTACCCAACTTTTACCACCTTTTCTCCACAAAATTCCAACTCCAATGTCATTAAGACCAACGATATGATTGTGAATGGTGCTCAGCTCACTCAATTTCTATTATCTCTTATTGCTTAGCCCCTTGAGGGAGTCTTCTTCAATGGACCAAGTTCAAACCTGGCTTTCTCACTTGCTGTCGTTTCAAGGAAACTTTGGCTCAAATGGCTGCTTTCCTATCAGAAATGGGCCCTAAACAAAATGTTGTTTCTTATCTTCAAACTGTGAGGGAGAGATCAGGTGATGAACTGGGAATTTATAAACAAAAAGGATGTACAGTATTTGAATTATGCAGTCAATCATTTTCATTATACTGAACCAAAAGCCAAGAGCTGGCTGTGTGCCTCTGGGGCTTCAGTCTCAAAGTAAGAACTTGTACAGTACAAGCCCATCTCTGCTAAAAAGTAACCTTAAAATATCTGACACTTTATTCAAACAATTTACCAAAAAAATAAAGTCTTAATATTCATTGCAGGTGCAATGTTATTAGTTGTTAAGTACTTTTTTTTTCCAAACAGCATTATTTGCCATGGAAATTAAAGTTGAAAGAGATATGAAGACTGGGGAGAATACTGTCTTGTCTACAATTCCTCTTCCATCTGATGACTTCAAGGAGACAGGAGTAAAAGTCTACGATGATGGGAGGAAGTCTGTCTATGCAATGTGTTCCAATGGCAGCGTAACACACAATGGCATGGATGAACTTGCACCTGTTGAGGTGGAGGACCTTTTAAGGAAAGCAACTGAAAAAAATTCTAAATCCCCTACAGAGTATCATGAGCCTGTGTATGCAAACCAGTTCTGCAGGCCAACAACTCCCCAGACAGATAGATTAGTTTGCAGGCCAAATAGGGAAGATACACTTAAAAAAGAAATGAATGGACTTGGCAATCACCTGAATGAATCCATCTATAACAAAGGCAATAGGCAAAGTGTAGAAAACAGTTTTGATCTTCCAAAGGCACCATTGCCAAAGTCTCTATCACCAGGGCCCCTGCAAATGGAGGAAAAGTCACACATTAGTCCAAAAAGCAGGGTAATGCAGGACAGAGAGAAAGAAGCTCTACAACAAGATTTAGAATCCTGTCAGTATACAAGAGATCGCCGCTGTGAGACCGTGCTTATGAACTCTGAGCACACCCACAAAACATCACCTGCACCTCAGGAAGATGATAAAGATGTTCGATATAGCATTGTTCAAGCTGTGCCATGTTACATGGATGATACAGAACCTGTAACAATGGTTTTCATGGGTTATCAGCATGTAGATGATGAAGCAGAAGCAAATAAAAACTTGTCAGAATATGATGGAATTATTCGAGCAGAATTAGTCATAATTGGTGATGATGATGACGAAGACAACAGCAGCAAATCTGAGAATCCATCCTATCATCCTGTCGGTCCTTATAGTCAAGTTTATCAACCAGTTAAACAGCAACAAGCAGATGCTCAAAAGAGAATCCCAGACGGCAGCCTACATGGAAATCTAAGCAAATTACCCCACAAAAATTCTCTCTCACTACAAGAGCAAGAGGAATGCTTAAACTCCCCTATGCATCATGCCCATCCTCAGGGCCAGACATCTGGAGATGGTACTGAAGATCCCTCATTAACAGGTAACAAAAAAGGAAAGTCCTGTCACTGCTGTTCACTCATGTAGGAGACTGCCTGTGTTATGCTTTTCACCTACTAACAATCCTTTTCCACTTTCCCAGTCTTGGACTGACAAATGGACTAATACAGAGTTTACAGTATTTTTCCCCCTTCTGTTAGTTAATAAATGCCAGTTGGTATTTTTAGTACTGTCAGATGCTTTTCTTTCACCTTCAGCAATGCACTATTTACCAGATCAACATTTTGAGAACAAGTTTTTGGAAATAAATTTTATCTTCATGATCTCCGAAGATTTAAAAAAAAAAGTAAAGCAACTTTGCAATGTTTTAGTTTTCCCTTGAAACATCAATTTAATTCCATTTCTGGCATTGACTACATGAGAACAATAAGTGCAGCTTGCTTCTGTGTGGCTAAGGGCATTGCTTAATACTGTGTACCTCTCTTCTGGAACTTACCTGTGCCTATCTATGTTCTAACTACTTCTAGTATAATCCAACTTGCACCTTAAACTAGCAAGACTGTTCAACGGGTAGCTTTATATTCTCCTTAAATCAAGTCTTGCCTTTGACAATGTTTATGCAAATTTTAATACATTTGTTAGCTTGATTTACTTCAGTATTTTTATAATGTTTAAATTACATTTACAACTAAACCACTTACCTGTCTGTATGCTAACAATCAGTCTGTCTGTCTGTCTAGTCTCTCCATTAAAAATACTTTACTTTTTTTCTAATCTGTTAATACACAAAAATCATACAGTTTCATAGTATAAACTTTTATAATAAAATGTCTTTAAAAATCCTTAATTACCAAGTCTTCTAGCAAAGTAACAGGTTATTTTTTAAATATACTGATACTGCATTTTAGTTATTTGTAAAAAAATCATCTAAAAGAACAAGAGCAGTATATTTCAAATCAGCCAGTAACAGTTATTACAGTTTTAAAAGGGGAGGAAAGATATCCTAACTCACTTGGATATAGTCAAGGGGCCCTACTCCTGCATCCTATTCTAACTCCCCTTCCTCTTCTCCAACATTGCCTATAAATTTCCCAGGGAGTTTTGGTGGCAGGAGAAATACAATAGTGAGCTCTACCTAAATACACTGTTGGGACCTTCTTATACATTACACTTAGCACATGTTATATTTAGATTGTAGTAAGCACTAATGTGACTTAGTAAGTTTTCATAGAATCATAAGGCAGTTTTTTGAGCAGCTGCACATTAATGCTTGCTGCAACTCATGGGTAACTGGTGCCTCCCAAGTCTGGGGGGACACCAGAGCTCCAACTGGAGGGGGGGGGAAGAAGAGGCGGTCCCCCAGAGGCCTATCACCAAGCATGAAGTCACCAGTGGCGAAACTGGAAGTGCACTTAGATTCATAGATGTTAGGGTCGGAAGGGACCTCAATAGATCATCGAGTCCGACCCCCTGCAT
>NW_005841832.1:5419152-5421751 GCF_000455745.1 Alligator sinensis | reverse complement strand
CCACCCAGCAGGTCATTCCCTAGGCTGTAGGTGTGCTGGACATTTTTCTTCCCTAGGTGCAGCACTTTGCATTTCTCCTTGTTGAACTGCATTCTGTTGTTATCTGCCCACTTGTCCAACCTTTCCAGGTCTGCTTGCAGCTGTTCCCTGCCCTCCGGCGTGTCCACTTCTCCCCATAGCTTTGTGTCATCTGCAAACTTGGACAGAGTACATTTCACTCCCTCGTCCAAGTCGCTGATGAAGACATTAAAGAGTATCGGTCCAAGGACCGAGCCCTGCGGGACCCCACTGCCCACACCCTTCCAGGTCAAAACTGACCCATCCACCATGACTCTCTGGGTGCGACCCTCCAGCCAATTCGCCACCCACTGGACTGTGTAGTCATCCAAGTCACAGCCTCTTAACTTGTTCACCAGTAACAGCACTTCTGCCAGCAGTTTCGGTTTCACAGCTGGAGTTTCCAGGGGGTGCACGGCCAATCTCAGGAGGTGTACATGTACCCCTTGTGTCGCAAATGCTGCAACTTAAATATAGATTGTAGTACCATGCTGCAGTCTTAAATCAGCTTTGGTGGGATCCTAGACCCGAGACTGAAAGTCAGCTGATTTTTGGCTTCTGCCCTGTTCAAGGCTCTGTTGTGGTGTAGGGCTAAGAACATGGGCAGGGCATGGAGGGCTCATTCTAGCCACTGCACAGGACCTGGTTCAAGGCTGCAGTGCAGTACAGGGGCTGGAAGCAATGTCAGTATGGTAAGGGAGCCAGTGCCAGTCCCGACCCTGCACTGCATGGGAGCCAGTTCAAGGCCCAGGTGCATCAGGTTTGGCATTTTCAACTACTGTTGTACAGGTATCAGTTTATTCATTGGAGCCCTTCCTATAAAAAAAGACAACAGGCAAAGTGGAGAAAACATTTTGGAACACCATTTGAGAACCTACTCCATTCTCCACCAGTTTTATTTCTGTGCAACATTGTCCCTCTGGCACAACAAAAAGGAGAAAACAGATTACCGAGTGAAATTCTGGCCCTGTGGCAGTTAACAGAATTTTTGTCACTGAATTCCAAGGAACCAAATTTTACCTCCAGCATTAAAAACTATCTCCAAGCAGAGAATCTTAAAGTGTTGAATGGAACTTGGAACAGAGCCATATCCTTCTCTTTCCCCAACCTTTTGTCACCACTCCTTGCCATAATCTGATCCATAGAAACAAGCCAGGAAATGACTAATTTTTTTTTCCAAACAGCCTTGTAGTCATAGCACTTGTTCTGAAAAAGAAACAAAACCAGGAAAGCTTTGCATTTAAAACAACAATACATTACAAAAGGCTATTCCTTAAGAAGGGAGGAGGAAAAGAGTTTATAAATCAGTAATTCTCTTAAATATCAGCACATCAGACTCACCCCATATCTCCAGTGAAATCAAGGATTA
The DNA here is from genome assembly GCF_000455745.1 of Alligator sinensis. Lineage (NCBI taxonomy): Eukaryota > Metazoa > Chordata > Crocodylia > Alligatoridae > Alligator > Alligator sinensis. The sequence continues at coordinate 5,420,325 of NW_005841832.1, read as the reverse complement.
CCCCAGGGCTGAACATATTCTCTCTGTTTATCATTAAACCAGTCCACAAGTTCTTGTTTGGCATTTGAGACCAGAAAATCTGGGCCAAATGCTCCTGGTTTCTGTGTAGCACAGAGAAGAATGGAAGCTTGGAGCTCTGTTAGAAATGAAGGAGAGCATGGATAGCTGGAAAGCAAGCCAGACTGGGCCTTGCAAACTCCCAACGGAAAGAAAGGAAGGTAATTTCCAGAACAAAATCCTGCAGAGATTAGCATGGTTTAGGGACAGCTAGCCGTCACATGGGACATGTGCTCTTCTTTACTCTAAGGGGTTTCAACCAGAGTTGAAAGTACCCCTGCTGGGATCTTGTGGGGAGCCGACATGGGCCTGCATAGTAAGGGAGCTCTGTTCCTCCCTCCCTCATTCCCCTACTCCAGCTCTAGCCACAGCACAGCCGAGCTGGCATCTGCATGCTGCTGCTGCCACCACCAAGAGGCTTGGGCAGGGGTTAGGGGAATGGAACCACCATATCTCATGGGCCCAGCTCAGGTACCTGGGAAGAGCCTGCAAACGGGAAGGGTGCTCCCTTCCCCCATCCCCCTGCCCGAGCCTCTTGACAGCAGCAGCTCATACCTGCCAGCTTGCAACTACCGGCTCAGCTTTGCTGTAACAGCAGCTGGGGCATGGGGAGCTTGGGGTAGAATGAAGCCCCCCTGCCTCATGGCCCCCTTCCCCCAACTACACTGGCTAGGGTTTCGTAGGCGTGGCCTAACTCACTCCAAGGCAAGGGGGCTCTGTTCCACCCCAGCTCTGGCCACAGCAAAGCAGAGCTGGCAGCTGAGTGCTGCCACCATCAAGAGGCTTGGGCAGGTGTGTGGGGGAAGGGATCACAGGTCTGGCTTGGCTCCCCGCAATACCTCAGCTGGGGTAGCTGGGGGAAGCCTATGAGGTGGGGGGGGCTCCCTTCCCCCACCCCCTACACAGGCCTCTTGACAGAGGCAGCACACAGCTGCCAGCTTAGTTTTGCCACAGCTGGAGCTGGAGCTGGGGAGGCAGGAGGGAGGAGGGGGTGAAGGGAACAGAGCCCCTCCCCTCCACATGGCCCAGCCCAGCTTTCCCCCCCACCCCAAGATCCCCAAGACCTCAGCAGTAGTTGGGGGGGGGGGCACACAGGGGGGAGGCAGAGCTAGGGAG
>NW_005841832.1:5415189-5419142 GCF_000455745.1 Alligator sinensis | reverse complement strand
TGCTCCTGGAGTGTCCCCAGCTGCTGGCCAGAGCTGGTGCAGGCAGGCTCGGGTCCCTGTTGGGTTCAGTGGCACTAATTCATGGTGCTTTGTGTACAAGTGCCATGAGTTAGAGCTCCTCCCTGACAGGCTGCCTAAACATCTGTAGGCACCCCAAGTCTTCTGAGTGTGAATGCAAAAGAGAAAAATAGTAGAAATGGAAGAAATGGTAGCTCTCATTTAGTGGAGCTAAAGAGAGGTTAGTTTGTTTATTCACACTTTCTTCTGATCTGTTAGACATTATGGTCCTGACCATATGCTATCTGCTGTGCATTAATGAAGTTAATTCTAATATATATGCTCAGAAAATGAGCTGTACTAATTTTTAATAGTGCTAATGAATTCATTCTCTCTGTATATTTCCTTTTTACTGTGAAATTACCCAAACTAATCCTTTCCAATGATTTTTCTCTCTAATACTAAAATAACCCTAACTGTCAGTTCTAACCACTGGAGGTATGTACATTCTTTTTCTAAACAAGGAAATTTAAAATTAAAAGTAGAACACTAGTCATAATATTCACTTAGATGTTTTTGTTCTTTATCCACAGCTTTAAGGATGAGGATGGCAAAGCTGGGGAAAAAGGTGATTTAAACAGCCACAGTGTCATGGACCTAGAATTAGGTTTTGGTTCAAAGAAGAATAAAGCTTAGAGGAAGAACTCTTTTATCCCATTTTCTGGACTTTAACACTTTTTTTGCTTATGTAAAATTATATTGTACACATTTCTGTACCTATTCCTAAAACTGCTGACCTTAAAAGACCATCTAGTCAAAAAGAAAAAGGTGAGGTAGGGAAGAGGTGTATCACCGTCAGGTATCTGATTACCATTTATATGTATACATATTTAAGAGCAGTGCAAATCAAATTCCAAGGTCCTACTGAAGCAAAATTTCCAGTAAAATCAGTGGGAGATTTGTTCAAGTAAAACCTAATCTGCTTTACCTTTATACAGGCAGACTAATATACATACACATACTCAGCTACAGTAAGGAACAATAGTTGCCAGGTGTACAGAACAATAAAACACCTCTTGTGCAAATTAATTTTCCCACAATGTACACACACTTGAATGTGTAACAACCCAGTTTGTTTAATTTTTAAAACTGGCTTGCTGTATTTCTACTGAAAGTTTGAAGCAAATAAAGTACTTACTTAAAAGTAGAAGTGTGATGGAATGTAAATAAAGACCATATTTCCAAGTGGTTAAAAAAAAAAAAAATCAACATAGCTTCATTGCCTTCTCTGGATCTGACCCAAAAGAATTTCAGTTCATAGTTACAGATCTGATACTATCTTCCACAGATCTTTTTAATTATCTTGTGACACTCCCTAACCCCAGGACACAGTCAGGTATGCATTTGAGACACAGTCCTAAGGTGTTCTTATACCTCTGGGCTAGGGACAGAAGTTACATATTAACCGGTTTAAGTGATCAGAAGCTGATTTAAACCTGGAACAGAACACAAGTTCAGTGCACATAAACTAGTTTCAAAGTGGCCAAAACCAGTTTGAGATAAACCTGGTTGAATATATATCAGACTTAACTGATTGAGCTCAAACCAATTTATGGAACTTCTGTCCCAGACCCTTTCCTGGTTTAAGTTAAACCAGAGTCCCCCAGGATCCCAGGATGCTCTGCAGCCCTTGGCAGGGATGTGCCCCTCTGCTTTCTAGCTGGAGCAGGGGTGGTCAGGGGCAGGGGTGTGGCCAGACGCCAGACCCCCTAAGGTGAAGGGGGACGGAAGACATTTATTCCCCCCCCCCGTCCCACTAGCATGGACCCACTGGAGCAGCGAGGGGCTGCTCATGGTGTCACAAGAGTGCAAGCCTCTTCCCAGCTGGTGGGGCTGTGTTGTGGGTGGGTGCGGGGTGAGGCAGTCAGAGCTGCTGCACATTGTGCGGGGAGAGCACTGGCAGCACTAGGGGAGCTTTGCAGGGCTATGGTACCCCTCCAAGCCCTGGTGCTGCCACTCGCCGCGCAGTCTGTGGCAGCTCTGCCTGCCCCGCTCCCACCCACAGCACAGCCCCACCACCAGGAAGAGGCTTGCACTCCTGGGACATGATGATAGTGTTTGCGGCCCCCATCAGGGTCCCTGCCTCCTCACTGCTCCAGCAGCAGGGCTGAGGGTATAACCAGCATGGCCCCTTAAGACAAGGGGCCAGGTGGGGGTGTTTTTTCCCCTGTCTCAGTTATCTGGCAGAGGGGGCAGGGAAGAAGCTTATTCTGCTGCTCTCCCCATGCAGGGAGTAATCAGCAGTGGTTGGGGCTGGCAAGCCCCAGCAGCAGTCCCCTAGGGCCAGAGGGGGGAATAAACTCCATCCCTGCTCCCTCTGCTTCAGGGGACTATGCCAGCTGGCATCTGGCCATGCCCCTGCTCCTGCTCCTATGGCAGCTAGGGTAGAGCACCAGGCAGACCCAGGCTTGGGTGTGTGCGGGTGGGACAGGTAGGGGGGAATTAAACCACACCCCGGCCAGTTGACTTGAAGCTACTGCCCGGGGTGGCCACACCCTCCCTCCCCCAGCACAACTTCCTTGCAGTCAAGGATTGCTCTAGTGCCCCCTGGCTTCTGGCCTGAACCACTGCAGGAATGTGCCTGCATTTCCTGAATATCTGTTCACTTGTACATTGGTTCAATCTAGGCAGGTTAGACTAACCTGCAAAGATTAAATCAATCCAGGCTCCAGCTTTTTGAATGTCTGTCCCTAGCCTTAGGGATGCCCTCCAGCCCAAAACCCCTCCCTGCCATCTGCTGCTTGACTACTGAGAACCAGATGAGATGTGCCTGGGTCCAACTCCTTGGTCTGCAGCATCCCAGCCTTACCAGTTGCACCCATGTCTTGCCAGCTCTTAGCAAAGGGGATTTTACCAGCTAGGAGAATCACACCCTTGTCTGGTCATGCACTCAGAAGAGATGGATCCTCCCCCTTCCAGAAAAGAGGCCTAACTGCAAAATGCTCTGGAATCTTAGTTATCACTGACAATAAGTGGATATAAAAAGAAATATCTGAACAATAAGTTTCAGCACAAAAAAAGGTCAAGTCCTTATTCAGCTCAACATTTTAGAAAGCAGCACCTGCTTGACCTTTCTGGAAGAATCTGCAAGTTTCCTTGCTAGTTTCTTTACTCAGCCTGCTGGCTTCGGGACTCCAGTGTTTTCCTAGGCCCAGGAAAACTTAAGACAAAACCCTGCTCAGGGCAAAGCTTAAGTACCGTATCTTATCTAGCTACCCAAGTACCTCCCACATTCTCAGGGAACCCATAATATGCATAACTTCCTGCCCACTCCACCCCCTCCCCAGAAGGTGCATGCATTTACCAGCACAGAAATCTCTCCTGATCTAATTAAGGCCAGGCAAATATTTGCATCTTTCCAGACATTAAGATTGCTAATCCAATTCTAATATAATAAAGGGCTTAGTCTGTCTGTTTGTCTGTCGGTCTGTCCATAATGCTTTTGGCCAACTGCACATGCACTGCTGAGAGGGTGGGCAGCAATTGGCTGCACAGGCCCAGGTTTGAGCCACTGCTGGGGAAGTTTGTGGTGGCAGCGAACATGCCCTGGCCATCTGGATACCAGGGCTTCCCCACGCCTCCCTGCCTGAAGGTGAAGGTGTGGGGATGGTCATGGTGGTGGCGCCCCAATGCCCCCCAGAACAGCTGGCAGGGAGGAGGAAACAGTGGCAGCTGTTCTCAGGGCTGGGTGGCAGGGAAGGAGGGAGGGAGAGGAGCAGGAAGGGGGCCCCCCCAACAACAGTTGGCAAGGAGGGGGAGGCAGCGGGGAGGGAGGGAGGCTGAGCGGGCTCAGGTGGGCGTGGGGTGGGGGGAGACGAAGTGGAGTGGGGTGGGTCATAGTGGCAGCTGTTGTCAGGGCCAGGCAGCAGGGAAGGAAGGAAGGGAAGTGGGAAAGG
>NW_005841832.1:5409604-5415130 GCF_000455745.1 Alligator sinensis | reverse complement strand
GGCAGAGGCAGGCAGGGGGAGGGAGCCCCCATGCTGGAGGAGGAGACAGCAGTGGCATAGGGAGTCTTTACATAGCCAGTGCCAAAGGGCGAGTGGGGAGGGTGAAGGGGGGCCCATGTAAACACCCCTTGAAATCCATCATTCTTGATGGGCAATTAGCTAGTATCCTAATAATACTGTCTCTCACTTAGTTTCCCCATTCTGAAAAGTGTCCTTCTGGATAGTTATTATTCTTACAGCCCCTTCTTTTAAAATGTAAAATCATTGTCCAGAAGGGCATGGTCCGCAAGCCTTAGAGAACATCTGCAAGGGTGGTGCATAAACAGCTCATGGCAAAAGCCAATTCTTGGCAATTACTGCTTTTCAGTCATTTAGGCTTTGAACCACTCCTAGGTGCCAAAGAAACTCCTTGTTTATCATTTCAAAGTCATTATCGTGTTGTCCTGGCCCTAGGATGGCATAAGAAGTTTAATTTTATATCAAATATTATAACGTTTATAAACAAAGTTTTCATAGATTCATAGAAGTAGGGTCAGAAGGGACCTTGTAGATCATCAAGTCCGACCCCCTGCCTGGGCAGGAGAGAAAACTAGGCTCAGATGACCCCAGCCAGGTCGACATCAAGCCTCCTCTTAAAGACCCCCAGGGTAGGAGCCATCATCACTTCCCTTGGAAGTTGGTTCCAGATCCTAGCCACCCTGTGAAGTAGTGCCTTCGGATGTCTAGTCTAAACCTACTCTCTAACAATTTGTGGCCATTATTCCTTGTTACCCTGGGGGGCGCTAGAGTGAACAGGGTCTTTCCCAAACTCTGCTGGTCCCCCCTGGTGAGTTTATAGATGGTCACCAGGTCCCCCCTCAGCCTTCTCACAAGGCTGAAGCGGTAATAGTGCAGTAGCCTCTCTTCATAAGGTCTGCCCTGCTGTCCCCGAATCATGCGGGTGGCCCTCCTCTGGACCCTCTCAATGCTGTCCACATCCCTCCCGAAGCGCGCCATCCAGAACTGAACACAGTACTCCAGCTGCAGCCTGACCAGTGTCGCATAAAGGGGGAGGATCACCTCCTTGGCCCTGCTTGAGATGCATCTGTGGATGCATGACAAGGTACGGTTAGCCCTACTGACCGTGACCTCGTATTGTCAGCCCATGTTCATCTTGGAGTCAATAATGACTCCAAGATCTTTCTGCCATCATGCTCTCAAGAAGGGAGTTTCCCAGCTTGTAAGTGTGCTGCTGGTTCCCACTGCCCAAGTGCAGCACCCTGCACTTGTCAGTATTGAAACCCATCCTATTTTCGTTAGCCCACCCCTGTAACCTAAGTCCTGCTGTAATCTGTCCTTCCCTACTAGCGTGCCCACCTCACCCCAAATCTTGGTATCATCAGCAAATTTAAACAGGCTGCTTTTTACCCCATTGTCCAAGTCACTAATAAAGAAATTGAACAGTGCGGGCCCAAGGACCGAGCCCTGGGAGACCCCACTACCCCCCAGGTTGAAAAAGACCTGTCCACCACTACCCTCTGAGTACGACGCTTCAGCCAATTTACAATCCATCTGACTGTGTAGGCACCAATGCCACAGTCACCTAGTTTTTTGATGAGAATGGGGTGGGAGACAGTGTCAAAGGCCTTGCTGAAGTCCAGAAAGATTACATCGCCCATCACAGATGTGCTCCTTGATGATCTTCTCAAAGAGTTTCCCCAGGATTGAAGTAAGACTAATGGGCCTATAGTTGCCCGGGTCCTCCCTCTTCCCTTTTTTGAAGATGGGGACCACATTGGCTTTTTTCCAGTCATCTGACACCTGGCCAGAGCACCATGAGTGCTTGTAAAGCTGTGCCAGGGGCCCCGCAATAACCCCTGCCAATTCCCTCAACACCCTGGGGTGAAGAGCATCTGGACCTGCTGATTTGAACACGTCCAGCCCCTCTAGAAGCTCTCTAACCCAGTCCTCCCTGACCTTAGGCCTGGTGGCGTTTCTCCTGAGTCCATCTGGAATCCTGGTCGGGGAGTCCTGGTCCCTGCACAAGAAAATGGAGGCAAAGAATTTGTTAAAGAGGTCTGCTTTCTCCTCTGGCACAACCACCAGATTGCCAAGCATATCCCTGCAGGGGCCCCACATTACCGGTGCCTTCTTCATTCTCCCTATATATTTAAAAAAAGGACTTTTTATTATCTTTGATCCTTGATGCTAGCCCTAGCTCTGTATCTGTCTTAGCTTTTCCAACAGCCCCCTTACAGACCCGAGCAGTGGAGGTATACTCCTCTTTGGTGATAGTCTCTCCCTTCTATCGGCTGTACGCCTCCTTTTTGACAATCAGGCATTCACAAATACCCTTGATGAGCCAGGGAAGCTTTTGGGCACTCTTGCCCCCCTTGCTTCTTGTTCGGATCGTCACCTCTTGTGCCCTGAGTATCGTCTCCTTAAGGAACAACCACTCATCTTGAGCACTGAGTTCCCCTACTCTCGAGGACCCCAGCGCCTCTCCCACTAATCTCCTCAACTCATTGAAGTTGGCCCTCTTAACGTCTAGGGCTACTGCATTGCTGCAGACCCTTGGCACCCTGTGCTGGACGTTGGATTCCAGCAAGCGATGATCACTATCGCCCAGGTGGTCGAGGACCTGGAGTCCTCTTACCACGTTGTTGCCTGTGGCCAGCAGGGCATCCCCCTAGTAGGGCTGTGCACCTCCTGGGTTAAGTGGAGGTCCTGTATCTCAGCCAGGAACCTCCGTGAGCAGTCCAACCTGGCTGACTGCTCCTCCCAGCAGATGTCCGGGTAATTTAGATCACCCATGACAACTACATCCCTTGCTTTAAGTGCCTCTGCAAGCTGACCCAAGAATTTGTGGTCCAGCTCTTCCCCTTGGTTGGGAGGTCTGTAGTAAACTCCCACCATTAAGTCCCTTTCCCCATGACCTCCCTGTATCCTGACCCAGAGCACTTCAGTCTGCCCCTCCTCTGACCCCATCCTGCTGGCGGAGGATGTGTATTGCTCTTTGATGTAGAGCACCACACCCCCACCTTTCCTTCCTGTTCTATCTTGCCTGTAAATCCTATAGCCCCTAACGTTAGCCACCCAGTCATGGGATGAATCCCACCAGGTTTCTGTGAGCCCTACTAAGTCTGGGTTTGAACAGGCTATTCGGAGGGTGAGTTCCTCCTGCTTATTCCCCATACTACGAGCATTTGTATAGAGGCATTTAAGGCCTTGGATTGCTGCGTGTGCCACCCCCCAATTACCAAGACTATCTGGACCCCTTTTATATACCTGGGTACTCCTTGCGTATGTCACCCGTCTTGGTCGGGAGGTGTCCTTAAGTCTTCCTGCAGCCCCATCCCCCGGCAAAGCTAGTTTAAAGCTCGCCGAATGAGATCAGACAACCTGAAAGAGAAGACACGCTTGCCTTTAGGAGAGAGGTGTAGCCCATCCCGCCCCAGCAAGTCTCCTGCGCGAAAGCATGGGTCATTATCCAGTTACCCGAGGCCTGCCTGGCGGCACCAACTACATAACTGCCGGTTTACCTCGCCAATGCAGGCCTTGTGTCACCGTCCACGCCTACTCACCAGGAGAATACCACCTGTGCCCCCGTCTCCCTAAGCTTGGCCTCCAGCGCCTCAAAGTCCTTCATGATGCAGTCTGGGTTGCCCCTGGACGCGTCATTTGTTCCCACGTGATAAGGTGATAAGGCTGAATACAGCTCGACTCTACCTATATGTAAAGACTATATATACACACACACCACATTAATAAAACATACGTGACACCCCACAAACCCCCCAGACCACAGTGGCATTGTGACATACCTCCCCTGCTATCCCACTCCCAAAACACCAATCTTTGACAAAAACGCCATGAGATAGAGGTGTGTGATTGTTATGCTTGGATGTTCAAATCTCCAACTTTGGGATTTAGCCCAGTGCAGTTACCTTAGATAACAGATACGAAAATGAAAAATAAATTCAAATGCATCTCAAGCCCACTCTTCAGCACCACAATTTAGCTGCAGTTTCAGAACTACATGGTTGTAATGCTCAATGGCTATAACAGGGTTAAAACTAACTGTAGACCTGAAGGGTGCACTGCCTCCTGGCTCTAGAGAAGCACAGCCTATGGCAGCCATTACAGGGAGCCATTACATACTTTAATTCTGGTAGATAAAAAACAGCTTTCCCCCTTAAAAAAACAAAACAAAACAAAAAAACCACACATGCCCTGATTTGGGAGGGAAAAGTGCATATGGTTTACAAATAATTACAGGGATTTGAAACTCCCTAAGTCCCCAACATTTCCCTCAGGCTCACCATCCCAAAGAATTTTGGGATAAGAAAGCAGGAATTCATGTGAGAATGTGCAGAAAACAGAGAGGCCTATTTTTACCTTTTGTGTAAAATTAAGCTCACCTGATTTAGTGCATGTCAAGTTTATCACTTGTCTCACTGACAATTCCCACCCCCGCATACAGCACCCAATACAAAGTGTTAGTGGTAGCACCAGGTAGTTCCAAAGTTCATCAGCAGGTACTGAGCTTGTGAGGCTGAAGTTAAGCTCCAAAACATGCTCCATGACTAACTACAGCACTCCTGGAGCTTTTATACATCCCCTCATTAAAAACAGAACAGACAGCTAGAAAAGCAATAGGCCTTGTGGGCCATACATAGCCCAAGACCATAGGTGGAGGGAGAAAAAAAAATTATTTATTCCACCACCTCCACCCAACAGGTAAATCTGTGGAGAAAGGGGCATGGGGGGCAGGGGGAAGGAAATTGAGACCTAAACTGTGAGGGAGGGAACTGGGCATAGGCAGGGGCAGGGTGAATGGGGCTCCAACTGGGCTGGATGGTGGGAGAATTGGAGCCCAGGCAGCTCATCCAGGGGTGCTGGGCGGGGGGGGAAAGCCTGCCATTACGCACACCCCAGCAGAAGCCTGGGTGGCATGTGCCCCCTCATGGGGCACAGGTTGCTGCTGCTGTGCACTGGGCTTTCCCATGCCACTTCAGCTGCCAAGAGCAGTGCAGCACCATGTGCGTCCTGCCACCTGTCAGGCAGGGGGCTCAGTGCAGCCCAGCAGCTACAGGCACATAGCGCCATGCCACTCCAGGGACAGCTGCAGTGGGGCACAAAGTGCAGTGTGCAGCAGCAGCTTCCTCCACCCCATGCACAGATTCGAGGTGAGGGGGCACGTGGCCCCCGGGCCTCCACCAGGGTGCGTACAGGAGCAGGAGCTGCCCTGCACCCCTGGATGAGCTGCCTAGGCTCCAATCGTCCCACCACCCAGCCCAGCCCGGGCCCTATTCATCCCTGCCCTGCCCCGCTCCCTTCCTCACCATGGGGGCCTCAGTCTGCCCAGCCCCTTCTTCTTCACAGAGTAGACTGGTACTTGCCTGCTGTGCTGGAAGCAGCCAGTCATCCACATGCAGGGCTGCAATCCTGGTTGCATTTGCGCCCCTCCCCAAACCTGCTGTAGCCACCCAGAGCCCATAGCTGGGCTGCTTTGTGGTCCTACCTGCTGCCCTGCATTTGGGGGGG
>NW_005841832.1:5394559-5408936 GCF_000455745.1 Alligator sinensis | reverse complement strand
GCCTCAATTGGAGTACTGCGTCCAGTTCTGGGCACCGCACTTTAAGAAGGATGTGGCCTGCCTTGAGAGGGTTCAGAGGAGGGTCACCCACTTGGTTAGAGGGCAACAGGGCAGGCCCTATGAAGAGAGGCTGAGGGACCTGAACCTGTTCAACCTCAGCAAGCGGAGGCTGAGGGGGGGATTTGGTGGCTGCCTACAAACTCGTTAGGGGAGATCAGCAGCAAATAGGAAGGGCCCTATTACCCCCAGCAGCACCTGGGGTGATGAGGAACAATGGTCAGAAGCTGCTGGAGAATAGGTTCAGGTTAGAGATTAGGAGGCACTATTTCACTGTTAGGGTGGCTAGGATCTGGAACCAACTTCCTAGGGAAGTGGTCTTCGCTCCTACCTTGGGTAAATTCAAAAAGAAGTTGAACGAACACCTGTCTGGGGTCGTGTGATCCCAGCATGTGCTCCTGCTAGTGGTGGAGGGTGTCAGACTAGATGATCTGTTCAGGTCCCTTCTGACCCCAAACTACTATGAAACTATGACCGCATAAGAACAAACAAATGCACAAGAAACAAGTGGTTCAAGGACCTATTCAAAGCACTGCTTGTGCCAATTTTGCTAGTGCCATCACTACGTAGTGCTGCCCCCTCACCCTCTGCCAATACAGGCTGATCCAGGTGCCGAGTTCATTCAGCACTTGCAATAATACCAGCATTAAGCAATGACTCTCCTTCACCTCAATGTACAAGAGAGATGAGTACATTGATCCACCAAAGTGTAAAATATTTTTTTAAAGCAGAACTGAATTCTTTTAAGGCACAGTAAAAACAGCTGTTGCAGGGAAGGAAAGAGGACAGTAATGGAAAAAGTTAATCTTGTGCATATGCCAGTGTATGAAAGGTTGTTATACTACTGCAGTTGTTCAGGTGAAAATATGAGCCATGTAATGCTATCAAGGTCAGCAACTTAAACATGACCTGCCAAAAGAAGTACTTATTTCACCACCATATATGAACATTAATATATCTGTATAGATCTATATCTGCATGGCTAAAATATACACACCCAATTATCTAATGAAGTTATTTTGGAAATACTTTTTTACTAGATCATTTAAGCCAATTTCTGTCTTGGCTGTCCTTTCCTCGTACATGTTCTTTATTCCAACCCTCTACATTAACTGACACATTTTACATTGAAAATCAGATTACGCATTCTTTGGACAACAGCACCACATAGTGTCACAAACTGGAGCATGAACACAGATTGCAAAAAGGGATTTTTCCAGTTATATGTCCCTAATAGCTTCAAATCCTACGGAAGAGGAAATAAGGACATTCAGGATAAGAGTTGTCATCCGATACTTTTGACAAGAACAGAGGTGGCACTGTAGGTACCAGGAAAAATAAAAATTTTTTTTTTTTTATAGTAAAGCAAAGAAGCTATTACAAATGTAGTTTCATCTTTGTATCTTCACTTGTGCCACTTCATTCTCTCCTAGTATGGGCAAGTGCACAGCATAAATTAGTAATATGAATTCTGCAGTATCACAAACTGATTCACCGATTTCTCCAAGGATAGGCTTTAGCCCATGAAGACAGTAGTACTTATTACAAACTGGAATCCCCAGTTCTCCCTTTGGAAATGAGAAGTGACCAGCACCACAGAATGTCCCATGAGAATCGATTTTCCTGAGAAACAGATCTTTCAGTCTTAACTCATAGAAGTAATCTCTTCAACTATCAATGGCAAAATGTAAGTGATGTTATGACATGGCCATAAAGGAGGGCCCCCACTACCCAATGAGACTTCTTGTGTCCAATAAGTGAAGGAAAAGGTCTCGCTTGCCTTTCTTCACTGGAGTCATCCCAATAAGAAGCACTTTATACAGAAAGATAGCAAATGGAATTTGGACCCAGAGTAAACAAAAGTGGAAAAGTTAAAATTAATGGCACTTTGGAAACCAAAACAAGCACATCTATTCCTGCTTCCCCTTCAGTAGACAAAATTTGTTTGGACTTCAGCTTGATGGATCTGCACCACAATCAATACCACAAAAACTAGTTGTTGGTATTTGTACTGAATATAGCTACATATTTGAATGGTCAGAAAGAAAAGTTCACCTCCATTATTTAAGCTGAAATTATCAAACAAGTGAAAAGGAGTACAGGTCAGTCGCATCATATGCGCATTTAACTTATGCAAATTCAACTATACGCAGGGTGGGAGGAGGGGTGGGGCTTGAGTTTGCACACGGCGCTGCCGCTTACCTGAAGGCCCATTATGGCGGTGATGGCCACTGCCTCCAAAACCTCCCACTGTCACCATGGAGCGGTGCCCAGAGCTGTGTGGCCAGCTGCCGGGCGGCAGCAGCAGCGTGGTGGTGGCCAGGCGGCACGCAGCCATCCCCACCACCACCCCACACTGAGCCGCTGCCGCCAGTCGCACAGCTCTAAGCACGGCACCATGTGCAAACTCCAGGCCGCCCCCCCTGCGTATAGTCACTGATTTTTGCCTTACGCGCCGACTTCAGACCCTAACCCCCACGTAAGATGCAACTCCACTGTACTAGTAGTTATAAATGGCCCTGCAATCTTTGGCATCTGCTCTTTTGCCGTCACAAGACAGTCTATCAGTTTGTACATGTTTACTTTTTAAGAGAGCAGGAGGGAGATTAAAACACACTCTAGAACACATAAATATCCATTAAACCCAACAGGAGACCTTCAACTACTGACCACGGGGATGGGTCAGGCTTAGTGTGCAAAGGCTTTGAATAAGGATTTCCAAAATACAGTGTTAGCATGTTTAAAAATAAAAATTGATACTATTAAAACAGTAGCTAAATCACCTCACCTTGATGCCAAACAGGTTGTCTTCCTCCTTACAGGAAGTCAGGAATAACACTTCAAAGTTTATTGCGACTAAAGTTCCAATAGAAATAAATTATTAGATCATTTTACATTTGGAAAATATTTTTTTAAACAGAACTGAGTAGAGACATGCAGTAGTAAGTGAAAGTATTTCCTGCTATTCTGCAATATGTTTTAATTTAAAAAAAACCCCAAGAGACAAAAACAATTGACATTCAAATATTTATATTTAAAAACAAGACCTTTTTTCATAATTCTACAAACATGGAACCACTTTTGAAGTTTGAGTAGGCAATACAGCAGCCATCATGATATAACAAATTATGCAAAAACCTTGACACCAAGAAGAATAAAAACCCACTGTATGAAATATCTGGCTCAACAACTATATATCTTCTGTAAAGGCACACTTTATGCAAAAAAACTGGCAATAACTTCAGATCTGGCCAAGTGACACAGTAGGATAGCCAGCAATTCCCAGACTCCTGAGTATAAGCAGTCTCCAATATCAACTAAGAGATAGTCACCAATAAGCTCACTTCCCTCCATTCCCATTCTTGTATAGTTCCCAACATGTTTCCCTCTTTCCATTTCTCCCCTACAAAGAGTGTTCTTCCAGGCTCAGCCCCTCCCCAGAAAGTGACTGCTGCTGCCTGGGGTGGGTACACTTGTCTATCATGCTGTTTAGGAGTGTTCTTGTAACTAAGATAGCTATTGGATACAGCAAGAGGAAGGAAACTTAAATTAACTGCTTCCATCTATAGCCTTACTCATAAGAACTGCTCCTGCCACCCCCTGCATTCAGAGATAACCTGAGGAAATAGGGACACATGCCTTACAAGAGAGAAGTAAGGCCACCATTTAATTCACATCTGTGATATTGTGCACAGTTACACCATAACTATAACCCGTTTCTAGTGGGCAAGTGGAGAGAAGAAGAGGTTTTGTATCATCTCTCCATCCTTGCTACTATTGGGCCCCATATTCACAGAGGGGGAAGAAGGAGTAAAGAGTATGACATTACATTTCCTAGATCTTTATGCACTTAGTAATACTGGAAATTAGCATAAAATACATGAGAGTGAGCCACCAAGGGTTTGAGAGGTAGAAGTATTGTATTGTAGCATATCCAGCAAGAAGTAGCTTTGACCGTAGGGTTGCCAGAACTACCCACACCCTGGCTCCCCTATTTAGATAAGCCTCTTTTAAAAGCAATCCACTTATTCAGATATGACACGTAAAGCCATTGGTGCCCAGAGACAGTTTTGTACATGGGCACCAAAGGTTACTTTTTACATAAAATACCACCCCCCACACACATATGCCATACACTTTTCTCAAGTTCAGACAGGAAGCATCCAGCTGCTACATAAAACATACATGCTGCAAAAAAATCACCACATATTCCCTTTATGAGTCTTGGTACCTCCAACGCACCTCAGAACATACCAACACAGAGACCCATTACAGGACCCTACCTCTCAGTTCTATATGCATTTTATATATGAAAGTGCTCCTAGAGCAAGTAGTAGTTTTTGCATTTAACTGCAAATTAAAAGGATTGCATTGCCATAAGCTGGTAAACTTGTGTTTGTGGCACTTGTTCTATGCGTTGTGAACAGTACCAGAACACAACATATTTGAATGAGCACCATCATAAAGTACATTAATAAGCAACCTGGTAAATTCAGCAATTAACAGCAAATTTAGGACCACTATTTGCTTTTTCAATATGTACACAAAAGGCTATAAGAACTGACTAAAGATCAAAACATAGATTTTCCCCCTTCCAATATTTAGTTCTAATCTCACTTACTCATCCTATAAATTTTCAATAAAGTTAAATAACTGTGAAAAAAAAATCCTGTATCCTTTACTCAGCCAGACTCCCATGAAGAAGTGAAGCAAGTATCTACAGCAGGACTGCAAGATCAGTCCTTTAAATCTGAACTTGCGTTCTCTTTGGGAACAATAATTACAGTGCAAATTAAACAAGATCTATACATGAACATTTATTCTTCAGTTATAGCTTCAAGGAGGTACTGAGGCAGTGGTTGCATATGTAGTAATTCTCTGAGTAGTGCTTCAAACACCATATTATTTCCTTGCAGGCTTCACATTTAAAGTCCATGACTGACATCTGTACAGGTTTCATAGTTGGTTGATTGCTGCCAGAAAGGTGATGAGAAATGCTATGTTTCCACAAATGTAGATAGTTAATACAATCTGCTTAAATGTACGACCCTGAAAAGAAAAAGAAGCATTTCAATTACTTTTGAAGAGACAGTATCTAGTGTCTCTAGCATGAGATATTTATTATATGACTTGCCTCTGCTTCCACAGATGTAAGTGACTGCAGAATATGTATCCTATCACCATCTATTAGCTCAACTGAAAAAAAAAAAAAAGAGAAAATAGTTAGCTCTACACTTGATTTAAAAGATCCAATTTTTCATAAATTAATATTAACATAGGCTAATAAGTTTGACCAACAAGTTTTAATTTTCCAAAGAGAAAACACTGGTCAACATAAAACTGTTTTTGGTGAATAAACTATTAGCAGAGAAAAATTCACCCATGTTCACATAAGAACCTGTATTCTCATCCCTAATTGTATTAAGTGGAGAAGAAATTGCCAAAAGCAGCAAAGATGCACTCTAATAGTAAAAGTACAGGAGAATTGAGAGAGGAGTTTAGGTGTTCCTTTCTTCCAGAACTTTCTTCTTCCTTTCCCCTCATTTTGTGCTATTTGATATTACCATCTTTGTTACTCATCTAGGTGGCATCTAAACCCTGCTACCTTTCCACATCTTTGCTCATTGTTCTCTCTTTGCGTGTCCTCTTACATCATAAGGACTCTTACCAACACCTTTCCTCATTATTATACAATTACCCCTCATGTACTTAACACTTATGCTGGCTCATTTATGTATCAACTCACTTATATTTGCAAAATGTCTCCACCTAGAGACACTAGACAAAGCAAGGTTACAAGTTTAGATTGCCAACCTGGTCCCATTAACACTCAAGCAGGAAAACAAAAAAGTCTTCCACCAAACTTTACAGTATATCAGAATTTCACCCATGATACTTGAGAATCAAAATTCCCATGGTGAACTTAACAGCAAGTATTTTCATTTAGGTCCAAGTCCAATCCCTGATAACAGCCATCCCATCCACGTGATGCATCTTCAGTTAGTTGGGACAATAATCCATCACAGGGGATCTAAGGGCAGCAAGTAATGTTACTTCTTTGTTCCCATGGAGTCTACCCTCTCACACTCAGCTGGACTTTCCCCAGCACATCAACAACTACAATGTGTCATGCTGCATTTCACTCCGATTTTAGGAATTACTTTGAGATTTCATGCCACAAAGTGCATTTTCACATAGAGGCAAGAATTCTTATGGCGAGTGTCAAGTCATTCCATTACTGAGACTACTGGGATCAATTTTTAAGATCAGTCGCTAATGATATATGAGCTTTTGTCCATGTGTTTTTTACTATGATGCATCTCACTTGGACAGTTTGCATAGACCAAGTCACCTTAATGAGCAGGGATTTGTAAGTACAGGTTAGAGACTATCCAAGGTCCCTTTTTAAAAATGTAGCTTACAAGTTTTTGCAGATCACCTGCAAAGTGTTATTTTGTACTATGCTGCAAACAAGGCCAGCAGTTTTGTTTCGTTTGTACCTTTGTGAATGAGACAGTAGCCATGTATCTCCAGAAGAACATCAATCCCAACATGCCATGCCACAAATCCAATCATTGTATAAGTGTCCCATGGGTATGGAAGTTTGAGCGCTGGTAGATCCATCCCCAGGAACATAGTCACAACTGGTTGTTAAAAATAAAAATTCCTCATATTAGAGCAACATGAAGGAAAGCAGTAAGAAGTTTCATCTTCACATCAAAATAAAGCCAAGTAATACCTGGTTGATAAATGGGCAGGGCCATCCCTGGGGGGGTGCGAACTGGGGTGACTGCTCTGGGCCCCATGCTTTGGGGGGCACCACAGAGCCGGGCAGAGTGGCTGTGGTGACTCCACAAAGCTACCAGCTTCACATCTGGCTGCTCAACACCTCCACCCACCCTGCTGCCGAATCTGCCACCTCCAGCCACTCGGCACCCGCTCTGCCCTGCCGCTGAACCTGCCGCCAGCTTCCTCATGTTCGTGGGCAGGGCCCCACACCTGACCCCATGAGGCTGATTTGCCCCAGGCCCTGCACCCTGCTCTGTAAATGGGCACCAGAAATTAAGCGCACACTTAAGAGTTTCAAGAGAAATTATAGCCAGCCCTCCTGAACAACCAAGCTCTTTTTGAACCCCCCCCCATTGAAATTACCCCAAAAAACTCTACAGATTAGAATTAAGTACCTCATTTCAAAATGATCTAAAAAGTTTGATGGCACAGATGCAATGTTATTATAGTAGTAACAAAAAAAATTAAGTAAACAAACTCCCCCCTCCCCAGTTTCTTTGGCATTTAGAAATGCCAGTGGCTGCCCCAAAAGCAACAAGATGGGAGGGACATGTCTGGTATCCAAACAAGACTGAAATGAGATAGACCACTACAGTCCTTAGACAGACAGAAAGGACCCAGTGTTCCATATTAATAACTTGAATAGGTGGAAACTACGAGGAAAGGGAGATGCAGTTTTAAACCTGTGCCTCCAAGTAAACAAAGGTTTTCTTGTTTGGTTACTGCCCACCAATGTTAGTATGCACTACAGTCAGATGTGCATAATTCATACACCTTTTACACTGAAGCCATTTTAGGAATTATGCCTAGGGACAGAAGTTACACGTAAACCAGTTTAAGTGATCAGAAACTGTTTTAATCCTGTAACCAAACAGAAATCCAGTGCACATAAACTGCTTTCAAAATGGCCCAAACTGGTTTAAGGTAAACCTGGTTGAATGTAGTATCAGACTTAACTGATTTAGGTCAAACCAGTTCATGGAACTTCTGCCCAAGACCCCTTCCTGGTTCAAATTAACTCAGTCTCCCCCAGCATCCCAGGATGCTTTGAAGCCCTGGGCTGGGCTGGGCTCTCTGCTCCCAAGAACAGGGTTGGCCCCACCCCTCTGCTCCCTAGCTGGAGCACTATCACTGCTTTGGCTGGCTGAGAAGGGGGTAGAGGTGGGAGACGTGGCTCCAGACGGCAGCCTGGTCTACCTGCTAGGGTGGGGCAGCCTCTGACAGACTTTTCCCTGCCCCACTTGCCACTGGAGCAAAGGAAGTGGGGAGCCAGACCCTGGGATCAGGCAGGCAGAGGCAGAACAGGAGAGGGAGCTTTAAGCCTCTCCCCCCAGGGACACCCTGGCTGGGGTCCCTGCAGGCCATGGTGGGGGTTTAAATCCCCCTCCCTAGTCATACTCAGCAGGCCAGCCAGGGCCTGCCCTCCCCACACCTTATGGAGGGACTGGAAGAAACCTGAAGGACTCCTCTCCCAGCTTCCCTCCAGGCTTCTGGTCACTGCCGAAGGGAAGGCTGCTCCAGCACCCCCCAGCTTCTAGCCTGAGCCATTGAGAGCATGTGGCTGCATTTCTGGAATGTCTGTTTACTTGCTTCTTGGTTCAATCTACACAGTTTAGACTAGCCTGCAAAGGATTGAATTGATTTAGCCTCAGACTTTTTGATCATCTGTACTTAGCCTATGAGATCACAATGGTAATATCGATTAAGACCAGTGACTGTATAATTAAAATTCAGTGTGCTTTGCATGTGTAACATGTGCATCTAAAATGCCTCAACAAGGTACCCAAGCCTACATTACAAACACTGAAGTGCTAATATGCCTAGAAAAGATCACAGCTACTCACCAGCTAATATTCTAGCAGTTGTGCCAGTGCTCCAATGAACCCAATTAAATAGCTGCCTCCTACAAAACAAACACAGTCAGCAATATAGAGATGTAATTATCAGTGTAAAAATCTAAGAATGAAGAGATCTTTAAGTATGCCATATGATCTTACTATATTTAGGTTTGTAGCTGCATTATTGGAATGTAAAAAACCCATCTTTTCAACCCATTTCCTAAAAATATCCATGATGAATGTCACTACAGATACCTTGGTCCATGAGGAGAGGGTCTGAAACCGGCCACAAGAGGTTGGAAGATTGCCAGAGCCATCACAGTACAACCAAGATATGGATGAAAACCTGCTTTCTGAACAAATGGACATTTTTCATTTAAAACCATCTCATGATAAAACATTGAGAAAATTTATGGTTTTAGATTCACCTAAAATTGATTAGTGTTTTATTTGTTTACAGGGCAATTTGAAAGGAACATGAAAAAGGGGAATATAACTGTGTAATGGATACATTAATGAAATTCATATTCAGATAGGGCATTGTGATAAATTTCTAAAGCATTAAATGGTAAAGTGTCAGACTGGGGCAGAAGGTGAGAACTATACAGTCCCACCTGAAGAGAACTGGTAGATGGGGCAAAAAGAAAAAGGTGACATGGAGGCAATAGATCTACTAATTTAACAAGTTAAATCTAATTTCTAACTGGTTTTGGAAGGTAGAAGAATAAGGATTTCACATACAGAGAAAAAAAAACTTCAAAAATCTTTCAGGAGTCATCATTAAAGGATTGCTGAAAAACCCAGCACTATGATCACAGACATTCCTTCTAAATGAGACAAATACAGACATTAAAAACACAGGATTTACTTCTTATATTTTAAAGGCTAGGGACAGACATTACATATAAACCTGTTTAAGTGATGAGAAACTCATTTAAACCTGTAACAGAACAGATTTTCAGTGAACATAAACCAGTTTGAAAATGGCTGAAACTGGTTTGAGATAAGTCTACATTCAACCAGGTTTAACTGATTTGGGTCAAACTGATGTATGCAAAGTCTGTCCCAGACCCCTTCCTAGTTTAAACTTAAACTAGAGTCCCCCAGCATCCCAGATGCTTCGTAGCCCTGGGCAGGGCTCTCTGCTCCACAGCAGAGCTGACCCCACCCCTCTGCTCCCTGGCTGGAGCTCTGACAGAGACTGCAGGCACAGCAGCATCTGCCTGGCTTCCTCCTGCTCCCCCCCTCTCCTCCACCACTCCCTGTTCAAGTAGGGATTCCCCGCTCCCAAGGCACAAACCATAGCCAGAATCTGATATGCTAGCTAATGCTGAGAGGTGTCTGTGTAAGGCAGACAGGACAATGTCCACTTAGGGCTTTTTGAAGCTAAGCAACAGGTCAGCTGGTAATATCCTCCATTTCTACTTTGGAAAAAGTTGTTTAAAAAGAGTTTGAACTAATGAGAGAGGCTTTTGTCTTTTGACGGGCTGATAAATGCTCTGTTATCAACTTCCTGCTGGACTGGTCAGGAGCAGCAAGGGGGAACCACATTCCCCCTCAGCTCAGCACCATGGAAAGAAAGGAAGGGTTGCTCTAGCACCACCACCCCCACTTCCCTTCCCCCGCAGCTTCTAGCCTGAGCCACTGCAGGCATGTGCCTGCATTTTCTCAGTCCAGAGGGGATGTCTGTATTCCCCTCTGGTTCAGCCTAGCCAGGATATATAACCTGCAGAGACTGAATCAATTCAGGCTCAGGCTTTTTGAATATCTGTCCCTAGCCAAAAGGGACATCTAAGAAACCCCAATTTCAAACCTAACAGTATGGAAGACACTCACTAACCCTAGTGCAATTCACTTTTGGTCTACATACATGGCACAGAGATCAGAAGTGGTCATGCAGACACATAGTTCTGACCACCATTCCAGTGCATCATCATCAAGGATCCTGGTTCTCTCCAATTTTAAAAAAAAATCCTCCATTTTCTGTTTAAAAAAAGTAGCCTCAAATCCACATTTTTCCATGATTAAAATGAAATGCCACTGTGCATATATCTACATAATAGTGGTGTTTCATTTTAATCATGGGAAAAAAAATGTGGATTTGGGTTTACTTTTTTTAAACCAAAAATTGAGGATTTTTTTTTTTTAAATCAGAAAAAAAAACAAAACAGGATCCCTGCTGATAAACTAAAATCAAAAATTTTTACTTACATAACTCCAGCCTCCTCGGTATATAAAAGGCAGAATGAAAGCAATGCTTGTAAGAGCCACCGTGGTCAACATTAGCGTACGATGCACCTGTAATTAAGTAGGTTGGGGTTTTTTTTAAAGGGAACCTACACTTAAGTGTTATGAAGAAATTATTGAAATTGACATGAGTTTCGTAGTACAAGGCAAATTCTATTTTAAAAATTAGACAATTACACAGTTTTGAGTTTATCTTATTTTGCAAATCCAACCAAATTTCATTTCAATTTATGATAACTAGCAGGACCAAAAAATAAGAAATGTTATTTGTCATGTCTTTAAAATTAAAATCTCGGTCTCTTGTTAAATGTTATTTCAAATACAACACAGTTACATCTTTTTGCCTACCTGAAACCAGATCTCCTTTCCAAACAACAATGAATGAGGCCAGACTGGTTTGAAAAATCGTGCCACAATAACACCAATGCTAACTGTAGTCATCCATGCAACAAACATTAGTGCACCTGAGGAAGGATGAAAGAAAGATCCAAATATTAAAACTTTGTTTCCCAGACTGGACATGAACACAGAACAAAACATAACAGGGAACATGTTTTACAAATTAGCATTAGGAGAATGCAAGAGTAAAATCCTACCAGTTTAAACCCACAAAGCGGTATATGTGCACATTGGCAAAATTGACCCAGTGCAACACCTTGATTTCCTACCTGACACCAAGTGATTAATAATAGAACTTAACTTTTTAGAGGGCAAGATACACCAGTGCTAGCTGAGGCAGGAGCGCAGAGACAAAGATATAGATCTCACTCCCAATTCATATGCCAGGTCTGCAATGCCTTGACTTCCTGCCACATAGTCTGGACTAAGTTTTGCTATAGTCAGTCAAGAAAGTCTATGATTCCTGTACTGACTGGGTTTTCTGGTGTTTGCTGCCAGAATTTCATTTCCCTACTGACAAAATGAAAGGAATTTTCATTCAGTTCTTTATGAACCTGATTCAGAGCTCATTGTAAGTGGAGGAGGAAAAAAAAAGAAAAACTGCCAGCGGATGAGTAAAGTTAAGAGCTACTTTGCTCAATATGAGTCTTTCTGTGGTACCTGTTTTACAGTGTTAGTAAGAGAGAACTTCATCAGAGCAAAGACAATTTAAAATTTAGATTGCCAAATCATAGATAAAAGGAATAAAAATAATTCTGAATTTTTATTCCTGCAACAAACACCAACCCTTCAATACTGGGCAAGTCCACTGATTGAAGAACAAAACTATTTTTTACCATGGATTTTAATAAGCTGTGGAGAACGAGATCCCCCTAAGTCCTTTGGAGGGCCTGTGACATTGCACATTCCGCTGCTAATCAGAGGCTGACGTTGATGTTTGTAAATTGGACCTCCTTCAAGAAGAGAGAGTAATTTAGTTGACGGTGACAAAAGCAATCTTATTTGTAAACATTTAGAATGCAAGTTGTATAAGACAAGTGCCATATCTACCACCCAGAGAAATAGTCCTTCCCGTATGCCACACCAGATCTAAAACACAAAAACCTCGAAAGATTATGTAGTAGATTAACACTCCCCCATAACAAAAGTGTTTTAAAGAATAGCTTCTAAATAATGTTATAGACACTGACCAGTTCAATATGATTCATAAAAATCTCTCAGAAGGATACTGTTCCAAGCACTTGGTGGGTATGGAACAGTTCTTTTAATAATAAACTACATTTATGTTATGTTCATCTCCAAAGATGAGTTCATGGTCAGTCTTAAAATTACTGCTATAAAGTTTAGTATAAAAAGATCAGATTCGTTCTTATATTAATTTTAATAAGCCATGTACATAGCAGTCCTTATTTAGAGTTACTTGACATATGTGAATACTCAACCTCGTCAAATCAGGCACTTACCTTCACCAACTTCTCCATCTGCGAGAAATATGTAATAATTAGCATCCAGATTATACCTCCTTTGATTATCAGAGAGATGGATTTTTCTTCTGAAGGAACACTGAAGAACACCATCAGCCAGCCTCCATGACATATCTTCAAGGGTATTCTACAGCGCGCGCGCACACACACACACACACACACAATGGTGGTCATTTAATGTTCATTGTTGTTTCCAAACCTGAAAACAAAATTTCTCCACTGCCACCCCAAGTCATCAGCATATTCAAGGAGTGTCAGCAAGAATCTGTTGTAACATCCACAGAGCAGGACAGATTTTCACATGCTGTATTTTGGGGCAGTTCTCCTTAAAATACCAAGTGAGTAATGAGGTTGTGGCTTTCAGGGGTGTTTCAAGCTATTTGAGAAGTACCTTATAAAAGGGCACCCTCCATGGAATTACAACAGTTCCATGGACAAACCAAGAAGTTTGGTTGTTGGAGCAAAGTCATACAGGAAATGACAGTAAAAAAAAAAAAAAAAAAATGTAACACCTGTGCAAAGAATCAGGAAGCTTCCATTCCATCATCAATTCCCCTGCCATTTCAGTGTACAAAACTGAGCACAACACTACCTTCCTATTGTTTTTACACTTATCAAGCTTTATGACGTCTACTGCAGAGCTTCCATTATTGTTTCTTCCAACACTGAAGCTGCTCTAGTCTAAGCGTGGCAAATGGAATTTTTTTAATGTCCTTAGAGCAGGGCTGTCCAACTTCAGAGCATCCATGAGCTGCACACTACATAGGCCACATACTGGCCAAGCTCCTGGGACACCTGCCATACATCCCCCTCTCCCCTGACCTCCACCAGAGAAGCACAAGCGCCACATCCCCCCCACTGCTGCACAAGCTATCCCACTGGCACTGCTGTGCAAGCAGCACAAAGCCCCCAACTCCCTCTGCCATGAACATAGCAAGCTTACTAGGCCTCCTACCACTAGACTGCTGTTCCCCAGAGACTGCACCTGCTGCTGCAGCATCAGGAACAGTGTGGGAGAAGGGGAGTGGCAGCCATGCAGGAGCCACAGACCACACTTTAACTTCTTGCAGGCTGGATGCTGCCCACAGGCCACCAGTTGGACAGTCCTGCCTCGGAATACAGGGGGACATAGTGGTCAACTTCCTTGGTATGAAGGGATGCTACCATGCAAATTCTAAAACAGAAGTAACCTGGAAGCCAATATCAGGTCTCATACAAACATCCCTTGACCCCTTTTGTAACAGAAAGGGCATCATTTTGAAGGTCATATAGCGTGGGGAGGAAAGGAAAGTTTCTTGGCATTTGCGGCCTTTACTGGTTACAACTATCTGATTGGATTTGCTCAGAGTTATTGTGTAAAACAAAGATGCGATCAGTAAATTTAACACTATGCATGGGAAAGTTATTCCAGAACTCTTGCACCAAACCTCAGAATCCAACACAGGAGAAGACCGTCCTCTCAGGAAGGCAGTATTGATGTTGATACGGTGATCTTCATTAACACACAAGTACGCATCATCATCACCCTGAGGAGAAAAAGAGAGGTTTTCGCGGGGGGGGGGG